>NC_048222.1:66420523-66750282 GCF_002007445.2 Ailuropoda melanoleuca
TAACGCCGGGATCACGCCCTGAGCCGAAGGCAGACGCTTAACCGCTGTGCCACCCAGGCGCCCCTGTTTCTTTCTTTCTTGAAGCGTAGTTGACATGCAATGTTATATTAGTTTCAGGTGCACAACAGTGATTCAACATTTATCTATATTACGAAGTGATCACTATGATAAATCTAGCCACCAGCTCTTGCCCATTTCTTATATCTTTTCTGAGTCATCATAGAGCAGGATAGTGATAAAAATGTTTTTTGTAGCAGTGTCTTAACGCTGCTGGGCTCTTAAGGATCTCGTGCTTCTACAAAATGACTGAACTTCAGGCAGGAAGTTGACAGTGGGAGATTCAGAGTAGCTCTGTATTGGTCAGAGTGTAAATTAGAGACCTCATTTTCGATTAGCCACTGGGCTTTCAAGTGGAAGTTTCTGATTTGGACTCTGAGAAACACCAGAGCCATTACTGAGGCAGTTTTCTGATCTGTATTGCTTAAGAGATATAGGCTGAATCAGAGGAAAGGAAGAGAAATAAAATCTGGTTGTAGGATGTAAAAGAATTTTACCAAACCACATACCTCCTGTGGGGTGGGAAAGTGAGATGGAGGTTTTTTCAGACTTTTGGAAAGAAGAGAATAATGTAGACTCTCCATTGACTGTGACTTTGAGTCTTAAGAACATGGTGGAGGAGTGGTTGGCAAAGATAGGAGACAGAACTTTACTTCCATAGCGTGTACTTCCATGCTTCCTTTCCTGTGTAGCTAGCATCAAAATCCCTGCATAGGGGCAAGGCTTGCTTCTACTTGAGGGACTGGTTCTTCATTTCTAAATTGACTAGTGTGTGTATGTCGGGAGTAGGCTCTCATAGGTAGAGTTGGGGAGAGCTGTTGCTTATAAAGATTTAGGACCATTTAGCACCTAATAGACCACTTTTCTAGCCTTATTCTTTCCTTTGCATTGTCCCCTGACCTCAAAAGGAGAAAATTTTACCAGCACTTAGAAGAGGAAGCTGTGGTTGTAGAAATTGGAGGAGTCAAAAACAAATCAGGGTGTGCTAACATTTCCTCTCTTTGATGAGCTACTAAAGTGATGGGAAAATGTATAGAACAGTTCTTGCCACTTATTCTTGCTTTTATACATCCCCCTATTCCTCTTCCCGTAACCAGCCTGGCTCCTGCAGCTGTGGATATTAATGTGTCTGGGATTTCAGATTGAAAGAGCTGCTTGTGGTTGAATATGGGCTGCTGATGCCAATCTGGAAGGAGTTTCTGGGGTTGAGTTGTGGACCTCTTCTCTGTAGAAGGCCTTTTATCAAACTTAAGTGTGACAGGAAAATAGGTGGGCTAGCTGATCTGTGAAATTGCAGATTTCGGATTAGATTAGGATTAGAGCAGAGATAAATAGAAAAAAGAAAAATAGAGAAAACCAATAAAAGCAAAAGTTAGTTCTTCAAAAAGTTCAACAAAATTGACAAACTTTTAGCTAAATAACCGAAAAAAAGAACTGAATAACTAAAATCAGAAATGAAAGTGGGGACATTACTACTGATGCTACAGAAATAAAAAGGATTATAAGAGAGTACTATCAACAGTTGTATGGCAACAAATTGGATAGCCTAGATGAAATGGACAGATCCCAGAAACACAAAAATCTGCCAAATCCAGATAATGAAGAGATAGAAACCTATGTAAGGAGACTGAATCAGTAATTAAAAGTCTCCCAATAAAGAAAAACCCTGGACTTGATGGCTTTACTGGTTAGTTTAACAAACATGTAAGGAAGCGCTAACATTAATTTTTATCAATTTTTTCCAAAAAATTAAAGAGGGAATGCTTCCTAACTCATGTTATGAGGCCAACATTTCCCAGATGTCAAAGTCAAAGATACTATAAGAAAAGAAAACTGTAAGTCAATTTCCCTTATGAACACTGATGGAAAAATTCTCAAGAAAATACTGGCAAATCAAATTTAGCGACATACTAAAAGAATTAAGCACCATGACCAAATGGGATTTATTCCTGGAATGCAAACATGATTCAGCATATGAAAATTGACCAGTATAATACAGTACATTAACAGGTTGAAGAAAAAAACCCACATAATCATCTCAATTGATATAAAAAAAGCATTCGACAAAATTCAACATCCTGTCATGGTAAAAAACACTCAACAAACTAGGAATAGAAGGAAACTACAACATTGAAAGACATATATGAAAAACCTACAGCAAACATCATATTGTGAGGTAAAAGAATGAAGGTTTTTCTCTGAAAATCAGAAACAAGCTAAGAATATGACTCTTACTGTTTCCAATCAATATAGTACTGAAAATTTTAGCCAGAGCAGTTAGATAGGAAGAGAAATAAAAGGTATTCAAATGGGAAAGGAAGAAGTAAAATTATCTCTGTTCACAAATTATGTGATCTTATATGTAGAAAACTCTAAAGATCACACACACACACACCCCTCTTAGAACTAATAAAATTAGCAAAATAGCAGGATACCAAATCAGCACACAATAATCAGTTGCATTTCTAGACATTAAAATGAATAGTCTGGAAGGAAAGTTAGGAAGACCATTCCATTTGCAGTAGCTTCAAAATACCTCAGATCAGCTTAACAAAGGAGGTGAAAGACTTATACAATGAAAACTACAAAACATCACTGAAAGAAATTAAGACGTAAATCAGTGGGAAGATATCTCATGTTCATGAATCGAAAGACTTAATTTTACAGCTTCAGTGCCATCCCTACCAAAATCCCAATGGTTTTTTTTCGGAAATACAAAAACCCATCCTAAAATTAATATGGAATCTCAAGGGACAATGGATGGCCAAAACAATCTTGAAAAAGAAGAGCAAAGTTGAAGGACTCAGACTTCCTGATTTCAAAACTTACTACAAAGCTATGGTAATCAAAACAGTGTGGTACTGGCATATAGACCAATGGTTCTGAATGGAGAGCCCAGAAATAGACCCTTGCATATGTACTCAAATAATTTTCAACAAAGATATCAAGACCATTCAATGGGAAAAGTTCAGTCTTGTCAACAAATGGTGCTGGGAAAACTGGATACCCACATGCAAAAGAATGAAGTTGGACCTTTACCTAATATGATATACAAAAATTAACTCAAAATGCATGAAAGACCTAAATGTAAGAGTTAAAACTATAAAACTTCTGGAAGAAAGTGTAGTACAAATCTTCACAACATTGGATTTGCAAGATTTCTTAGATATGATACCAAATGCACAGGAAACAAAAAAAAAAGAAATTGGACTTCATGAAAATTTTTAAAAATTGTGCATCAAAGACACTATTAACAGGATTAACAGACACTATTAACAAAGACACTATTAAAGAATACAAAAAAAATTTGTGTTTGTCAGTCACATATCTGTGATTAAAGGATTAATATCCAGAATATAGAGAATTCCTAAAACTTGACAGAAAAGGAAACAGCCTGATCCAAAAATGGGCAAAAGACTTGGATAGATGTTTTCCCAAAGAAGATATACAAATGACCAATAAGTACATGGAAAGATGCTCAACATAGCTAATTTTCAGGGAAATGAAATTAAAACAAAAAAATACCACCTTGCAATGATTAGGGATTCCTACTATATAAAAAATACTAACAGAAAATAATAAGAGTTGGAAAGGATGTAAAGAAATTGGAACCCTTGTGCACTCTTGGTGGGAATCTAAAATGGTACAATGGCTGTGGAAAACATTATGGCATGTCCTTAGAATTAAAAACAGAATTACTGTGTGATCTAACAATTCCACTTCTGGGTATATGTCCAAAAGAATTGAAAGCAGGGCCTTGAAAAGATATTTGTACACCCGTGTTCAAAGTAGCATTATTCACCATAGCTAAAATGTGGAAACAAACCAAGTGTCCGTTGACAGACTTGCAAAATGTGGTATATCCATATAATAGAATATTACTTAGCCTTAGAAAGGAAGGTATTTTGACAAATGTTACAACGTGGATGAACTTTGAGAACTTTATGCTAAATGAAATAAGCCAGTCACAAAAAGACCAATACCATATGATTCCAGTTATATGAAGTAACTAAATGTTTTATTTTTGATAACTGAGTTTCTATGATTCTGAGTTCTGCCATCTAATGCTAGTTATCTGTTTCAACTGAGGCAAATCAGTTGACTTCTCTGGGACTCAGTTATCTTTGTTGCTCTTTCTAGCCCCCAAACTCTACAAATTTTGGAAGCTGAAGGATTTTAAAGGCATATTACTTTTTTTCCCCCTTTGATTAGAAAAGGCTCCAAGAAGATATGTTCTTGCTACAGAGAATATAGTAAAATTTTGTTTAACTTTGTGAAGGTTAATAGGAAATAGTGGGAAACTGAGTTTCAGGATGTATTTTATTTTATTTTCTTAAAAAATTTAAAAAAAAATCTCTACACCTAATATGGGGCTCAAATTTACAACCCTGAGATCAAGAGTGGCATGCTCTACTGACTGAGCCAGCCAGGTCCTGTCAGGTGCCTGTCAGGACATATTTTAAATTAATGTAATCTCAAAAACAATTTGATTTTAGAGGGGATATTGGGGTAGCTGGATTGAGGTCATGTTTCAATTAATAGATAAGAATGAGCAAGTCAAAACTTTAGTTAGTACACATCTGAATGAACATAGATTCTAAGTTAAGGATACCCAAGGTAATATGGGTTATTATTCTGTCTTGAAATTCATGTTTTCATGAGTCTCTGTGTGATATGTAAAGGTGAAAAAGTCAACCTACTTGATTATTTTCTTAAAAATAGAACGAAAAAGAAATTTTAAATTTCTAAAAAATATTTCTTTACCCTGATAGAGTACAGCATTTCCTATAAGTATCCACAAAACTTTAAAAAAATTAGTATATTACTAGAACTCCAGTAGAAACTTAGATGCTTTGGATGAAAGAAGGAAAAAAATACAACTTTGGTTCATTTGCATTTAAGTATTTTTATAAGAGCATGAAACCCAGTAATAAAAGCCAGGGAAAATTGTTCTAATTTTAGAAGAAAAGTTAAAACTGCCTTTCCCTACAGCCTCACAAATAAAATCTGGTGGAATTCTATCACCTTCTGCTTGGTTTGCCTTCTATATGGTGGGAAGGTGATGGGGGTGAGTGGGGGGAACATTTTCTAACTATTTTTTTTAAATCTCCCATCTCTCCCCGTGCCCCAGGCTCTGGTGACTACTATTCTGCTCATTATTATTGAGTTCAACTTTTTTCTTTCCTTTTTTTTTTTTTTAAAGATTCTACGTGTATGTAAGATAATGCAGTATTTGTCTTTCTGTGTCTGGCGCATTTCACTTAGCACAGTGCCCTCCAGAGTCATCCATGTTATCTCACGTAGGCAGGATTTCTTTTCTTTCTTTTTCTTAAGGCCGAATAGCATTTCATTGCATATGTACACACACACACACACAGCACATTTTCTTGATCCATTCATTTGTCAATGGACATTTAGGTTGTTTCTGTATCTTGGCTATTGTAAATAATGCTGCAATGATCATGGGAAATTCAGATATCTATTTCAAATGGTGATTTTATTTCTGTGACTATATACCCAGAAGTGGGATTGCTGGATCATATGGTAGTTCTAGTTTTTGTTTCTTTGTTTGTTTGGTTTGTTTTTGTTTTGTTTTTTGTTTTTGTTTCTGAAGAATCTCCATACTGTTTTCCATGATGGCTATATGAATTTATATTCCCATCAGTAGTGTAGAAGTGTTCCATTTTCTCCACATTCTGACCAATACTAATCTTTTAATTTTTTGATAATAGCTATCCTAATAGGTATGAGGTGATAACTTATTGTGGTTTTGATTTTTGTTTCCCTGATGATAATTGATGCTAGAACATCTTTTTATATACCTGTTGGCCATTTGTATGTCTTCTTTGGAGCAATGTCTATTCAGGTCCTTTACCCATTTTTAAATTGGGTTATTTGTACTTTTTGCTATTGAGTTGTAAGTATTCCTAATATATTTTGGATATTAACTTCTTGTCAGTTACATTGTTTATAAAAATTTTCCTATTCCGAAAGTTGTCTTTTCATTTTTTAAAAATTTATTTTATTTTTAAAGATTTATTTATTTATTTGAGAGAGAGAGAGGCAGAGATAACAAGAGAGCATGAGCAGGGAGGAGAGGAGGTAGGAGGCTCTGTGCTGAGGACCCTGGGATCATGACCTGAGCTGAAGGCAGATGCTTAACCGACTGAGCCACCCAGTTGCCCCGAAGGTTGCCTTTTCATTTTGTTGATTGTTTTCTTTACTGTTGTAGAAACTTTTTAGTTTGATAAAGTACCAGTTGTTTACTTTTGCTTTTATTATTTGTGCTTTTGGTGTCTCAAGGAACTAAAAAAAACAACAAACTAAACCCAGAGTTTGTAGAAGAAAGGAAATACAGATATCAGTACAGAAATAAATGAAAAAGGAGATTGAAAAGACAATAGAAAGAATCAACAAAACTAACTGTTGGCTTTTGAAAAGATAAAGTTGACAAACCTTTAGCGAGACTATGAAAAGACTCAAGTATTATCAGAAATGAAAAAGAGGATATTACAACTGACACCATAAAAACACAAAGGATGTTAAGAAACTATTATGAAGTTATATGCCAATAAGTTGGATAACAGAAAAAATGGATACATTTCCTAGAAATACACAATCTACTACGACTAAGTCATGAAGAAATAGAAAATCTGAACAGACTAATAAGGAAGGAAGTTGAATCAGTAATCAAAACTCTCCCAAGAAAGAAATGTCCAGGACCTGATGGCTTCACTGGTGAATTCTACCAAGCATATAAAGAAGAATTTATACTAGTCCATCTTAAACTCTTACAAAAAATTGAAGAGGAGTGAGCACTACAACTCATTTTACAAGACCAGCATTACTGTGATACAAAAGTCAGACAAGGACACTATAAAAAAACGAAATTAGAGGACAAATCCCTGGTGAACATAGATGCAAAAATCCTTGACAAAATACTAGCAGACCAAATTCAATAGGACTTTGAAAAGATCATACACCATGATCAACTGGGGTTTATCCAGGGATGCAAGTTTGTCTCAACATATGCAAATCAGTAAATGTGATACACCACATTAGCAAAATGAAAGATAAAAACCATAATTATCATCTCAATAGTTGCAGAAAAAGCATTGACAAAATTCAACATCCATTGATGATAAAAAAAAACTTTCAGCTAAGTCGGTACAGAGGGAATATATCTCAATATAATAAAGGCCATGTATGACAACCCACACCTAACATTATACTCAATGGTGATGAGCTGAAAGCTTTTCTAAGATTAGGAACAAGACAAACATGCCCCCTTCTACAACTTTTATTCACCATAGTACTGAAAGTCCTAGCCAGAACAATTAGTCAGGAAAAAGAAATAAAGGAATCCAAATGAGAAAGGTTTAAGTAACATTGTCTCTGTTTGCAGAGAATATGATCTTAAATAGAGAAAACTCTAAAGACTCCACCAAAAACATGTTAAAACTATTAAATTCAGTAAAATAGCAGGATACAAAGTCAATATACAAAAATCAGTTGTGTTTCTATGCACTAACAATGAATTATCCAAAAAAAGATATTAAGAAAATAATTCAATTTACAATAGCTTCAAAAAATAAAATACTTTGAAATAAATTTAACTGAGGTGAAAGATCTGTATATTGACAACTATAAAACACCAATGAAAGAAACTGAAGAAGACACAAATAAATGGAAATATATCCTGTGTTTATGGTTTAGAATAATTAATATTCAAAGCAATCTACAGATTCAGTGCATTTGCTATCAAATTTCCAGTGGCATTTTTCACAGAAATGGAAAAAGCAATCCTAAAATTTGTTTGGAACCACATAGGATACCAAATAGCTCAAGCAGCCCTGATCAAGAAGAACAAAGCTGAAGGTATCACACTTCCTGATTTCAAGCTATATTGTAAAGCTGCAGTAATCAAAACAGCATGGTATTGACATAAAAGCTGACACAGATCAATGGAGCAGAATAGAGAACCCAGAATTGATCCCGTACATATATGGTCAACTAATTTTCAACAAAGATCCCAAGACTGCCTAATGGAGAAAGGATAGTCTCTTCAAAACATGGTGTTAGAAAACTGTATATCCACAGGCAAAATAATGAAATTGTATCCTTATTTAATACTATATTTTATACTATGTACAACCCCCCCCAACAACTCAAAATGGATAAACCGAAAAGACTCAAATATAAGACCTGAAACCATAAAACTTCTAGAAGAAAACATAGGGGAAGAACTCCTTGACATTGGCCTCTTTGGATGGAAAGAACTAAGAGGGAAGGAGAGATGTTGAAGTTTCTTCTATAATCTAGGTGCCACCAGGAGCCACCCACTCTTTGACACTAGCTAAGATTGTCTTTCCTGCCATCTTCCATATTCCATGTGGTACTGGTTTTTGTCCTTTTCCTGAGGATTTCTGCAAATCTTTTCTGCTACTTACTTTTCCATTCTATAACTTATGGCTGTTTTTTTTTAAATAAAGATTTTATTTATTTATCAGAGAGAGAGAGTGCACACAGAGGGAGAGGGAGAAGCAGACTCCTTACTGAGAGTCTGATGCGGGGCTTGATCCCAGGACCTGATCCCAGGACCTGGAGATCATGACCTGAGGCCAAAGGCAGATGCTTAACCAACTGAGCCATCCAGGTGCCCCTTTATGGCTTTTTCTATAGCTCTGATCCAGCTTTGACTCAAACTTGAGTCAAACATAATTGCTTTTCTCCCAAAATCACTTGTAAGAGTCAGCAAAAGGCAACTTTTGGAGGCAAATATCTACGACTATGTGTGGTAGATTTTAATGGTGACTGAAGTAAGCATGTAGGAGCATACATCTCAGCACCACTTAGGAAGTCATCTAAAATTGAATATTAGCTTTTCTAGTTTTCTGAAAGATTCATGTCCATTTCTACAAACTTGGTGTTCAGGGTATTTTCATGTTATTCAGCTTTCTCTCCTTCTTCCAGATGTGACAGAATTCCTTGTGTTTTATTATTATAAAGAGCATTTCAGCTCTAGCACTTATCACTCCCCCACAATTCACACTTTGCATAACTCAAGATTTATTAAGGTGCTCTGCTAAAAAAAGGTTCATGTATTTCAAGTGTTACCCTTTCTTTTCTCCACTTCCCTATTAGTTTTTATAGGAGCAGGGAGAAAAATATGGAGGCTTATCTGCCAGAGTTAGGAATTATGACTTTACCTTAGAAGACAGGAGGGTATAGTTGATTTTATTTTTAAATAACAATTGCAACAGTATCTTCATTATGTTAGTGCCCCACTGTAAAGAGTTGGGAAATGCTAGTTTACTAGAAGGGCCACTGAAAGAAGACTCAAGAGACTAGATTCTTATCCTGATTCTGTCATTAACTAGTGTGATTTGGAGGAAAGTACCTCACTGGGCCTGAAAGAGCAGTCTCTAAATTCCCTGCCAATTCTATGAATCTGTGAGTTATCTGAGAGTCTCCCTGATGCCTGATTCCTCTATAATTGCAACCATGGTTGGGATTTCCCCCTTGACAGGTGGGTGGACCTCCAGCCACTTTGGACCATGCCCCACCCTTGGTCAGCTGTCTGGGTCAGTGTCTGCTGTCAGAAACAATAGAAGTTTTATAGGCTAAGCTTGGAGCCAGACACAGGCACAGATTCTGATTTTTTAAACTCAGAACTTCAGTTGTTTTATTTGCCTTCAGAACTGGCTTCCTTATGTGTATACCTGGCATAATATCTACTGTGGAAAATCGTGTTTAAAACAATAATGCAAGTGAAACACGTAGTAAAGTGCCTGACATACAATATGCCCTCAGTAAATGGAATTTAATTAATTTATTTTTAAAAGTTTTATTTACTTATTTAGAGAAAGGGAGAGAATGCACAAGCAGGGGGAGGGGCCCAGGGAGGGGGAGAAACTCAAGCAGACTGAGCATGGAGCCCAACGTGGGGCTCGATCTTATGACCCTGAGATCATGACCTGAGCCAAAATCAAGAGTCGGCCGCTTAACAGACTGAGCCACTCAGGTGCCCCAGTAAATGGAATTTATGATCATTAACATCATATCTGTTACAAAGGGGCCGGGTGAGTGTCTTGGCAGACTCTTTCTGGGTTTGCTGATACACTTTAATGTGTGTGGTAGAATGCACTCAGGTTACTGTACAGGTTAACTCCCAAACTTTGGTTTTGCTGAGTGGTAAATATAATCTGAGAGAGAGAGCTGAATGGCTCTGAGCAGCAAGTGTGTGTGTGTGTGTGTGTGTGTGTGTGTGTGTGTGTGTGTGTGTGAAGGAAGAGAAAGGCAGATTAAAGAGTTGGGAGGGGGGAAGATTTTGAAAAGGAAAAATAAGCAGGACCAAAGGGGAATTTGATTCAGTTTCTGAAGAGTGATGAGCAACATGCATCCTTCACCTCTGTCTCCACAAATCTTATTTTTTTAAAAATTGAAGTATAATTAACACACAGTGTTATAATAGTTTCAGATGTACAATATACCGATTCAACGATTCTGTACATTACTCAGTGCTTATCACAAGTGTGCTCTTAATGCCCTTTATATATTTCACCCATCCATGAATCTTAAATTTATATATTTTATAAGACTCCTAGAAGTAGCACGGTGGAGTGAGATCTATTTCGGGGATTTCTCAAAGGGTGGAATCCTGCTTCATGGTAGGCAGAGACAATCCTTTCAAGACACACATTCTGAAGATTTTAGGCAGATTATATTATTCAGCCCTTGGGATAGGGTACTATATCGTCTGTGCTCTTGATGTTCGAACATGGCCATGGCCTATGAACCTGTGAAAAAATGGGACAGATTTGCCGTTTATCCTGGACCTTCCTCTGTCTGGTCTCATCCAGTAGGGGTATACTTTTCCTGTGCAAAGTAACAGCTTCTGAGGAGATCCTGCATACCGTGGAACAGTGCCCTCTGCTGTTTCTGAGGGAACTGTGCAGCCGCTGTGAAATTGTGAGGAAAGAGCACCACTCTAGAACCAAAGCAAGCCCTCTCTCTTCTGCAGCGACTAGGACACTGGCATCTGCTGCACCTACAGCCAGTCTCCGCTGTAAATATTCAGAAGGAAAAGCAACAGCAGCTTCCCTCCCTTGTACTTGTTTCTAGGCAGGCTCCGACCCCACATTACATAGGAATGCCCCTTCCCGTTTTCACTGCAAACACAGGTTTCTATTAATTTTGCTCTTTAATAGAAAGAACTTTTAAAACAGTGATTTTAACCACTGAACCTTGCCTTTGAAAGAACTCTACTTCTCAGTATTATAAAATAAAGAAGTCCATACCACTTTAAGAAAGCATAGTTGATAGGTGTGTTGAAATAAAGGCATATAGCATATAAACCAGCAGTTAATGGTTAAAAGTTTATACCCGTAGGTGATCAACATATTTTTGTTTCTTCCTTTTTTTTTCTTCCTCCTTCTCTTTTCTCCCCCTTCCTTCCCTCCTCCTCCTTTTTAATAAAATTGTTTAAAATACCGCAGAATCTCCTACAGTAATGATATTACACGATGAAAACTGTTTTGCTGAATTTCTCTACCTTCTGGGAACATTTTTTTTTTTTTTGGCTGGCTCTCTTTATCCTCTGAGCAGACATTTGTGCTCTGAATCCTCTCAGCTACATCTTCTGGGTACAACCCCAAACAACACAGTCAACATTTACCTTTACTTAAACAATGAATTAGAGACCAGAACCACAGTAGAGCAGATCAACAGGACTAGAAGCTGGTTCTTTGAGAGAATCCATAAAATTGATAGACCACTGGCAAAACTTGTCCAAAAACAAAGAGAAAGGACTGAGATTATTAAAATTATGACTGAAAAGGGAGAGGTCACGACCAGCACCATTGAAATTGCAAGGATTATTAGAAACTTTTATCAACAGCTATATGCCAAAAAACTAAACAATCTGGAAGAGATGGAGGCCTTCCTGGAAACCTATAAACTACCAAGACTGAAACAGGAAGAAATAGATTTCTTAAATAGGCCAATTAACTATGAAGAAATTGAGTCAGTGATAAACAACCTTCCAAATAATAAAACTCCAGGCCCAGACGGTTTTCCTGGGGAATTCTACCAAACATTCAAAGAAGAAATAATACCTATTCTCCTAAAGCTATTTCAAAAAATAGAAACAGAAGGAAAGCTACCAAACTCATTCTATGAGGCTAATATTACCTTGATCCCCAAACCAGGCAAAGACCCCCTCAAAAAGGAGAATTACAGACCGATTTCTCTAATGAATATGGATGCCAAAATCCTCAACAAGATCCTTGCTAATAGAATCCAACAGTACATTAAAAGGATTATCCATCATGACCAAGTGGGATTCATACCTGGGATGCAAGCATGGTTCAACACTCGCAAATCAATCAATGTGATACATCATATCAACAAGAAAAGACTCAAGAACCATATGATCCTCTCAATTGATGCAGAAAAAGCATTTGACAAAATACAGCATCCTTTCCTGATTAAAACCCTTCAGAGTGTAGGAATAGAGGGTACATTTCTCAATCTCATAAAAGCCATCTATGAAAAGCCTACTGCAAGCATTATTCTCAATGGGGAAAAGCTGGAAGCCTTTCCCTTAAGATCAGGAACACGACAAGGATGCCCACTCTCGCCACTATTATTCAACATAGTACTAGAAGTCCTTGCAACAGCAATCAGAAGACAAAAAGGGATCAAAGGTATCCAAATCGGCAAAGAAGAAGTCAAACTGTCTCTCTTTGCAGATGACATGATACTCTATATGGAAAACCCAAAGGAATCCACTCCCAAACTATTAGAAGTTATAGAACAATTCAGTAAGGTGGCAGGATACAAAATCAATGCCCAGAAATCAGTTGCATTTCTATACACGAATAACGAGACTGAAGAAAGAGAAATTAGGGAATCCATCCCATTTACAATAACACCAAAAACCATACGTTACCTTGGAATTAACTTAACCAGAGACGTAAAGGACCTATATCCTAGAAACTATAGATCACTTTTGAAAGATATTGAGGAAGACATAAAAAGATGGAAAAATATTCCATGCTCATGGATTGGAAGAATTAACATAGTTAAAATGTCCATACTACCCAGAGCAATCTACACTTTCAATGCTATCCCGATCAAAATACCGAGGACATTTTTCAAAGAACTGGAACAAATAGTCCTTAAATTTGTATGGAACCAGAAAAGGCCCCGAATCTCCAAGGAACTGTTGAAAAGGAAAAACAAAGCTGGGGGCATCACAATGCCGGATTTCGAGCTGTACTACAAAGCTGTGATCACAAAGACAGCATGGTACTGGCACAAAAACAGACACATCGACCAATGGAACAGAATAGAGAACCCAGAAATGGACCCTCGGCTCTTTGGGCAACTAATCTTTGATAAAGCAGGAAAAAACATCCGGTGGAAAAAAGACAGTCTCTTCAATAAATGGTGCTGGGAAAATTGGACAGCTACATGCAAAAGAATGAAACTTGACCACTCTCTCACACCATACACAAAAATAAACTCCAAATGGATGAAAGACCTCAATGTGAGACAGGAATCCATCAAAATTCTAGAGGAGAACATAGGCAACAACTTCTATGACATCGGCCAGAGCAACCTTTTTCACGACACATCTTCAAAGGCAAGAGAAACAAAAGATAAAATGAACTTATGGGACTTTATCAGGATAAAAAGCTTCTGCACAGCCAAGGAAACAGTCAAAAAAACTAAGAGACAGCCCACGGAATGGGAGAATATATTTGCAAGGACTACAGATAAAGGACTGGTATCCAAGATCTACAAAGAACTTCTCAAACTCAATACACGAGAAACAAATAAACAAATCTACAATAACTTTTAAACTGTTTTTTTCAGCATCATTCCACTTGGCTACAGCAAAGAAAATATAGTGAACAATGAAATATGCATGAAAAAAAGTTTAAAAATTTTTTCTTATGATAAGTGACTCTGAAATCACAATGTGATACAGTACTGTTCTTTTTATGATTACGAGTTTCAAATTCATGAGTTTAGAAGCTGTGGATTTCTTGCTTTATCATGTGGTAGGACACTGGTAAATGGGAGCTGGCCCAACCTTATCTTTCCCTTCTGCCAAGAATGAAATCCAGTTTAATGTGGTTATCAGTTGTCCAGTGGGAAGAAACTGCTAGATTCCACTTGATCCCAGAATTCCAGTGCCATTCAGTGTAGGAATAAGTGGTGCATGCAACATAGATCTTTACTGACATGGTGGAAGGTATTTCCATTTAGGGTGGTGGGTAAATAATTCAGAGTTATTTGTACTGTCAGATTACAGGTGCTTTGTATTTTACTCTAATAATTGCCAGGAGAGAAGGGTTTGTTTTTTTCTGAAGCCTGGGATTGAGAACTAATTTACCCATTTTAAGTAACTTGCCAAGAAACAGAGTTGCTCAATTTTATGGTATTTCTATTTGGTTACTTTTATTTAAAATATCCATCTAGGGTAGAAGATGCTTTTAGTCTTTCAATAGAGAATGGCTTTGCTGACACATGGTTGGCTTATTTAGTGCTTGGCCTGTCATTCTTCCTTTCAGGCTAGTATAATCCTTGGATCTGATGTCATCTTCTATTGGACATAGGCATGGGAAATTACTCCCTCCTTTTTTTTCCCTGTCTTGTGGGACTCATCACGTATGCACATGATCTATCTGTTTCTTCTTTACACCTTCCCAAAGACAAATGCAATGTCTTCTTTATCTTTGTATCCCCAACACTACACAGTACTAGGGATTTTAACTTCCTTTTCTTCCTTTTCTCTTTTCTCTTACTTTCCCTCTGCTCTCAAATGTTGAGCAGTATGAACTCGTCATTTTGAGGAATAATTATTTTGGAATGTAGATGTATGGAGATGTTGCCCAAACAGACCAGTTGATACCAAGTTAGAAAACACAGGCTTGACCATAGAAAAGAATGGCAGGTTGAACACTGACTTTTAGTAAACGAATGCTTCTCTTCTCTAGGGGCAGAAGTTCCAGAAAAGGCTGAAAAGTGCCTGGAAGGGAAGGTGTGCTCTTTGGAGCCTCCCTTAGAGGGTTTCATTGGGCCCTTGTATTTTGAGGGTTGAGTTTTCAGAACAGCCCCTGATCTCCAGAGTGTGGAGGTATGCAGACTTCCCAGACCAAAGGGCTTTCTAGGGAGGCAAGGGTGAGGCTGGCAAAAACTGTACTCAGTTTTGAGCCTTTAGAAACTGACCCTGGGACAGAGGACTCAGTATAGGAATGGAAGGAGAGGTGCGCCTTGAACTCTGGCACTGGGACCTTAAGCATAGGGTACCCTTGATTGAACTTAACACTGAAGAATGGGATCTACTTCCCTCAGCAAAATACACTGTGCTGGGCCTTAGACTGCACATAAGGCAGTCATATGTCCTGGTCTGTTGAGAGGGTCCTGTTTGATTTTCTTGTCCTGGGATAATTATTAATAGTTTCCTTTTCTATTATCACATGTGTCTCAGTTTGGATGATGAATTATTTGATCAGCCTGTGCAGGACTAATTTTCAGTAGTGCCATTGTGTGGCCTCAAGAGGTAATGAACTAAGGGGTCTTTATATTTGTTCCCTGCTGGTGTGGAAACCAAAATGAGTACTCCCTGCTCTTGGATTTCAGAACTGTCAAGGCTAAGGAGAATTTAGGAGGGTCGGGAAGCTTCAAGAGGGAGTTTGAATATATCTGTTAATAAGGCATGTGGATGCTTCAGTAATCAATTGGAAAAATAAGAGGTTTGACCATATGTAGGTTACCCCAAGTGTGTGAAGCAGTTTATATTAATCATATGGTGTTTAGTTTAGAATTCTTGCTTCAGCTGTACAAATCTGATTCTTTACATGGTTCTTTTACGGAGTTTTTTCCAGTAATTTTTCAGTATCTCAATCTATGATCTTGAGAAGTTAAAATTTTTACTGGCAGGAAGACATATGAAGTGAGCTATAGCTTTACGAGTTTGTTTAGTTGAAAAAGTTGGATGTTGGGGTACCTGGGTGGCTCAGTCAGTTAGGCATTGGATTCTTTATTTTGGCTCAAGTCATGATGTCACGGTTATGGGATTGAGCACCGTGTCAGGCTCCATGCTCAGCGTGGAGTCTCCTCCAGATTCTCTCTCTCTTCTCCTTCTGCCCCTCCCCTGCTTGTGCATGTGCACATGCTCTCTCTCTCTCTCTCTTTCTCAAATAATGTTTCTGTGTAAGGCTAAAACTAGTGATGAAGTGGACATCTGCTTTTGCCTGCCCAGTATGTCTTTTCCTTTCTTTGTGAACTGAGCCCCTTCTTCTTAGGGAAACTCATTCTATGTGGTTTAGGTGGGGTTAATTCCCTTGTCTCTTTTCTTTTTATCAACCTCCCCAAGAGATTGGAAATATGATTCATGGATTCATACTTGACCAATCAGAGTACTCCCATTCCTTTGGCTGCACTGAGTGTGAGGTAGGGTAGGCGCTTGGCCCCAGCTAAGGCAGTTTCTCTCAGATTTCCTGCTGAAACTAGACTGTTTCATTTTGCCAAGGTTGCTAATACTGTACTATAGGACTTAGGCTTCTGGCAGTATCTTCCCACTAAAAGGAGAATACCAATTCAAAGCGAGTGGGGTGAAACCCCATTAATCTTGTTTTGAAACTTCTGGATCCAGCCATGCTGGGAACCTCAGATTTTTAGTTGCAAGAGGCAATATTCTCACTCCCCACCTTTTTTTCTTTTTTCTTTTTTTGCTATGAATTTATATATTAGTTTAAGTTAAGTAGTGAGCAGTCTTCTGCATTGCAGGCAGGGATCCAGTCTTTCAGATTTTAAAGATTTTCTAGAAGAATTGGTCAACTCTAGCTTGGCTTAGCATCTGTGACATTATTCTAAAAATGATTGAGTTTGTTTACTATCTGGGACCATTTAGCTTATCCTGTAGTCCTAGAAATCTGTTGACAGAGCTTTTTCTTCGGCGAGGTCAGTCTTGGAAAGACAACATGGAAAGAGATGGTAATCAAGTAGACAGACCTCAAGGGAAAAACTGAAGAAAACCTTTTCCCTCCACAAATTCCGCCGTCTCTTAGTCTACAGACTCAGACACCACTTGCCTTTTTTTTTGCTCAAGGATATTTCTTGGGGATCAGTGGGGTAACATGTCCTCTGTCTCAAGTGTGAGGGATGGAAAGAGGAAGCATCTTAGCTTCCACAGGATGCCCCTGCTCAAAATCTTGGGCAGTATGTTGATAAGGAGATCTGGATTTACAAGACGTATATGGAGAAACAAGTAGCTCAGTAGTCTGATGAAAAATAGGGTGGTGAAAAAGACATATTGAAAAATCCTGAAAAGAGAAAGTCAAGAAACTGTTAACCAAAGGTTAGAAAACCAGGAACAAAATAAAACTTATACCTAAATGCATGTCTTGCTCCTTCTTGATATTCATATGTCCCCACAAATTGTTGTCTTTATTACCAACAATGCCTTGTAAAGGCAGCTTCTTCCCATAGGCTGGCTTGCCTGTTACTCTCTCTTTCATTACCGTATTTTCTTTTCTTTTACCATTTATCACTATCTGAAATTCTCTTGTTCTTTTATCTTTTATTGTTTGTTTCTGTTTTGCCAACTTGTTTTCCAAAGCATTTGCAACAGTTTGTAGCCATCAGCAGGGTGTGTGTTTCTGTGAGTCCATATTTTTTCCAACACTTGATAGCATCAGATTTTAAAAATTTTGCCAAATGGATGTAAAGTAATAGTCTTAATTTACGTTTCCCTGATGAACTCTGATGCTGAACATCTGTTCACAGGTCTTATGTGTTTCCTCTTGCCCATTTATCAATTAGGTTGTTTGGGTTAGTCTTATTGATTTGTAGAAGTTCTTTATATGTTCTTATATCAGTCCTTTTCCATTGTGTGTACTGTGAATATCTTCTCTCTGTAACTTTCACTTGCTCTAAGGTGTTAAAAAACAAGGTGTTAAGAAACCTTTTAACACCTTTTTAAGGTGTTAAAAAACAAAAGTTATTAATTTTAATAAAGTCTAGTTTATCAGTCTTTAACTAGAATCAGTGCTTTTCGTGTCTTATTTAAAGAACCGTTCCTTACACCAAGGCTTAAAAGATGCTCCTATTTTCTACTAACAGTTTATGGTAGTTTAAAATGTGTCCACACATTCTTTGGTGTCATGCCCTTCAAGAGACTCTTCTCCCATAGAGTGTGGCAGGGACTTAATGACTTGGTTCTAAAGAATAGAGTATCATGGAAGTGACAGTGCATGGCTTCCTGGATTACATACTAAAGGCATTGCAGTTTGCTCCTTACTCTGAGGAGGAAGCCAGCTGTCATGCTGTGAGGATACACAAGCAGCCCTGTGGCAAGCTCCATGTAAGGAGGAGCTGAGACCTCCTGCCAGCAAGCAGCAAAATTTGCCAGATGTATGAGTAAGCTACCGTGGAAATAGATCCTCCAGCCCAGCCATGCCTTCCACTGACTCTAACTTTGGCCAACATCTTAATTGCAACCTGATAATAGACCATGAACTAGAACCACCCAGCTCAGTGGCTCACAGATTCCTAATCCACAGAAACTGTAAGATAAATGTTTGTTGCTTGAAGCCACTAAGTTTTGGGACTATTTTTTATGTGGCAGTAGGTAACTGATGCCAAATTTTAAAGATTTTTTTTTTTGGACATTTAGTCCTTAATACATCTGTCCTCACTTTTTAAATGTACTGTATCCAACACTGTGATCCAATCTCATTTTTTTCTCATCTGGGTAACTGTTTTTTCCCCTACCATGCTTACTGAACAATTTTTCCTTTCCTCTCTGACATACAATCACTGTCACATATCACATATCGAAGTTCTATACATGCACTCTTTCTATTTCATTGGTTGATTTTCCTATTCCTGTGATAGTATCACCCTGTTGTAATTACTGCAACTACGTAGTACGTCATGATATCTGGAAGGGCATATATTCCTCACTCCTTGCTCTTCTTTAAAATTGTCCAGGTTATTTTTGACTCTATATTCTTCTATATACAGTATATTTTAGAATAATTGTATTAAATGAATGAAAGTCTTTTGGGCAGTTTGGTTGGAACTGAACTGAGTCATTTAAAGAGAATTGATATATTTATGATAATATGGCTTTCTATCCATGATCATGGTATTTCTCTTCTTTCATTCATGTTACTTTTAATATTCCCTAATTTCTATAAATTCTCCTATGGTGGTCCTGATTTCTTTTTTAACTGATGAATTATTTTGGCCGTGTGGTTTTACTATGATTTGCACAAATGAATCTCTACTTTTTCCTTTCCTCTGTTACTCGTATCCAGCTGTGCTGGGCTGCCACCTGATGCTGAACAAATTCACTACCTACCTCCACCTATCAGTGGAAAACAGCCCCTGTCCCACCAGTTTCCTTAAGTTTTTCTCTAGAATTAATCTTGGTGACAGGAGTCAGGATCTGTTATAGTACAGTACCATGGCCCAAATTAGAATCAGAAACCCTTTACAAACCTCTTCTTAGTATTCTCCTAGAAGCTAAATACAGTATTCATGAGAAAGTTCTGGGATGACATTTCTGGGATGACATTCCTAGAGAAAATCTTAGAAATAAGCCAGCTTTCTTATCTCTTGAGTCAGTGCCCAATATATTGGTGCCCCATAGGATATTGGAGCAGAGCAAGAGGAAAGACCTTTGTAATTTAATATGATGAGCTAGACTTTTAGGATGTTGTCAGGTTCTCTTCAGGATACCAACTCTCTTTTAAGGTAGACAGTTCTTATCCTGGGAGCCCACGTGGGCCGTTCCATGTGAGGCACTGGTGTCAAATTATTGGCGAAGGAAGCCTGGGAGTTCTAGGGAAATTCTGCTAGCTGTTCTGGGAACACTGTATTTCGGGATATCCAAATATGTAACACTTCACTTATCTGGTATGAAGGGGTATCCTGCATAAGCAAATTTTCCAGACAATTGGAGGTGACATTTAAGCACCAAGAATTTTATGTTAACCATTTTGATGGAACTCTTTCTAAATCATAATTCATACCACTTTGAATCTATGCCTTCTTAAACAAATTATATCGAACATAATCTGACCTTTTATTGGAAATGCAGGGGCTTCATGAATGCCAATTTTATTTTGCTATCACAGTGATTCCCTCAGGACTAATATCCACTTGGTTGTTTGAATCTTGAGCTCTTACTTAGTTTAAGGAGTATTTTTGAGCAATTATTGTGGGCTGGGTACTGTTGGGTAAGATCTCTCTTTCACAATCATTTTCTCTCTTGTTTGCTATTAGGGGTATATGTGCATTTACAAGTTCTCTACTATTTCTAGTGTAACATGTTGACATTGTAACAATACTTGAGGGAGGCACATATCACACAATAGTGTGAAAACCCTATTCATCATCTTATGAACCACCAAAGGATCCTCCCATTCATAATCTACTGATGTTATTGGAGAACCAGATCCATCAAACTAATTCAAATTGTTACAGGGAAGAGGGAGTAAGTATCAGTTTGCCACATTTCTCTTAGGTTACTACTAGGATGTTCGCTTCTAAAACTGGAGAGTTGAGATTAGGAATTGCTTTTGGACAAGGAAGTCATACATTAGAACTGAAAAACATAGTCATCGATGACACTTGTTTGTTGGCTTCACTCTGGATGTGTGTATGTATATGAGGGTCTCCCTGTCTAGACTTTGTTATCTGCCAGGATGGCTAAGTGGAACCCCCAGTTTTCCAGGAGGTTTACTCAAAGATGTCTGCTTACCTTTTACAGAACCATGTTCCCTTCTTTTGGAGAGAATGATCCTGGGAGAAGAAAGGACATGAATAAATAAGCAATTTCTGTAACCTGTCATCACTGTCAAATAATATTCAGTGAGCCATTAGTTAATGTTGTATTTAGATAACATCTTACAATTTTTGTATGGATAAACAGATGGAATTTTTTTTAAAGATTTTATTTATTTATGCGACAGAAATAGAGACAGCCAGCGAGAGAGGGAACACAAGCAGGGGGAGAGGGAGAGGAAGAAGCAGGCTCATAGCAGAGGAGCCTGATGTGGGGCTCAATCCCACAATGCCGGGATCACGCCCTGAGCCGAAGGCAGACGCTCAACCGCTGCGCCACCCAGGCGCCCCCAAACAGATGGAATTTTTAAAGACAACCATATATATATGTGCGCATGTGTGTATGTGTGTGTGTGTAATTTTGTATCACTTTTTTAATATATTGATAGGAATAAATGAAGGCATAAAAAGGTAAGGTATGTCATATAGCTAGTAAGTGGCAGGGCGATGCTTGGAACCTGGGTCCTCCAAATCTGCATTCAGGGCTCTTTCAACTACGCCCTTACCTCCTACTTAACCAGTAACCCTTAAAAAAGTTTATAGGCTATGAAAATCACACAAACATATTCTAAGAGAAGTTTTAAGAGCTATAAAAAATAATGAGGATATATCCTGGATTTCTGTGGCATCTCTCTCCCAAAATATTTTCTCAGTTATTTCATTTTCCTTTTAGCTTCCTTGTGAGATAAAAAACGAAGAGAAATTACAGTCACGTTTTAAAATTGTGAAAATAATGCTCACAGAATTAGAATGAGAAAGGAACTTCCTGGATACAGATTTGGTTCTATAACTTGTGTGAGTTTAAGCAGCGTGTCAACTGGTCAGTTGCTCAGGCAGACTGTAAAGATTGCTCAAACATCATAGGTCATCGAAGTATCATGGGACTTCGGTAATCTTGATGAAGACAGCTCTGCTTTTTCTCTGTTAGGTGGTGAGAAGGAATACTTTGATGAGTCACTGGGGGATAGACGGTGGGATATATCAGGGAGCATGCTAAGCTTGGTTCTAGAGAGGTGGGGTCCAATTAATTTCAGGAGTTCTGTTGTTGTTTTTGTTTGTTGTATAATATGCAAGGTTGGGGCCAGAATGACTTGTTCAGAATAATGGGAACCATGGTCACTGTGAATGTGGTAAAATATATGTCCAAACATCTGGATGACCCCAAGGACAATGGTTGATTATTGATATTTGCTTTTTAGGAAGAGGTGACTCTTTTTTTCTGACATTATGAAGACTATCTCAATGATAAAATTTCTGGTGAATGTCAGTTTTGGCTCTAAAGCCAATATAAATTACAAAATTAAAGTCTAACAAAAGTTTATCTTTTTGCCCTATGTACTTGAAGCCACAAGATGCCGAGCAGGCCAAGAGGCCTGGTGCTCTGCATCCAATTCTGTGTCCTTTAGAGTTCTACATAATATGCCAATGACATCATGGTGTTAAATATGAATAGACACTGAAGCTGTATGATAAAGAAGTAATGACTTCTCATGTTTTAACTCATGGGCCAACTCTGATTAGTTGGTGATAGATGCCCTGCTGCTCTGTGTAGTGAGAGATTTGGGACCATGTTATGATCACCAGGAAAGAATATTGTGATTCTGGGAGATGGGAGGAGTGGTATATATGTCCTGTATTGGCCTCCCCACCGTACAGCGTACCCTCAGTTAATGTTCCTTCTTGCTTCCATCCTGAACTCTGTGAGGTCTTAGGCTAGTTTCTTTGAGAACACATCATTTGCATGGTGCTAAGAGAGGAAAGACCATTGTTCCATAGCATCTTCTTTGTGTGTTTAGTGTTGGAATGCTTTAGAATTATGTCTGGTATTATTCTTGAAAAACGCACGTGGAAAGATTGGTCTGTGTTTGGTGGCTGATAATGTTTTGGAAACTCCCTTGAAGACAATGACACTGAGAGAAGCTAAAGGTGGAGTGAAATCCTTACCTTATTATTTTGGCTGTTAGGCTCTTTTCTTGCAGAATTCATGCTCAAGACTTTTGATCTAGGGGAAGAAGAACCAAGATAGGGATTGAATAAAGTACATTCAGGTATTTGTACTACGTCATGGTTATTGAAAAAACAGTTTTATATTCTAAGGCTATACTGTGCACATTGTAGCCAGTGACTATATGTGACTCTTTACATTTAATGACAATAAATGACAATAAAAAATCAGTTCCTCAGTCACAAAGTCATCTTTCAAGTACTCAATAGGTGGCTAGTGGCTACATATTGGATAGCACGGTAAGTTCCATTGGGAAGCCCCATTCTAAAATCTTTGCTTAGCAATGAAGCCAGACTTAATGTTCAGGAAGGATCTCAGGAGACCTGAAGGTGTCCTTTAGAGGCAAAGACCTCCAAGTCCTGGTGTCCTGGCCTCCAGACCACAGTGTGGAACTGAGTCTACTTAGAGGCCCTATGCAGTTTAGGTCTTTTTTTCTTGATTCCAGGATTCCAAAATATTTGAAAAGTGGAAATACTTCCCAACTGATTTAAGATTTAACTTCTAAAGAGGGTCAAGAAATGACAGGGAGGTTTTTGGCTTTAGTCTCTCACTATTTAGACTCCTTGGACAAATTCAAGGATTAATTTTTTGGGGGGGCTTTTCTCTATTATTTCTAATTTTTAATGTTCATAGTTTCATACAGTATACAGTTTGGTTTCATAATATGATAGCCCTAGTTTGTATCTAGACATTAGTTTCATGTCTGTTCCATATGGTTGAGTTTCTATATATTTTGGGGAAGTGGGGATGATACCAATTTTAAGAAAGTTTTGGAAAATTTAAAGAATGACCTTTTTATCAAGGTGCCAGACCACTAACCCTTTTTAAAGCACATGTTCCTGCCCTTAATATAAACCCAAATAATGGTAATTTGATAAAATTGTGAAGGAAGGTGTGTTTCTGCAGTCTTTTAAGAAAGATGGGAGGACCAGCATTTTAAAATGGGTGTGGTTTAGTGGGGGTCAACCAGCTCGCTAACAGAGGGGAAGGTTATATGGTGTTGGGCCTCGTTCAATTCCAAATGGGAATTGGTCAGAGAAAAGTTTGCTCTGACCCAGGCTGAGATGGAGTTAGCACTAAAACCAGGATGTTCCTTTGTTTGCCCAAGCTCACACTTCTCTCTCAAGGAACCGAGTCTCTAGTTCTTCTTCTATTTTCCTCAAAGTTTCCTGGTACTTCTTCAAAGAGAAATAAAAGAAACCACAGTTACTAGCCAGAAGCTTTATGCTCTTTCTAATCATAATAAGCATGTATTATTACTACATTGTCATATGAATGGTTGGTATTCCCACTGCCATTTTGTCTCCTTTCCCAGTCCCCCAGCCTTCCACTACTCCAGATCTCTCACTGCACTTCACCACTGGGCAGGTGCCTGTGGTTATTGGGATTATAGATAGGAAAAGTGCTCATTATTAATTTGAGAGCACAGAGCTTGGGCGACTAGGGCCATAACAGAATGATTCTGGTGGTAGAGTGTCGTCCTCCCTGAAGGCCTTTGTAATGCCACCTTGAAGAATTAAAATTGTTGCAGTGTTCTTTGAAAAGTCTGGTTTCATTTCGTCCTGTACTTCAACAAACCCACTGCTATCCCTTTGCTGAGAAACTGTACCTTTATGCAGAAGGCCTGATCCTCACAGAGCTGGGCCACAAATGCATAGTCTTCCATCACCTGGGAAGCCAAAATTCAGCCTTAAATTTTGGTCAGTAAATTGCTATAAGAACAGTAGTGTACTTGCTTCCCCTTAGGTCCCAGGCCCTAAATGTGCTTTTCAAATTGTTCTAAGTGTTTATTTCCTGTACGTATGAATTCGTATCTTTTTTTTTTTTAAGATTTTATTTATTTATTCAACAGAGAGAGAGACAGCCAGCGAGAGAGGGAACACAAGCAGGGGGAGTGGGAGAGGAAGAAGCAGGCTCACAGGAGGAGCCCGATGTGGGGCTCGATCCCATAACGCCGGGATCACGCCCTGAGCCGAAGGCAGACGCTCAACCGCTGTGCAACCCAGGCACCCCGTATCTTTTTTTTTTAAGGATAAACAAGCTATATTTTATAGTTCAAATGAGAATTATTTGGGTACAGTTGGGAGAAAAATAGATACTAGTTAATTGAAGATCTAGATTATGGAAGGTATCCTGTAAAAAATGTTAAAGAGAAGGTGATCTGGGGGACTGTATTCACACAATCTAATACATTCCCTCAAATCATGTGACCAGGGATCAGGATTTCCTTCCTTTGGGAGAAGTAACATTGAAGTTATTGTCATTACCTTGACTACCTCTTTCTCTTGGTCTGCACAGGAAGCTTCCAGCTGTTGTAACTTAGCCTATAGAAAGGGAAGGAGACTGATAACTCATCCAGGCAAAAGCAGGATTCCATTCTGAAATGGGATCTTAAAGGTTATCTTACAGGTGGTTCAAGTGCCTTACAGCCCATATCAGATGTCTTTTTAATGGAGGGGAGTCGAACTTGAGGTGAGATGACTCTTGAGTTGAATTTAAATGATAAATATTAGCCAAATGTATATCTGGAAGAAATATTTCCCATGCAGAGGTTACAGCAAGGACCAAGACTGTGAAATAGCACAAATTTGGTGTGTATGAAGAAGTTCTATGGCAGGAACATAGGGGAGATTGGTAAGCATGAGATGAGGTGGGGAAAGATAGCCACATATGAGATTATGTAAGACCTCATAGCTTCTACAGAGTTTGATTCTTTATTCTAATTGCAGTGAGAAGCCAGGTGAGAGCTTGAAGTTGTAAACATCTTGGGATATATCCTATAGGCAGAGGAGACATATTGCAGTCTTTTCTCTCTTTCCTTTTCAGTTCTATTGTTCCCACTCTCATCTAGCTACCATTATTTCACGTTTGGAGTCTTCTAACAGTTCCTTTCCCCTCCAGCCAGTTATATCCAGGGCCCAACAGCCAAATGTGCTAAGGGTGGTATTTATTTTAATTTAATTTAATTTAATTTTAAACAGAACATTTTTATTTTTTCAAATTTTTATTTAAATTATGGTTAGTTAACATACAGTGAAATATTGGTTTCAGGAGTAGAATTTAGTGATTCATCACTTACATACAACACCGAGTGCTCATCATAACAAGTGTCCTCCTTAATGCCCATCCCCCATCTGGCCCATCCCCCACCTACTTCCCTTCATCAGCTCTCAGTTTGTTCTCTATTGTTAAGAGTCTCTTATGGTTTGTTTCCCTCTCTCTTTTTTCCCCCTTCCATATGTTCCTTTGTTTTGTTTCTTAAATTCCACATATGAGTGAAATCGTATGGTATTGTTTTACTCTGACTTATTTCACTTACTAAGGGCTATATTTTAAAGATTTATTTATTTATTTTAGAGAGGGAGAGTGAGTGAGCATAGGGGGAGGGGCAGACTGAGAGAGAGAGAATCGTCAAGCAGATTACACACTCAGTGTGGAGTCTGACATGGGGCTTGATGCCAGGACCCTGAGATCATGACCTGAGCTGAAACCAAGGGTCACATGCTTACCTGACTGAGCCACCCAAGCACCCCTAAGGGCTGTATTTTAAAGACGGTGGCCTGAGTCACAAGTAGTTGAGGCAGGCATCCTATTAAATTACTGAACTTGACCAGCATGCAAGAGGAATGGAAACAACAGAGATGATATATATTTCATAGAATTAGAGATAGCACTTGAGAATTCTACAAAATAGGTGGGCAGAAGGGAGTAATTCAAAGGGTTGATAATACTCTGGAACTCTTTAGGGCTGGGCTGAGTGCTGCCAGGAAAATAATGGCCAATGTTGTGCTGAGAACTCTCTATCTAGAGTTGGTCGGAATCACCTCACCTGACATGGTCAGCATAGCTAGACTTAAAAGTGTCACCACTAGATTCTGGCAGGCTTACTGTTAAGCAAAACTTGTTTTGGGCAGAAGAAGGAAGAAAATCAATCTCCTGATTGCTGCAGTTTTATGGCAAGGTTAGTCAAGGAGCTTCATACTCCTTTCTATGCTTAGTTGCAGTTTATTCCTGAGATACACAAAGGCTCCAGATTTCTTTCTTTCCAAATAAGTGTCCTGGATGGGCATTCCCAATGAAGCTTAGTTGGTGGCTTTGGAATTCCTCTTTTTTTGTGGCTATCAGCACTAATTTGGCCAACAGAACATAGGGCAGTAATACACTCTCTTCTTTCATTTTCTATTTCTATTTTCAATGTGTCCATATCTTCAGAGGCTTCAAGCACACAGTGTGGGCTTAAGTATGGGCTCAAATGTGGGTTTAAGAAGCAAGAGAGATTGAGAAATAGGGACAATGTGTTTAAAAGCCCGTTGTATATTATACTGTTAGGTAGTGAAACATAATTTTTATAGAGACTGAAAAATTCTCTTTATTTGTTCTTAAATGAAATATATAAAAATAACAATCAATGTAAGAAAAAAAGCAGCAAGGGGACACCTGGCTGGCTCAGTCAAAAAAGCATGCAATTCGATGTCAGAGACGTGAGTTTGAGTCCCACGTTGGATATAGAGATTACTAAATAGTAGTAGTAGTAGTAATAATAATAATAATAATAATAATAGTAACTTTAAAGAAGCAAAAGAGAAATTAGGTAAGGCAAGGACAAAGAGATAATCCTACAGAAATGATCAAGTAAGAACTTTATCTGCTCTCTGATGGGTTGTGGTTGTGCTCAGGTTCTTAGCTCTGGAAAACAATTAGGGAAATGCTAAACACTGTATGATGCACTTAGCAGAGGTCACTATATACTTGAATGACGAATTGAATGAATCCTTTTCTGGATTGGAGTCAATGACAGGGTGTGGGTGTATAAATTACCTAGCACACAGTAGATTTACAAATCCAAACTCTGCCTCTATGAATTCATAAATGTGCTTCAGCCAGACTTTTAAATAATCACCTTAAAATTCTAACTTTTTAAGGTTTTAGAACTCCAAAAAAAGAATATTTTATATACACAATTTCATTCAGTTTTCAAACTGGGGTGGGAGGGACTGATTGAATTCCCAACTTCATATATCACACTAAGTACCTCTGGGTTTAGGATTTAAATGAGGAACTTCAACTGCCTCTAATGTTAATATGCATTTGTGCATTTGTGTTGTGCTTTTTTTGATGCAGAGAGATCAAAATATATGGCTTCAGAGTGAAATTCCTTACTAAGGGCAGAGGAGAATTCAGCACGTAGCAGCCGAGGCTTAAGCTTGGCATGGCTGAAACTACAAAGAATTTGTCCCAACTTTGACAGATGTTTCCACTTGAAGGCTTGTTTTCTGGTCGTGCAGCCCAAACCCATTCGAGATTGCTTTTTTGTTTACCTTTGACTCTTCTGGGGATCCCTTTGGAATGTCTTGTTCACACTTGGTTGCCTTATGTGATTTTCTTGTAAGCTATGGGTTCAAATAGAAAAAATACATTTCAAATAAAAAATATATCAAATTAAAAAATATGGAAGGCAAAGATATGCTCTGGTGTGTGGGGCCAATAATTTGGCCTTGATTAATCTGCCAGGAGATGGTCCCTTGTTGGATACTTGGTGTATTTGGGAACATCTTTATTCTACCTCCATCTTCTCATTAGTTTTGACCACCAAAACTAGAGTTTGCTGAAAGCAGGAGCACTTCCCTGAACCCCCTAATCCATGCTGGTTTACTCAGGGGTGCAGGCATGGGTCAGAAAGTAGGGTAATCATAAGGAAGCCCACTGTATTTTGACCAGGAGTTGAGGTAGAGGAAATGAATACCTGGACAAAGAAGAGGGAACTTTTTGGCCTTAAGTATTTTTGAAAGTCTCTAGTGAAAGTAAAATTAACCTCTCACCACAAGGGTCCCAGTCAATCCCTTCAACAGAGTGTCTGTTGGAATCCATTTCATTGTGATAGAATGAAGAACCAACCCATGGGATCACTGAATACCTGGTATACCCTATGCGCTCCTTTCACCTGACACTTGCAGGGAAAATCCATGGCACTTAGGTTATGAGGTTCAGCCCCAGGAGAGTGGAGCAGGAGTAGTACCCACCCCCAGCACAGGCCTCTCTGACATGTGGGATCCTCTGTGATCATTTTCCCTCCCTTGCCTCTTCGATGATGGGGGCTGCTTGGGGACACCCAGGAACACAAGAGCCCCACCCCACCTTTCTTTGAAGTTCTGCTATACTGTGGACCAGAGTCTCGTTCTTCCTATCCTGTTGAGAGAAAGAAGCAGAGTGTAAGTGTGCATCTGCACACCGTCATCTGTTTTTATTCAGTTGATTGTTCTCCATTTCAACCCATCGATATTTTTCTGCAGTAACTGTACCATCTGGAGCATATTGTTGGGTAAAGGGCCTGTGGTTTGATCTCACTATGGACACACCTACTTAGCAGGGATTGAGGTGTCCACATGCAGAGCTTCCTAATATTAACTATTAGTAGAGAAACCCTACCCTCCACACATCCCCTTCCCATGCAAGAACACATTCTGCTATGACTTTGGAGTTGACTATTCTTTGTATGTAAAAAGGGGAGACTATTTTATCTGACAGTGATGAGGAATAAAACCTATCAAATGGCCTTCCCTGCTTTTTGCTTACAAGTCTGGCTGTTTCTTCTTCCAGCTCCTGCAAGGCTTTTTCCCTCTCCATTGCGGTGCAGTTCTCCTTCTCCCACTCCTCGTCTTCAGCCAAGTCTCTGGTCTGAGTGATCTCACTTTCCAGCCTGGATAACATATGTACACACTGTAAGGAACGACAGCCTTTGAACTGATAAAACGCCTGTCAGTTTTAAGGGTACTTCGATGATAATAAATACAAATCTCAAGTTGGAAATCCTTTCTTTCCTGGATTCTTAGGATCAGAATCACTTTAGAGATAAGACAAGCAAGATTCCCATGATTCCCATGTCAAACACCCCATTGTTCTTTCAGCTCAGGTAAGTACCACTCATTCTTTTAGGATTCTTTTTGAAACTTGCTGTATTTCAGGGTTTGAGCCACAGGCAAACACCAAAGAATTAAAAAGAAACCTTTTTGTTATATAAGATACAGGTACCCAGAGTAAGGTGGAAAATTCAATTTTGTGTCTTTTCCTCCACCCAGTTCTTTGGTTTAGCAATGTCCCTCATGAAGCCCCAACACTCACCTCTGAATCTCATTTTCTTTCTCGTGGATTTTGAGAAGAAGTTCCTGATTTGCTTCATCTATTCTCTGCATATCCCTTTCAAGGTCCATGTTCAAACTGTTAATGTTCCTCTTTGACTGGACCAATCTTAAGATTTCCACTTTCTCTGACCTATAGACTCAGCCCCCCAAATGAACAAGGGCCAGTTATCTTAAGATCAATAACCTTTGGACCAAAGAGGTTATCTAGAAGACATGTAACTCATTAGCCTGGCTATTTCTGGGAGCATACTTTTCCTTTTTCGTTTTTAGGAAATTGCGTTTCTTTATTATGCTCTACAATTTGTTTAAATAATTATTATCTCAGCAAGGGAGGTTTTACCCAGCCTTTCTCAGCCAAAGTGTTCAGCATAATAGTGCACCTCCACTTTGGTTCCAGGAGAAGTTTTGCTTCCTTAAATAGTCTTTTGCATTGGAGAGAATGGTTTCTCAAATTGTTCACAAAATCTGCTCATGTGATACACTTTTATGAAGTACTTTTATTGAGGTAGCTGGTACCTAATTTATGGTTGGACCCTGCTTTATGTAGAGCCACAAGAAGTTTCTACTACCAGTTAGGGTTTCAGTCTTTTCCCACATCCCCCATCTGAAAACTTGTCCACTGCCTGCGAGAAAGCTTGAGAATCTGTGGGAGTCACTCCATTGAGCACACACAGAAGTAATCCAGGCATTCACTTTCAAGAATGCAGACATCTTTTTTGAAGTAAATTTGGATGAAATAATGGTATCTTAATGCTAATGTAGTCTAGAAAGTTATATGGCACATGGGAACCTTTCAGTAAATTTTTCATTTTCTTGTGTGCCACTTAATAATTGGCTTCTCTCTACAGTGATTAACTGGAAATAAGATAGTGAGGCAGAGGGACTTTTGAGTAGGCATGAGGGAAGATTTTGGAAAAGAAAAGTCCTACCTTAGAAGGGCTGGCTTGGATGGGGGATTTGCAATGGCTATCACTTCAGGAGGGCATGGGGTGCTGGGGCGGAGTGCAGTGAAGGATGGATGGATAGGAACTGAAGGAAAGAGGGAGACTAGAAGATGAAGAAAGGAATCAACAGCAGACATGCTTTGTACCTTGGTCCTTGGCTGTGGCTTTGCATAATCATGACTACTTACTCATAATCTAGCTGATTGTTCTTGTGTCCTTCCATTGTAGATTCCCTAAAATACCAGCAGAGATGTGTCTAATGAATTGGGGGAAATAGATCCATTTATAAAACACAGTAACTAGCTGAGAGTCCCAAAAGATAGGAATAAAATTAACTGGTTTCCTCCCTCCCACTTCTACATTTTGGACATAACAAAACTGAGCCTTCTGATTCTTCTGCCCGTGATATGATTATGCCTCAGTAAAGATACAGTGAAGATAGAGGGATAATGCTGGAAAATTCAGTATATATCCTGCTAGCAGATATACCAAGATGATTCACCAACCCAAAATCCTTTGGTAATGTATATGTGGCAATAAGAATCAACAGAGGTTATCAGTTGTTCTTAAATCTCTCTCTCTCTCTTTTTTTTTTTCCTCTATGCCCAGCTGCTTCTCTTAAGACTCCATGGGCATGGATACATGTGCATAACTGCCCTGAAAAATAATCTCTCTGCTTTCTTTCCTGGCTCTTGCAAGGATCTCCAGATACTAAGATCTCCAGTATTAAATAGGACTCAGAAAAAATAAGCAGGAGTAAATAATTTGGCTTATTTTGGTACTTAGTTGCCTCCTTTTCTCCAATAAACTCTACCTCCTTTCTGATGTATGGTCTTCTTGATTCTGCCCTAGTCTGTTTGCTTCTGAAGAGTTTAATCTTTCCCCACCGGAACCATCCAATAGAATCTCAGAACCTTCCTTCGGGTCATGAGTCTGCTATTGACATAGGATGGGTGGGGCAGTATGTCACAGTAGGGTAGGTGGCAATGGTTTCTCATCATTTGTGCCAGGTTCAGAGCCCAGATGGATACGTGTTTCATGGACGAGCCTTCCCTTTGGTCACGGTAGTTTCAGTGGATCTGATTTCTAGGCAGTTTGAAGGGATAGTCTCTTTCTTTATTTCTCTGGCAAATTGAGCACTTTCCCTGCCCAAGTGTGACTCATGTGGGAGCTCTGGGTCCTGACACCAGCACCCCAACCCCATAAGGTAGCCAACTAACTACTCATTAATTCAACACACACTGAAACTTTGAAGGAGCACCTATTTTTGCCAGGAACTGTTCCAAGTACTAGGGAGACAGAGTGAACAAAAGAGCCCGAAGCACCTGCCTTTATGGAGTTTACATTCTAGGGTGTGTGTGGCAGGGGGATCGGAGGGGGCAACCCAAGCAACAAAATAAATGAGTAAATTTATCTTATCTGGTATGTACATTTTGGCCAGATTCTCCACAATTTGTAACTTTTTGTGTGTGCAAGTCACGGAAGCCTGCAAGTTTCAGATCTTGACTTAATAAGGACTGCATTGAGTAGATTTGTGGGCCAGAGTGACTTCTTAACATACTGTAGTTTCTAAAAACTATTTGTAAAATTAATGGCCTCTGATGACCCCCATTACCATCTCCCTTCTTCCTGAAAGAAGGCATTTCATTGCTTTATGAAGCTGTACACAGAAGAGTAATTAAGTAACAATTCAGGCCAATGGCCTCTCCCAGGAATTAATGGTAGGGAGAGTTCATTAACCCCAGCTGGTTATAGCTTCTCCAGGAAATGCCCTGGACCAAGGTTATCATAGCGATTAATGTATTGGATAGAGACTTTAACTGGGATAAAAATAAAGCTCTATCCATCTCCTTCCTGGGGAGCTTTTCTCCTTGAGGGGCTACCAAAGGCAAGCCTGTAGGAGCAGCAGAACCCCAAGCTTGGGGCCTTATGTGGGGTGAAGACAACAGATTGCCATTAGTGAGAACTGCTAAATCAAGGTAAAAACAGGGCCTTGGGGGCAAATTAAGGCCCTTGATATAAGCCTTCCTGCTCTTTGGGAGGTGGCTTTTGATTAACACCCAGTACAGATTTAGGGCAGCTGTTTCCACCTTGTTAACTTTTCCATGCCGTACTCTGCCCTACACAGAAGAGTTGTGGAGAGGTGCAGATATTGCTACATTGCTGCCAGGGATGCAGTGGCCTTTATGTGGAAGTCTCCTGTGCAGACACCCTTTTTTCACAGGCTGGACATTTGGGCTCTTCTTGCTGGGGCTTCACCCTTCTGCTGCGAGGGCCCTGGTCAGGTACATGAGTCCCTGATAAGCTGCCTGGGCCCTGGTCCTTTCTGCTGCCTCATAGGGATGGAGACCTATTTCTTCTGCTCACTTTACTTGTCCTTACTTTACTTCGGCAAAATCTTCTTGGATATTTTTATAAATGAGCCTGGTTTTGAGGCTCATAGCCAGGCAAGGCTCTAGAACCTCATTTTAGATCAGTTTTCAAATACAGAATCAAGTACACTATTTTCCTTATGTCCTTACTTATTTTTAGTGACTATTTCTGCACAGTCTTTAGGCTTATAAAATCTCTTTGAATTTCCTTTCAGAAGACTTCTCAGAATAGCTTTCTCAAAAGCAGAAGCTTGAACTAAACTGAAATGTGAAGCAAAAAAAAAAAAAAAAGAAAAAAAAGAGAGAGAAAGAGAGAATGTACCAGTAGTTAATGTTGTCATTATTTAATATCCAGTAAACTATGGTAGTTTAAATTGACAAAAAGTTATGAATTTTCTTTTAAAACTAAATCTTTATAAATTTATTGCATCATTGCTTTTACAACAGTAATAAAGAACTAAAAATGAAAGTTCATCAAGGATCTTACTTCAGGAAAAACCCTGTATTTTTTCCAAGCTTTCTTTTATTTTTTTTTAACCTGTTAACAAACCATCTTTTATAGTTATCATAGAATAGATATACTGTGGTATTTTGCCTCTTCACTTAATATTTTTTATGAACTTCTCCCAGGTTGCTACATACTTTCTGTAATTATAATTTTAATCGCTACATAAAATTCTGCTGAGTTGATAATGCTCATAATCTGCTTCATCATACCCTTCTTACGGTACTATTTATCTTTTTGCATACCTATCTTCTCTTGAAGGCCAGGAGAGTACCTATATTAACTTTTTAGAGCTGCCATAACAAAGTACTACCACAGGTGGCTTAAACAACAGAAATTTATTTTCCCACAATTCTGGAGGCTGTGGGTCCTGAACAGAGTGTTGGGCAGAGTTGTTTCTCCTGAGGCCTCTTTCCTTGGGTTAGATGGCTGTGTTCTCTCTGTGTCCTCACATGGTTATCCCTCTGGGTGTGTCTGTGTCCTAATCTCCTCTTCTTATAAATAAGGACACCAGTCATATAGGATTAGGGCCCATCCTAATGACCTCACTTAAAGTTAATTAGCACTTTAAAGACCTTATCTCCAAATAAAGTCACATGCTGAGGTATTAGGTATTTAGACTTCAACATATGAATATTGGAGGGGGGAGCCCAAGTCAGTTTACATGAGGTACTCAACAAATGTTTGTGACCAAATTTATGAACATTCAGCTTGTTCTCCCTTCCCCTAAATAACAGCACTTGAAAGAATGTATATGTATAGTCATTATATTTTTCAGGAATAACCAGAGTATCAAAGTATACACTTACATTTTTACCAGTTTCGAATGCCTGTTCATTAGTGTATCAGTCAACTGTTTTTTATTTTATAGACGAGGAAAATAAAGGCAGGGGAGGTTAAATGTCTTGTTGGGATTAAAAAAGGTTTTAAAAAACCTGCCAAACCTGAGACCACATCTCTCAGCATTTTCTGGTTTATTCTTTTGTAAGCCTAGGAAAGTGTAATAGGAAGAGGGCATTTCTTCGATGGTAACACAGGGTTGGTATTAGGGACTAGCAGCTATTCAGGGTGTCTCACCTGTTAGTGACATATTTTTGTTTTCAGTGAGATCATTTCAGAAGTAACCATGCTTGATTTCTGCTTTAATAACTCTGCTTTATTTTAAATTTGCTTCTGTAGCTTTAATTTAAAAAGTTTGCAGTTAGGAAGTGATCATTAAATGGAGAGATTCCTAGGGTTAACTAGGGCCTTTGCAAGTTAACTTTTGTAAAAATGTTATACTGAAATCGTAATATTATACTCCCTTCTCAGTTCTTCTGTGTTCTTTTTGCCATGTATTGGGAACACCTTTAAACTTGCCAGTTGGTCCCTTTTGATCATTACGGAGAAGTCTTTGATACATTGAGATGTTAGGTTGTCTTTAACTTAACAGAAGTAATATTATGCTGGAATATTTATACTATGAATGACTTATGTTTAGCTTAGCTTTGGCTATGTAATTCATCATTCTTCATTTATTTAGCAGACCTTTTTCTTTTCTTTTTTTTTTTTTTTAAGATTTTATTTATTTATTCAACAGAGATAGAGACAGCCAGCGAGAGAGGGAAACACAAGCAGGGGGAGTGGGAGAGGAAGAAGCAGGCTCATAGCAGAAGAGCCTGATGTGGGGCTCGATCCCATAACGCCGGGATCACGCCCTGAGCCGAAGGCAGACGCTTAACCGCTGTGCCACCCAGGCGCCCCAGAAGANGTGCCCCTAGCAGACCTTTTTCTGAGCACCTAGGTAGAAAATGGGATGTCCAGAAGATGACTTGAGCACTCAGTTTCATGAGGCACTACAATGTGATAAATGTTATGGTGGAGGCAGCTAAAAATTGCTTTGGGATTCAGACTGTGGGAGCATCTCGCTTTATGAGTTAGGGAAGCTTAAAGGGGAAATGCCTTTTGGATTGAGACCTAAAGGAAGGGAGTAACTTTATAGAGAATAGGAAAGGATCCTCTAAGAGGAGGGACTGACAACAAGTTCAAAGGCACAGTATGCTCGGTGAGTGGTGAAAATTCACTGTAGTTTCTGTCTAAAGTAGCACATCCCGACGTGTGGTACATGAACAGTTAGCTGTGTAACTGATAGTTTCAGGTGGGTGGGATATGGAGGTAACATTTTTGATTTTAAAAATTAAGTTTAAATAGTGATAGTTAAATATTTAGTAAAGCTATAAGTAGTACATTAAAACTTGATTTAGAAACATTGCCTTGAATGAGAATAAATTTATTGGAGTAAAAATAGTTCTTGGTTTAAAGAAAAATATTAAGTAGCCAGTTGTTCTGGGGGAAGATGAACGTAGCAAGCATTGTGAAGGTAGAATGTGAGTGATTAAAGCTTGGCGATTAGTGCTCTAAGAGCATATGTGGCATGGCAGGAAAGGGACAGCGAGGTCAACTCAGGAGCCCTGCGTACTTGTGCTTAGGATGCTGGGTTTCATCTTGAGGCACCCCACAGGACACTGGAGACTTTTAGGGGGAAGAGTGACATGGTCATTGTATTTGAGAAAGATCATTCTAGAGCAGCGAAGGATAGGTGGGAGGAAGAAGCCCCCAGTGCTGTCCATACTGTGCATTATGATCAGACATCTCAGGGGAGATATTTTACTTTATGTTTCCATTTGGAATGGAAGCTCAGGTTTTTATCATGCATTTTTTCCCCACTGAAAATTGTATGTTGCAGTTTTTTTCCCTTTATATTATTTTCTGTTTGGTTTATAAAGGCAATATTAAATCTTCTCGGTGAACGATGTCTTATCACACCTGTAAGGAGAGGATTTTTGTCCCTAACTCCTCCACTTCAGTGTATGTAGCCATTGCTTTGAATATCTGCAATCTATAGATGGTTTGGCCTCTCCTTGTTCTTTCATCTTGCTTTCATTGGGCCTTATTCTTCCTGTAACTGGAAATGTGGCAATCCCATGACATTTTCTGGTTGCTTTCAGTCGCAAAACGATGTTCCAGTTCAGCAATCAAAGGATCCAGTACCAAGTCATAATAAAAACTCTGCCCGTGGTATGGAGTGGAGGTTTCTGCGCTCTGGCAGCTGAGGACTACTGTGGGTAGAAAGACTGCACTGGGAATGAGCTTGTTGACTTATATCTTTCCTCAGAGAGCACAGCTACCTCTCCTTTCCACCAGGCTGGCTACAAGTCAGATTAGGTAAGAGAGAAAAGGGGACTTTAAAGTCCTTACTTGACTGATTTTGTTGTGCACTGCCACCCCGTCCTATAGGGCCTACTTGGAGTTTAGACCTGATGCTCTCTCTTGTGGATGCTCTTAAGAAGTTGTTGGAGGTTACCTAACCAGTCTCATGACATAACTGGAAACTCTAGCTCTGACCTGGACTACCGTATGCACGTCTAATCCAGTCATTCATTTGCATCTCCCTTAGCCACTAAGACTTTTGTCATCTTGCCAGCTTCTCTTTGCTGATCACTTGTCCTTCGAGGTGGCCAGGACTGGCTATACAATTTGTAGAACATAGTGAACTGAGTTCATTTTGTGTAGAACTCTGAGAATGCAGGGCCCTCTCTAAAAAATTATTAAGAATTTTAGGGGCGCCTGGGTGGCACAGCGGTTAAGCGTCTGCCTTCGGCTCAGGGAGTGATCCCGGCGTTATGGGATCGAGCCCCACATCAGGCTCCTCCGCTATGAGCCTGCTTCTTTCTCTCCCACTCCCCCTGCTTGTGTTCCCTCTCTTGCTGGCTGTCTCTATCTCTGTCGAATAAATAAATAAAATCTTGAAAAAAAAATTTTAAACCAGTGACAGCAGAACACATCCATGAAGCTGGCCTTGCAGGTGGCTCTCATGAAGGAGACCTGAGACAATCCTGTGCAGGCAGACACACTCACATATTCTTTGTCTAATCAGGCTCTGGAACACGGGCCAGCTCCCACTTGTTTACTCTGCTGTCAAAGCAGTTAGCTAACCCGTATTATGCTCTTAGATTTTCTAGATGACAGTCTGACAGTGGTCTCCAGTATTCTCTATGCATTCGATGACACCTAGGAAGATATCCTATTAATTTCCTATCATTGCTAAAATAAATCCCCACAAATTTTGTGGCTTAGCATGATACTGATTTATTATTGTATAGTCCTAGAGGTCAGAAGTCCCACATGGCTCTCAATGGGTAAAATCAAGTGTTGACAAGGCTACTTTCCTCTGGAGGCTCTAGGAAAGAATCTCTTTCCTTGCCTTTTTTTGCTTCTAAGGCCACCTGCATTCCTAGGCTCATGGCCCCTTCTTTCTTTCTGAAAGCCAGAGGTGTAGAATCTTGAAATCTCTCTGATTTTCTGACGTTTGCTTCTATGATCACATTGTCTGCTCTCACTCTGACCTTCCTGCCTCCCTCTTACAAAGTCCTTGTTTATAACTTCTAGTCCATCTAAATAACTCAGGATAATATCCCCATTTCAGGATCCTTGAAGACATCTGCAAAGTCATGTGAAGTAACATACACACAGAGGATGGGGACATGGACATGTTTTGGGGAGGGGTCATCATTCAGCCTATCTCACTTATCTTGAGGTAAAGGGAGAAGCAGCCCTCCCATCCTTCCCTTTGAATTCACATTTCACGAGACTAGGGAGGGGTCTCTACTCTACCCCATTGTGAGTATAGACACAGCACAACCCTCTGAAGAACTCTTTCCTCCAATCTTGGCTCTACACTAATTCTAAAGTAGGTGAGGAGTTTAAAAATCATCTAAGCAGTTCTCCAAATAAGCTACTTGTACTCAAAATCTTATGTCAGGGTCTGTTTCAGATTCATCTTTTGTCTTATTCTTTCCTGATTTTACTGTTAAATATTCCAGTACCAATTAGTATATCAACTTTGGTCCTCATAGAAAATGTTACATTAGCATTTAAGTAGGAAAACAGTAATACATCATTCCATTTTTTGTGAGTTAAATGATTCATTTCCCTCTGATGAAAAGTTAATTTAGAAAGTTCTGGGAAGTGATTATTTTCTTCTGTGTCCTGCTTTGAATCCTGATACCTTACAGTTTTCACACTTACATGATTTAGTGTAAAATCTTCAAATGTTATTTAAAAGACAAAGGTTTTTTTTGTTTTTCTTCCTTTTCAAAATGGGATCTTCGAGTAGATAGCTATGTGTGACCTGTTTGAGTTTTTGTTCCACAGCCTGACAGCTGTTCTGTCAGGCTGCAGGACCTGTGCCAGGCTGCAGGACCACTTCCCTCACTGATCGTAGGAATCTAACTCATGTAGAATCTAGCCAGCCCCTGTTCCTGTTTTTTCTGACTCTGCTCCCAGCCTAGTACTTGAGCTAGTATATCATTCACATGACCAGCGTCCTATTTTATTCCTCAGTTTCAGGGTCTGGTATTCTGTCACAAGCCTACCTGGAAATATAGTTCTGATTTATCCTGCAATTAGACTATTTTTTTGGAACCTGATGCATGGATCTCTGACGCTAAGTTCTTCCTCAAAGCTGGGCCCATCCAGTGCATCCACAATTCTCCAAGGTTCCGCCTGCCCAAGTCCCCATGTCTCTATGGTCTGCCCACTTACTGGAATGTGCACCTGTTGCCATTGGTTGGGTTTCCTTGCTTCAAATCACCTGCCTTGTTCCCATCCTTGTCTCTCTATATCAGCTCTCTGGATCTCAAATGCTTTTTGTACAACCATCCTCTGCTTTGCTCCCAAATCAGAATCAGAAGTTGTATTTTACCACTGTTTCAGCATCTTCTCTCATGTGGAATATTCTGTTGTGGATGGAATGCTTGTTGTAATAATACTAATGTATAAATTGGGGTATTTTTTGTGAAAGTGAAAAATGAGATTTTATAATTAGGATATATTTTGAAAATTCTATGCATGGGGTATAGTTTGGTGACACTTAAACACATAAAGCATTTTTGGGAGCTATTTCACAGGTTACATAGTTTTCTCAAAGACTTACTTAGTTATGCTACAGTTCAGGAGAGAGGGTGCTCATCTTTAAATTCGATTTTTTTTTTTACCAATACTCATTGATTTTTGTTTGGGTTCTTGTAATTTTAATAGACCTCTTTCCTGTAAAAATATAAATAAACAAAAATAAAGGTGAGTGTTTTCTTAAGCTGATGTGAGTTTTAAACAAAACATCTCTGAGAGGTCAAATTCAAGATAATTTCAGAATTCTAAACAGGTTTTATAACCTCTATTGGCAAGAGATCTGTATTTGCAGAATCCATAAAGCTTTTAAGGTATAGTTGATATTGAAACAATAATGACCCTGGAACAGGATATTTCCTGGAGATTAATGACCAGCTGGGAGGGGTTGATGGCCTGAGGTGTAGTTGAGGGCCATTAACCTCAGACAGTCATTAAAGCCCAGGAAATGTCCTATGTCTAGGTCGTTATTGTTATTATAAATTGAAAATGGAGAAAAGAAACAGGCATACAGATGATCTGAAGGGCGCCTCCATTTCCAATGGTTTGAACAGGGAGCGTTTTGGGAGAATTTATTCCCCCGTCCATTAGCCAATCAATCTCTCTGAATCCTCTGTCACATTGCCCTTCACGTGATGGGTCTTTGTGTTGGAAACCCCTGAATTCCCCAGGGTAGAGAGAACAGTTCCCTTGTTATAGCTACCTTTGCTTGGAGTGACTGGATTAAACAAATAAGGTGAATAGCTTTGCTACTGCTCTTAATTGTACCCTACATTGCCATCTACTTACTTCCCATGGGATCACTTGTTTTGTTCTCTATTTAGCTGCAGTAAACTTCTCACAGTTAAATTTTAAGCCCTCGAATATGTTGTCTGTGCTTTTCCCCAGGTTGTTGGGGGGTGAAAGTGCATCTTATTTGCTTTGCAGTTGTGCTGTCTTTAGTCAAGCTACATACAGCATCCCAGTCCAATTCCTTATTCAATTTCCAAAAAGTACTATAATTCAGAGATATTTTCAATTCCCAACTAAGAAGCGATGCTTAGTTTTGAATGCAGTAAGTTTCAGCTTTTATACTAATCCTGTAGTGGGAGATGCGCCTTCCTCTTTTTTTTTTTTCCCCTAAACAAAATATTCAAAATGGAGAAGTTATCGCTTTAGGGTTTCCACTTAGGCTTCATAACGAATAGTTGGATGTGAAATATTCAGCTGGAATATTCTGAAACAACTTGCCAAATTTATTTTATTCATTGGCTATAAGAAATTTCATGGAAGATTTATCCCCCCCCCCATCAGAGCAGTATAACCTGAGGATCGTCAGGCTACCATTTCATTTAGTCAGTAGTCACAGCATTTGAGCCATGTGTTGGATCAGCTCAAATTCATCACTGATGACTGTTAAAAAAAAAAAGGGAAAAGAAAGACAGAAAGAAAAACTGAAAATATTTCCCTTGATAACGTTGGTCCAGACTATCAGCCTTATAGAAGAGCATGTCACTATTTAGTGCTAGGCTGCCAGTATTGTCATGAATTTTGTAAACATACAGTCCATCCTCAAAAGGCTCTTCTTCTCCCTGTAGTGATACCTGAAATTCCTGTTGCTTATGACTTTGGTCTAAGATATTGAAAGTCCCAGTTAAAATACAAATGCTAAGTTTTCAACCATTGATAATTACCTTAATTTTAAGTTATTAAATCTTCCAGACCACAAGCAGCCTGGGGGTTCAATAGACTCAAAATGGTAAGATTAATAAATAATAAAGGGAGGTATCAGAAAAATATTCTTTTTTCAAATCCCTATCCATGCAATCTGTGAAATTCCTTTTCTTGGCAGGATCTTCAGAGTAATTCACATTCTCTTTGATATCCCTAAAAGTCTTCCTATTCCACCATTCCTTCTCATTTTAACACATTTTTTTATCAAACATGTTTTTCTGTGCTAGTCTGTGCTCTGTTGCTTTCTAGAATCTCTTTATGCTGACATTTCTGGTGAGGTGGGCTGACTTTCATGCAGGCTGCAGGATTCGTTGTTGCCTTATGGTGGTACAACTCATGAAATGAATGTCACCGTATAAGGTTGTCAGTGTTACTCTGGTGAGGTGCGGAGTGTGGAAGAACCCTCTTTCCACCAGCTACAAATTTTTTTTTAAACAATAATCTGATTTTGAATTTTTATTTTCATAGTCTGCCTGTTGATTTCCTAATTTTAATTTAATAATTCTTCCCACCCTTTTGACTTCTTATATTGTCCCTTCTAGTGGAATTTGGTGCAAATTATTATGGGAATGGGTTGGGAGATATTACAAATGATGTCGTCCATGGTAACCTGTAAAGTCACCCCCTGGCCCTCTACTGCACTAGGCATCTTCATTCTCCCTTTAGGATGAATTTCCTCCATTTTTCACTCTGCCGAAAAGTTCCAGGACCCTCTCTCTGAGTAGTTATGTAACCACATTTCTACCCCATCAGTCATTGCTTATTGACGAAGGCCCTGCCATCATCCTGGATCGTCTACACAGAAGCACCCTGCCATATCTGAACTCTTGCATTGCAAGGGGTAGACTAGAGACCCTTTGAGGACTCTGACTTCAGATTATTTTTTCAAGTATTTTTATTGTGGTTCTGTAAGGAATACCAAAAGGCATAAGTATCCCGAGTGCACAACCACAATATAATCTAGGCAAGGGAGAGAAAATGAGACGACATCAAATAATGACGATCTGGCTGCCCTTATTCTAAAAGAAGATGAAGGCATGGGAATACAGAACTATATTTGTTGAAGAGTTCCAATTTATTTGGGTATACACTTCTAATTTACTGCTCTTCCTTACTGTATTATGGTGTAATTATGTATTATAGTACTTCATTGTAAGTAATTAATAACAGGTACCTTAGTAATATGTCGGCTAGGTTGCATAAGGTTTCAGTCGCTTTTAGTTATTAGAACAGTCTTGTGTTGTTTCAAAATTTTAATTTTAAATTAAATTCAAAGCTTTTTTTACCCCCTTCATTCTACACAGAATTGACTTCTCCTTATTCTAGCTTCTGGCCAGGAGTTTTTCTATCCTATTTAGGCAAGGTAGAAGTAAAGGGACAAGGGTAAATGCTTCCTATTTAACAGCCTGTGGTGAGGTTGAGTTCTCTGACTGGTTAGTTGTCCTCATTTGTTTGATTCAAGGTAATCAAACTGCCTTTTGGGGGCAGGCATGTAGTCATTGGTCCTCTCATATGTAGGTTCTTTGGAGGGTTTCCAACGTCCTTCCCTTCCTAGTATATACTTCCTGATGTGAGAAATCTGGCTTTAATTTTCCACTTCCTTAACCTCTCCAAGAGTTGTCCACCCCAAAAACTGAGGTCCCTTTCCTGGTGGTCAGCCTTCTTGATGAAGTCTGGAAAGACAGCTAAAATTCAGCAACTTTTCTCCTGTCTATCAACCCTTTAGAAAGTCATCCATCTGTGACATGTCAAGTAATGGGGCAGATAGCTCCACAGCTACCTCTTCTCTCACCATGTTCTCCAATTCTCTATGGTTCAGGTAGCCCAGGTGTGCTGGCCAAACAGACTGCCAACTAGAAAATAAACTGCTCAACTTCCCTTCCTGTAGATTCCTCCTGTTTCTAACATGGATTGCTTTTGAACCCGCTTTCCTTGGTTTTAGGTAACAAGATAATCTACTTCCTTCTCCCGCATGGAATAGTGTCTCTTTAAAAGACTACTCTCCTCATTATCCTTCAGGTTCTTTTTTTACATTGTCCAGGGAGACGTGGTAATGCTTGGTAGTAAGGCTGTTAGTAAGCCCTGTGGGGATATTCTACATATCATAATATGGGGGTCTTAGCGTGTTTTAGTCTTCAGCTTGGTCTTAGATGCAGTTCTAGGGAATCTAGAAAATTTCCACTTGATAACCTACTTCAATCCAGGGGAAAATGGGGGAGGATATGAAATAAAATCACTATTGCTGTTCCTATCCTAAAAGAATGAAATCAAAGTCAGATAAACAAAGGTGCATGGGCTGAAACTAATATGGGCCATTTGGGGAAATTTGCTGGCCCAGAAAGTGTGCAACTTGCCAGATATCCTACAAGGAGTCCAGAGGGATGAGACTCCTTTCAAGGACAGCTGGTGCAATATCAACAGTTAACGGAGAAAACAAAAGTCACATTCTGCTCCTGTTGGCTCTGAGAACCTGATCTTCCTCCTGGAAAGAGTAGAACTGAAAATATGAGAATAGAATTAAGTTTCAAGGGAGTAGGGGGAATAGAGAACACTGATATGCTTTGAGCTCAGGTCTTCAGGCCCTGATAAATTACACTCCAGGATGCCAGAACCAACAAATGTGATTTCTAATTACCTTTCGGTCGTCACTAAGAGTGCTTGGTTTTTTTCTGATGTTGTTGTTTTGTTGTTGTTTCACTTTTCTTCTTGAAAGTACAATGAGTGTTTACAGAGAAAATGCACCCCCCCGAATTAAATGGAGCAAAAAAATGGGAAGGGAAAAGGATTTTGAAAAGTATAGCCTAGTAATTTTGATGTTATTGTAAGCATAATTTTTGACTAGACTAGTAAGTGGATGATTTATGAACAGTTATTAAGAGAGTGATCACTGAGAGCAACATGGGTTCGAGAAGAACATTAGCTTGACAAGTCAGATCTCTTTTCCCCTTGTTTAGACTAGTAATTCAAAGTAAAGCTGAAATATAATGTGTTCTAAATTCCATAAGGCATCTTACATTCTCTCATTGCATTCTCAAAGATATGATAGGGAAATGTGGGCAGATTGTTGTTTACATAGGTGGATTCATAGCTGTTTGAGAAAAAGCTCATTCACTCAACAAATAATTCTGACTCCTTGTTGTATTCTAGGCAATGCGTGTAGCCCTCAGGATAAGAGACTAGAGAATTGACACTCATTAAGTATCTGTTGTGTGTACTTATGCTAGGTGCCTCATACATGGGATCTTTTTTACTTGTCTGAGAGGTGGGCATCATTATCTCTGTTTTACAAGTGAGTTAACCGGGGCTCACGTTTGTTGTCCAAGATCATACATAATACTAGTACGACGAGTAGCCGAGATTCAAACTTTGATCTGCTTCATGGTAAAGCCATGATCGTCCCATGACGTGATTTTCATTGCTCCAGAGAATAAAAGTAGTTACCAAGAGGTGAGTCAGCATAGTAAATTCAGCATCAGATGCAGAGTCACTATAAAGAGGAACTCTCCATCACCTTGGAGCCCTGAGGCCTCTGAGCTCTGTGCTTGCCCCACCCACTCTCACTGCAGGTTCTCAACGAGAGAAGGGATGACTCTGTGTCAGAGATCGCACGATGTGATAGCTGTGTTAGTGAAAATGCTGATCCATGTCGCCTCTGAAGTCCTTTCCAATTAGAGTAGCCTTTGAGTCTGTGACAGTCTATGCCTACTAAGAATCCCTATATTTCTGGGGCACCTGGGTGGAGCAGTCCTTAAGCGTTTGCCTTTGGCTCAGGGCGTGATCCCAGAGTCCTGGAATCGAGCCCCACCTTAGGCTCCGTTGGGAGCCTGCTTCTTCCTCTCCCACTCCCCCTGCTTGTGTTCCCTTTCTCACTGGCTGTCTCTCTCTCTGTCAAATAAATAAATAAAATCTCTAAAAGAAAAAAAAAAAGAATCCCTGTATTTCTGAGAAAATAGGATTGTTTACTGCCTTTTTGACTTAATAATATCAACAGAATATTTTACTATGCTTTTAAAATTCTTCATAAATGTCATTTTTAAAGACATGATTTTTGAAGTTTCTTATATGTAATGTTTTATCTTTACTTCAGATTGTTCCTTAGGATAGATTCCTAAATGTAGAATTATTATAACTAAATGTTGGAGCCTTAAAGTATATGTGTCTCTGTGTGTATTTACATATATGTCTTTCTTCAGTCTCTCCCTGCCCTCTGTGTGGGGGCCAGTTTCAGATTTTACCCAGGAAGCACCTGAGGTTTTCAACCCACCAAAGTGTCTGTGCAGAATGATATTCCCCACAAGCAGTGCTTGAGAGTGCTTCTCTTATCTCATATTTGCTTCTGTGTTGGATGGTTATCACAATTTTGGGGAAATATGTAGGTGAAAAATGGTATCTAAAATATGCTTCAGTTTTACTTCTTTGATTATTAACGCAAATTTTAAATTTTTCATATTTGTTAGCCACTTTATCCTCTTACTAAATTGTTCATTTTTATGAGGTAAAATGCCAATTTATATAAGTAATTTATATATAAATTTATGTACTTCTCATATATATGAGAAACCTCACCAAAATGGGGAATTGGGTAGGGAAAGGAACTTTAAAAGATCGGTACACTGTCAGCCCCACAGACTGTAGAGGGTTCTTAGCCAGACAGGGTGGCCAGTGTGCCCCAACCCCCATTTTTGTTTGCCCCCAAAAAAGCAACGTATCAAAATAGAGTAAAATTTAAAAACCATTCTATACATAAGCTATTCAATATTTTTCCATCATTAACTGATACAAAGCATGATGAGATGGCATTTTTAGAGACAGCAGCTTCAGACCCAGAAAAAGGTGATGAGGTGAATTTATTTCGTGTGGGTAAATCAGTGGCAAACACAATTTTCTTTTTTTCTTTCAAGAAGGCAGGAAAGTAAATAAATGGTCACCTCAACGTAAGGGGAACACGATGATCCATTCTGTGAGTGGTTGGGAAACGGGTAAAGATAGGACAAGGAGTTGGTCTCAGAGGTCTCACAATCTTAATTTGTTTGGTCACTTCTGATAAAAAAAAGTTAAAAATAAATTTTTTCAGAGATGCCCTAAGCTGAAAACCTGAGCCTCACTCTCTTTTGGCTGTCTCTTTCTGGAATCACCCTTCCTTCTTTCCTTCCTTCTTTCCTTCCTTCCTTCCTTCCTTCCTTCCTTCCTTCCTTCCTTCCTTCCTTTTTTAGGATTTCATTTATTTGTTAGAAAGAGAGGGGAGAAAACACAGGGAGAGGGGCAGAGGGAGAAGCAGTCCCACTGAGCCGGGAGTCCGATGTGGGGCACCATCCCAGGACCCCCATCATGACCTGAGCTGAAGGCAGATGCCTAACTGACTGAGCCACTCAGGCGCCCCTGGAATCACCTTTCTAACTTGGCTGGTACACTGACCAGAGCAATGAAGTTTCCCAGAGTGGGTCTCTTTCTGGGGTCTGGCCGTAAGTAAGGCAGGCCCCTGCTGCTTTCCCTCCTCTGTGCAGAGGGCAGTATGCATTAAGCTGAAAAGTTATTATTTTCCAAATGTGAGGAAGGGGTTAGACTGCTGCTTCAGAACTGTGAAATTGGAATGTTTTACAAATGGTCGCTACATCAACAGCAACAAAAAAGGTAATTACAAAGTGTGTACATCACAACATACTTTTTAAAAAAAGATTTATTTATTTATTCATTTGAGAGAAAGAGAGGGAGAGAATGCATGGTGGGAGGGGCAGAGGGAGAGAGAGAATCTCATGCAGACTCCCCGCTGAGCATGAGCCCATCCTGGGACTCCTGGGTCTCGATCTTACAACCCTGAGATCAGGACCCCGAGATCATGACCTGAGCCAAAATCAAGAGTGGGACGCTTAACTGACTGAGCCACCCAGGAGCCCACATTACAACATTTCATATTGTGCTCACCTTCCCTTAAGAATTATTCCCAAAGCTGCTCGGCCTCAAGCCCGACTGAAATCTCTGGGGAGAGGCAGAGACTGGTGAAGAAGACACAGGGGTTGGGCTGGGACAAGCAGCAAAAGGAGAAAACAGCCTTTCAGTTCAAGATCAGCCCTCAGTTTCAAGGCCACCTTCGGGCAGGCTGGCCTCAGGCTGGAGCCGGCATCAGGGGAAGAGCAGCTGCAGGGTGGGACTGGGGTGCTCTGCATCTCGTTCAGGCCAGGCAGCAGCTGATCTGGCATCCTTTGTGTACAGAGGTTCTCCTCTTTGGTGCATTTCAGCTTGTCTTCCAAATCATCAGTTATCCTCTCTAGCTTGGCTGCCAGTCTCTCAGCAAACTCAGCATGGGTCTCTGCCTGTTTCGAGTTTGTCAGTAAGAATCTTTATCTCTTCTTCATATTTCTCTCCCTTTTGAGAGTATTTTCCTTCTGCAGCACTCAGACACTTTAGGTTCTGGTCCATCAGTCTTACCTGCTCATCCACTGCCTGGCAACGGGAGTCTGCCAGCTCAGCTTGTTCCCTGTGCCTTCCAGGTCCCCCTCAGTAATCACCCACTTCTGAGCCACCCCTTCATACTTCTGATCTGCTTCTTCTGCAGTGTGCTCAGCTTGCTTGAGTTGAATTTTCTGGAGTTCCAATTTTCTTCATCTCTTAAGGCTTAGTTTTCCGTAACCTTCATACCTCCCTTGACTTCCATCAGCAGCTTTCTCGGCTTCCTCCAGCTTTTGCAGGGCATGGTCCAGCTCCTCTTCAACCAGCAGGATCCTGTGGTTCAAGGAGGCCACCTCAGCCTCAGCCTGCCCCCCGGGCCCGCCTTTCCGCCCTTTCCACCTCCACCTCCTGCCGCAGGTGCTCGGCTCTCTCCTTTGCATCATTGGCTTGCTGCTGGAGAACCTGCATCTTGCACTTCACGGCCTCGATGGTGGTGATCCCGGCCATGGTGCCCTCCCAGGATCTGCCAATGCTCGGCTTCCTGCCTCCTCTGCTTAGAGCTGCAGCCGGTTCTCCGTAATGCTTTTTTTGGTTAAATGAGACAGGAAGCCACTTCAAGCTAGCTTAACAAAAAATGGGAAATGGAAATTTCCTGGCTCACTGATGGCTCCCGAGAACTGCCTTATGTAGTGCTGAGTTCAGGGACTTAATAGTATCATCCAGGCTCAGACTGTCCATCTCTCAGCTTGGATGTCCTCTGGACTTATGTAATCCAGGCAAACCTTTCCTCTTGGTGACAAAATGACCATGCAGAGATCCAGTCTTTTCAGTCACTCAGTGAAGGAAGGTTCTCTTTTCCAGTCATTGTAGTACACTTTCTCAAATGAGTCTCACTGGGTGGACACAGCCACGTGCACATTCCTGAAACAGTCATAGTGCCTAGGAATATAGATTGTGGGAATGGCCATATTTACCTTGTTCATCCACTTTTGGAGGGGTAGAGACAGACTCAAATAAGCCAAGAGGGAGCACATTGTTAGCCCAAGGGAAAATTAAGGTTCTGCTACAAAAAAATTAGATGTCTGTTATAGTTTTCAGTTTGCTCAAGGAGTTTTCTCATATAAAGACAAAGTATTATGTGGTCAAATTAAAGTTTTCCTGTAATTTCTTATCTGACTTTAAAGCTGAAAAAGTCACAGAATCAATAAAATTACTTTTTATTTTCTTCAATTTTTTATGGCTTGTATTTTTTTTTTAAGATTTTATTTATTTATTCGACAGAGATAGAGACAGCCAGCGAGAGAGGGAACACAAGCAGGGGGAGTGGGAGAGGAAGAAGCAGGCTCATAGCGGAGGAGCCTGATGTGGGGCTCGATCCCACAACGCCGGGATCACGCCCTGAGCCGAAGGCAGACTCTTAACCGCTGTGCCACCCAGGCGCCCCTGTATTTTTGCACTTATCCTTTAAATAAACTAGAATTAAATAGATTTAAAAAGCCAAGTGAATTACTAAATATTTCAGTAATATTTATTGCTGAAACTGATTTATCACATTTATAATATATAAATTTTATGAACACTACTTTCTATTTCTAAGTCATTTGCTGACTTTTTTCTTTCTTTTTTTTTTTTAGATTTATTTTTAAGTAATCTTTACACCCAGCGTGGGGCTTGAACTTACACCACCAAGGTCAAGAGTTGCATGCTCTCCCAACTGAGCCAACTGAGCCCTTTTCTGTCTATTTTTATGCCAGCACTGTAGCATTTTAGTTATTATAGCTATGTATTATGCTTTGATATTGGAAGGACAAATAAATGGCAGATAGCTTAAGTGAGAGGGGATAGAAAGACCTGGAGTCAAGTTTTACCTACCACAATAGAGCCTGTTTTTACCCAGAAGAAGGTTCCTGTGCAGTGGGCTCTCCTGGAGCTGAGGTTAAGGAGTGATTGAAAGGAATAAGAGAGTAAAAAGGTGGGGACATGCGGCCATGGAATCCAAACATCACTACTGCTGTAAAATATGATAGTGGCTGTGTATTACAAAAGATGTTGTCTTCTCGAATTGGAACTCAAGGCAAATTATGATGTAGGCGGTGTCTTTTTAGCACATTCTTCTTCTTCTTTTTTTTTTTGTTCACACTTGTTTTTGACATCTCCAAGTTAGGCTATTGATGCCACTCATGCTTCAGAGAGTGACATCAGTTAGATGTTAGTACTTTATGAGCTTGCTGCTGCCAGAACTGTGCCAGGGAGAGAAGGTGGTAACTAACACTGAGAAATGACCTCTCACAGTCACAGTGAAGCCTGTCATGAGGGCTGCTGGGGACCTTCAGTGAACAAAAGGGCCCCCTGCCCTCCTAATAACATCACCTAAGCGCTGTCCTTTTTATCCCTCTTAAGGCTTTTCTGTCTCTACTGCAGTTCAGAAGGGAAACTTAGAAGGGGTATTATGCCTCTGCTTAGCCATCAAATGTTTATTAAACTGTTAGTATTTACTGGGCATTGCTTAGGAATTTTAATATAAGTAAAATATCCCCCTTTTTAAGGAGTTCATTGTCAGGTCCAATAGTTCTTAGTTCCTTCCATTTGTTTTCCCAAAGTTTAGGCTCCCACTCTGAGGCCCTAAGGCACTTGACATTGCCTTCCATATTTAAACAGATTCTATAACCTTTAGGGTTCCCACTTATGCCCACTTTGTGGCAGGAATGACCGCCCCCCCTTACTTCCTTCTCTTATCCCAGTCCTGACTTTGTTTTTAAGCATGCAATATTAGAGCCTTTTTTGATTTTTCCTCATGATAGAATACTTTGCTGAGTTTTAAACTCAGTGTGCCTCTTTTGCTAATGTTGACGTGACAAGATTTTCTTACCTTGGGCATCTTAAATCTGGACTCTTCAAAGCCTGACCTTTACCTTACATGGCTCTATTATTGAATTCTTGGACTTTGGGGTACTTATGATTACATTTTACTCTATTCCTATGCAATTCTGTTGTTAATGGGAACATTCTGGTGGGTCAGATGAACCGGTAGCCGTGTCAAAACCATTTCACTCTCAAGAAAAGCACAGTGGCTCTGGGTGCTTCTCAGTGGCCAGGGATATGGTTCTTTCTTCATTGATCCTGTTAAGTGACAAGATCCTGTCTTTTGGGGTGAAAAATATCTGTGTGATTATATGCTTTAATTTATCATTCGGGGATCATATTAGCTATGTCGCCTCTTGCATTCCGTCATCTGGGCCCCCCTGAGCTGTGAGGCTATTACCTTTCTCAGGAAGGCACTGACTTACTCATCAAGGCGGACTACTTCCTCTCCATACTGCTCTATCTCCCTGGAAGCCTTCCAACAGGACATCAACGTTTACAAATTGATTTGCACTACCTTGGCCAGAATGTAATTCTAATTCCAATTTCTTCTCCTGCAGGCCTTCTACAAAATTCCCACTATTCCTGTCTGAGTTTCCCTTTCTTCTTGTCCAATAGTTGCTCTTCAATTTTATTTGTTTATTCGCTGATTATTTGATAAAAATCTACCATTTACCATGCTTATTTATCCTTCAAAGCCCTATTTATTTTCCAGCTCTTCCAAGAAGCCTACCTGAATACTGAAACTGACTTCAAAGTTACAATCAATTATATGATACTAATTTGGCACTTGATTATTGAACACCTTGCATCACAGGGTAAGGTCATAGGCCTTAGAGACATTTCTGCTCATTTTTGAGCTGCTTGAATTTGGGCAAATTATTTACCACTTTTAGACTTGAATTTCTTCATTGGTAAATAGGGCTAAGAATGACCTTTCTTGGTATCACTAGAGACCATCTACTATTCTATATGTTGTAGATGATCAAGAAGTGAAGAGGACGTGCTTGCAGCTTCTTTTTGTCAATGATGGGTTTACTTGAGAAAATATTTCCCTGCTGCTCTAGGACAAAATTTCTTTTTTTTTTTTTAAAGATTTATTTATTTGTCAGAGAGGGAGAGAAAGAGAGAGAGCGAGAGCATGAACAGGGGGAGGGGCAGGCAGAGGGAGAAGCAGGCTCCCCACTGAGCAAGGGGCCTGATACGGGACTCAATCCCAGGACCCTGGGATCAGGACCTGAGCCGAAGGCAGGTGCTTAACTGACTGAACCACCCAGGTGTCCCAGGACAAAATTTCTTATCAATGTTGACTAAGAATGGTCTATAGGCAAAAATCTTATTGAACTCTTAGATTAAGGATTATGGGCTAATGGATCATGATCTCAGAATTTCTGAATGAACAATATAATGAGATTAGCTCAGTTAATTTCATTGGAGCTCAAAACAGGGTAATAACAATTGTCATATACTTGCCTGACAGATGTCAAAAGAATGACCAAAGAGTGTGACCACATGTAAATTATATCACTTACTGAAACATTCAGAGTGACTGGCTTTTCTCATGAATGATATTGAAATGAATTTAAACAGATTTTTTTAAGGAAGTTTTCTGTATGCACTGGTTTCTCTAAGATTTGCCTCGCCATCTTCTTGGTCATGTTTAATCATAGACATTTAAATGAAGATTGATTTAGTAGCAGGGGTTGTTTTCAGAGAACTTGTTTTAATGTTGTTTCAGGAGAGTTACTGGCTGGCCCTAATTTGGCTTATTGTGTAGGTCAAGGCATTTCATTTTATGCCCTCATATTTTCCCTCATATGAAAACTCTCTGCTTAGCTCATAATTTCTAGTTCAAGTCCACAAGTGAACTGTGGGATCTTAGGACCTTACTTTCTAAACAAAGGGATGAATTAGATGATTCTCAACAATTCTGAAATTTCCTTTTTGGTTAAATTCCTGTATATGAAATATTACATATATAACATATATATTCAATACATAATATATTACATATATGCAATATATAATCCAATTAAGAGAACAATTACATTTCATATAATACATGTAAATTATACTTTATATATATAACTTTTCCTTAATTGAATTATATATTGACCAGAATATATATTGAATATATGTAATTTTATCCTTAATTGAATTGTATATTGAAAGTCAGCGGGAAGATTTTGTCAGATAGATGTTCTATCTTGAAGGCCCGTCTCCATGATGTGTAGAATCATCATTCCAACTTCTAATTTGAAGAATTTTGAATTATTTTGAGTGATTCAGCAGCTTCTATTTCCTCTGATCACACTGCTGTGTGAAACAAATTTCTGTAAACTGAACACAATTTTAAAAATTAATGCTTTATTACATGGGTTTGTGTGTGTGTGATCTTTTGAAGAGATTTTAAGCCAAAGGTTGGAATCCAAATTTAACCAAAAAATTCAATCCTATTAGTTCCAGCAACTGGTGTGGGTTGGGTGGGTGTTTACCTTCAGATGTTACCAGCTTGCACATGTGCAGGCAATAACGACTATTGGCACTTCACAACTTTTTCTGCTGCCTAGAGATTATCAGATTGTTTTTTAGGCTTCTCAATCTTAGAAATGTTACAATGGAAAAATTATGTCTTGGGAACAAGAAAGCCTGGTGTATAAGTGCCAATCAAGTATAGCTTACTTTCCCTTGCTGCCCTGCTCCCAAAGGGATGTTAGTATTATTTATATTGGTTTACCATAAATATGGTCCTTAAAAGATTTAAGGGTTTGAAAGCCACAAATACTGATGATGCTGGGTGTGACCCAAATAAAGGCCACCAGATTGGTTGAAAAGCTTGGTGAGAGTTTTGGTATCCTCTCATTCCTCAGGGGAGCCTTTCTGTTAAGGTCTCAGAAGCTTTCCCCTTGCTTCAGGAAGCCCATTGTCCTGCGCAGGGAGAGAAATTCAATTGGTAGGGCACTTTATAGATCTCTCTTGATCCTCCTGGACAGAGAAGAGAAAGCCCAACACCCGACAGTTGGAGAGCTTAAACCTCTGAATGAAAAATTGCCATGAATTTGAATGAAGATAAGAGAGAAGGGGACAGTGAAAGATGTTCCAGTGGTGAGGGATCATGGGTGTTGGCGGCTGCCCATCCCTCTTATCTCACCTAATGGCGGGTGCCTGCCAATGTTTATTTGTCCATTGCCATTCACCAGCTGCTCCTCTACCATGTTGTTTTCCTTCCCAGATGGCAACACGATGTTCCACGATAAAACTGACACAAAAAACAATGCAAAATTTGTCTAAGAGAGGTTCAGCAAGCATGAGAAAAACATCTGATATCTCTCAGAGCCCGCCAAGTTTGCAGCTTACAGTGCCAGAGTAATTATGGGATGATTTGAACAGAGGCAATGCATGGGGAAGCCACTTCCAAATGTATCAGGTAGGTTTCCAGAAGAGGCAAAACATTCAGATCTCTCGTTCCTTTGGCACCCTGACAGAATCAATGAGCGCTGCCTGTGGCTCCCAGAAGCCTCGTACATTATGGAATCTGTGCTTTACCCCATGCCGCCTAATTAATGGCCCACTATTTTAAAAACTCTTTTATTCAATTAGACTCTGCTTTCAATAAGATAAACATTCTTGCTATCAAAATCCTGGGAAACCAACATTTATAGGCTGCCTTCTCGCCAAAGCATCTGCTTTTCTGTTGCCCTTGGTTTTTTATTCTGTCCAGCCTTCATTTGGCTGTTTGAGTCTGTAAAAATTGACTGCTAATTTTGGGGATTAATATGAAAGGAGAGAGTTTCTCTGCCATCTTGTTACTCTGAGGGCTATTTCCCCCTTAGCCTCCACAGAAGAACACAAACTAAAAAGAATCATTTTATTATAGATTACAAAGAGCCACAGATGTTATTTAAAATGGGGCATTGACTGGGTTTCATAGTCATCACTGTTACTCGAAGTACTGCTTTTTTTATGGGTTACCATTACTACATTTTCGGTCAGATCATATTTTTAGGTGAAATACTAAAGAGTTCTTCTTTAATTTGATCACATGCCTCTTCATTTGATGCAGAATTGTCTGCTAGGGATAATTGCATTCATGTCTGTTTGGCTAGATTTTTTTCATAGTTATTATAGTTTGTTTGACTTACTTTAGAGACAATACTGAGAAAAAGAGTTTTTAAAAATTCTATCTAGCATTCAAGGAATCTGCCCCAAACTGGTTCAACTGTGGAACTATTGGTTTTAAAATATTGTTAGTGAAAATAAAGAATAGAAAATGCCCAATAATCTTTGGGGAAAAGTGTTATTAAGTGAATTAATTCATTTTTTCTGACTTATGAGTGGTATATTGATACAATTTAAAAACAGATTTTGCATTTATTTTGTCTGGGAAGGAAGTTTTTATTGTAGCTAGTATCTAACAGGAAAACCAGTTCAAGAAATGTTGACACATTCCCACATATAGGGAAAGGCTGTTGAAAGGGCTCGAGATTTCCTGAGTAAGACCTGAGTTTAGGTGTTATCGGTGCTGTTAACATTGGCTGAGTCACTTAACCTCTTACAGTCTCTATTTCCTTTTATAGAAAATGGAAATATGAGTAACAATTACCAATTACAGATGTTTCGAGGGTCACGTCAATTGACAGATGCAAGAGTTTTATAAGTTGTAAAGCATGGTGCAGCAATTAGGTGGTTTCAATGACATGTTTCTCAGTTTAGCTGTATCTTCAGAAAGTTTTCCTTCTTCTTAGACATATAACTTTCCTATAGTAGAGGAGTTCTTTTTCTTTAATTTTATAATTTGTTCTTGCAGCCTCAGAAATCCTAGAGGGATAGGGCAGCGTAGATTTTATGACTGTTGTGAATATTTGACCTTCTAAGTAGGCGGAGGAAAGATCTGAATATTAACTTTTGAGGCATGCTCTAATTTGGATTTGTAGGAAACAGTGTCATTTGACATTTCAACCTTTTTGCAGGACAGATTGTTGGGTATTTTCCAAGACACCAAGAGCTGAACTTGAACTTTTCTTCCACTTGACTGTATATATACAGGTAGAATTAATATAATGTCCATATTCTAGTTCATATTCATGTTGGAACAAAATGATTCCAAAGAACAGAGGAAGGTCAGATTGAGAACTCTTAATATTGAGAGGTTGATTTTACTAATCAATGCCTTTTGGAGTTCATGTTCATCTAGAATAGAGCAGGGGACACACACTGCTTTGGTATTCGGCTAGGTTAGGTTCAGCTAGGCATAATTTTTGAGTGAATACTTGAACTGAGATTCCATGATAATGTAAAAAGCATGTTTTTGAGTTATAAATATTGACAGTAAAATTTTACATTTTTCTGCTCATTAATTGATTTAGTTTTTTATATTAAACTTGGTGTTTCCACATGAAATATTAAACATGTGCCACCAGGTTTTCAACTTGGAACAATGGATAAAATAGATTTCTAAAATGGTAAATATTGACAGATATAGAATCCATATACACAAAAGCTTTTGAGGATCAACAGGAAAAGGGGTCCAAAGACCAAAATGTTTGAGGACCACTGCTCTAATCTATTATTCTACTTTGAGCTCTGTGTCTATCTGGAATTACCTTTTTTATTTGTGAATGTATTGTGTGACTTTCCTAATTAGAATACAAATACACTGAGTACAGTTTATTCACTGCTGGCCTTCCAGTGCCTAGAAACGTCTGGTATGAAATAGGTACTGTGAGTTGAATTATGGACCCTAAACATTTGTATGCTTAAGTTTTAACGCCCATTATCTCAGAATGTGACCTTATTTGGAAATAAGATTGTTGCAGATGTAATTAGTTAAGATGAGCTCATACTGGAGAAAGGTAGGCCCCTAATTCAGTTCGATTGGTGCCCTTATAAAAAAGAGAAGTTTGTGCATACATATGCACACAGAGACTGAAGTTATGCTCCCCTAAGCCACGTTACTCAGAGAAGCAAGAAGAGGGGACTGGAAGGTATGCTTCTGTAGCACCTTCACAGGGAGCACAGCGCTGCTGACATCTTGATTTCAGACTTCTGGCCTCCAGAACTATAAGACAATAAGTTTCTGTTGTTCTAAGCCACCCAGTTTTTGGTACTTGGTCATGGCAGCTCTAGGAAATAAATACAGTAGATATTCAATAAAGATTGGTTAAATGCATGAATCGTCTACTGCTTCACATGTTCTGCCACATTTTTCACAACAGTCTGATCAAGTAGTGCTATTGTATTCTCTTTCTGCATGTGAGGAAACTGAGGCTTAGAGAGATTAAGTAACTCACCCAAGGTCATATCTCTCTGCCTCCTTAGCTGGCGCTCCTAAGCTTCTGGACTGTGTGGTCTGACGGATACACCATATAATGGTATATTTGAAAACAGGAGGTTGCTGTGAATAAGCAGCAGAATGCACGAAAGAGTACGCAATTTGGAAGCCCAGTATGTGGAATGTCAAGCATTCAGTCTCTTACTCAATTTAAAGATCCTCTGCCATCTTCACCCTATAACTCCCAGCCTGACTCAGGCTCAGAAATCTGCAGTGGGGAAAGAAAGCGTGGAGTCTATCTTTGCTTTCTGTATTCCACCTTGTCCTACTTGTTTCCCAAGGTCAGGGGGACGACGAGAGAGAAGAGGGAAAGGAGGAATAAAGGCCTTTCTTCTGTAATGGCCCCATGACTTTGTAGCCCTCTGAGTGGCAGATGGGATATTATTTTTGGTTCTTTAGAGACCCATATTATAGCACAGTTCCCTGCCAAAAGAAGATGCACCCTCTGGCTGACTCTGGTCTTGGTTCTTTCTGTTGGAGTCACCTAACCCTGGATGGTGACCACTTGGGCATGGCCCTTTGGTGGCAACTCCAGTCCTGCTACTTTCCTTGGCATCCATTCTGGCTCAAAGGAAACATTTGGCTCTTTTGTCCCATAAACTCTGAAAGTACAGGCTGCTCCCACTATAGCTCTGTCTTTTTTTTTTTTTTTTAAGATTTTATTTATTCGACAGAGATAGAGACAGCCAGCGAGAGAGGGAACACAAGCAGGGGGAGAGGGAGAGGAAGAAGCAGGCTCATTGCAGAGGAGTGATGTGGGGCTTGATCCCATAACGCCGGGATCACGCCCTGAGCCGAAGGCAGACGCTTAACCGCTGTGCCACCCAGTCGCCCCCCACTATAGCTCTGTCTTATCCTTGGCCATAAAAGGCAACAGTTCCTGCAAGCCTCACACATTTGCATTCTTTCCAGACTAGAATTAGCCGCTAGGTTCTGTGTCCTCCAAACTCCAGGGATTGTATGTTAAGGCTTCTGAGAGGTTTTCCTGAAGCTTTCCCCACTTGGCTTGAGTGGTTGTGGTGGGAAAAATCCTGATACATCTGGATTTTGTAGTGAGTTTTGTGATGTCATTAAAGATAAAATCTTGCTAGGAAGGTTATTATGACCAGAATACCAAAAATACTGGGTATAATATAAATGTCCATATTCCAATCCATGGATCCTCATTTTAGGTAATTCAGCTGCTCTTACTGAACATCCACTATGTGCCAGGCACTGCCCTAGGGTAAGAGACAGCCCCAATTCCTAAATTCACATCCAACAAATTCCTTTGGACAGTAGCCCGGTGTGTATGTTAATGGACCTTGGGTGAAGACTAAAGGATGGGCAGAGCACTAGGAAGACAGGTTGAGGAATTCTGTGGGTGTGTGTGCCCTCACATGGCTATGCTGTCAGCCAAGATGAATACCACTGGCCGGGCATTGGGCTTATCACAGCGATAAGTTCAGAGAGGCCAATCTGAGTGGTCGTACCATGTTTCCATATGAAAACTTGATAATGATTGCAGCTGGAGTGATAGCCTAGTACAATACAATGTAATATTTAATACTAGATTAGCATATAGGACAAAGCATTGCGCTGGCTTGGATGGTGTATCACAGAAAAGAAGTGTGGTTAGGTAGAAAGAGCTTGGGTCAGATCATCTTTGTATGCATCCCAGCTCTATAATTTAGTGACATGTGTGGTCTTGGACATACTCCTTTAAACTCTCCAAGTTTTAGTTTCCTTATCTGCAAAACATGGATAATGAAACTTTATGCAAACACACCCATTATGTTTAACAAGCTAGATCTTGTTATCTTGTGCCATATATGATTTGAATAAAAATAGATAAAGCTCCGGGCACCTGGGTGGCTCAGTTAGTTAAGCAACTGCCTTCGGCTCAGGTCATGATCCCGGAATCCCAGGACCGAGTCCTATATCAGGATCCCAGCTCAGCTGGGAGTCTGCTTCTCCCTCTGACCCTCTCCCCTCTCATGCTCTCTCTCTCTGTCGAATAAACAAATAAAATCTTTAAAAAATATAGATAAACCTCACAAACAGGGAAAATACAGATAAAGTAAGTAGTAAAGATTGGGGGGAATGTAAAATATAGAAGTGTAGTTCAAATACTATATTACAAAAATAATACATATTAAGGGGTGCCTAGTGGCTTAGTTGGGTAAGTGTCCGACTGTTGATTTCAGCTCAGGTCATGATCTCAGGGTTGTGAGATCAGACCCCGCATCGGGCTCTGTGCTGGGCATGGAGCCTGCTTAAGATTCTTTCTCTCCCTCACCACTTCTAAAAAAGTGCTGAAAATGTCAGAAATATTGAATTTGAATTATTAAAAAATAATAATACATATTAAAAAGCCTAAATTTCAATTCAACATTAATTAATAATATTTATATTATTTTCTAGGTTCCAAGTACTATGTATGATTCCCACACTCTCACTAAGTTTAGGTCATAAAGATGCCTGAAATTTATGCAGAATTTCTGAAATGAATATTATAAAATATTGTGGAACTGATTTTTAGAATGGGAATCATACTCTAAGATCCAGAGTCTCAGAAGAGTAAGCTGAGATGAGCTTCTGTTCCTTCTGAAGATTTCTTTAGTTCATATTACAGTTTCAGCAAAACTCTTCATTCTGGTTTCTTGGCAACTGAATAATTTGGTGCCTGCCAGACATGCCTCTACTAGTCTTTAGGTCTGAAGGATATTAATCTCTTCCCAAAAACACATGACTCTTTTGCCCCCTTTCCTTGCATACACACACACCCCTCCTCTTATGTGCAATTTGGTATGCTTAATAAATTCTAGTGATCAAATAGGGAGTTCTTTAGTCAGTAGGAAATTGTCTAATTTATCTCTAGAAGAAAAAAAATCTTAATTACCTTTTAGAGAATTTGTTTAGTTTTAAATGATATTAGAGTGTGGGTTAAATTTTCCTTTAGGGAGGTGCAAGGCTTAATATGTTAAGAGCCTATTAAGAGCAGCACATGATTTTTGCATTTATTCATTAGTTTATTCAACAAATATTTATTCACAACCTACTAAATACCAGTCAGCATTCTAGGCACTAGGGGTATATCAGTCATCAAAACAGAATGAAAAAGGCAAAAATCTCTCATTGAGTTAACTCTATTTGGGCATCAGACCGTAAACAAGATATATAAGTAAAATATCCAGGGCTAGGTCCTAAGGAGAATAAAGAAAGCACAGGCAGGCAAATGAACCACTAGAGGAAGGGGTGTTCAGTTTGGATAAGTGGCCAGGGAAGGTCTCAGGGAAGGTCTCACTGAGAACCTGCCTTATAAACTGGTCTGTGGGACAGTCAGCCTCTGGCCTGTTCTGGAAGAGCAAGTTTGGAGACTTGGGGGTGACAGCGGGCCTGGATTAGAGGGCTGGAGGGCAGCTCATGTGGCTGGAATGGAGAGAGTGAGTGTGATAGTGGGAGGTGAGGTCAGAGTTAATGGGGAATGAGGGGCAGTCATGGACACCTTTTAGGCCACAGTGAGGACATCAACTCTTATCTTGGGGCCGATGGGGAACCATTGGAGGGCTTTGAGTGGAGAAGTGATATGATCTCACAGTTTAGTGGGGTCACCCTTGTTGCTATGCTGAGAATAAACTGCAAAGGTAGAAGTGGAGACCATTCGGGTGGGTATTGTTATAATCTAGGCAAGAGATGGTAGTGGAGATTGTGAGAAATGGTCAAATTCTGGGTGTATGTTGAAGGTAGAGCCAACAGGATTTGCTATGGGACTACTAGATGAGGAGGTGAGAAAAATGAGAGTTAGGGATGGCTATGGGGTTTTTGGTCTGAGGAACTGAAAGAACTAAAGTCATGATGGGAAGCATCAAGGAGATATATGTCAACCCCTCTCTCTCCACTCATCTCTTCCCAGCTCCTACCCCCACATTGCCTCTTCTACCTTCTTCAGCTCTTTACAGCTCATTCGTTCTTTGCCATAAGCACCTAATCGTAGTCATTTATGCAACCAACCTACTGAAGGGCATTGTGTGGTATGGTGACGAAATGTCAAAATAGAGGAATAAAGATTAATTCTAACTAGAGAGTGTTCATTAGAAAAGACTCAAGAAATTGACTTTTGAGTTTTATCTTGAAGAGAGAGTGAGATTTTTTATAAGTAGAGATGAAGAGAAGAGCGTTAAGAAAGGTATAGTATGCTGATGGGCAAGTATGCTAACAAGTTTAGAGAATAGTGAATCGTTTAGCTTAGAGGCCAGGGATGCATTAGAAAGTCTCGAATGTCACCCGGAGGGGAGTAGCTTTGATGTCCAGGAAAGGGCCAACCTCAGTATTGTTTCAGGCCTTCATACCTTGTTTCTACTCCTTACCATCACTACCTGACCCTACTTTGTCCCCTGCATTCTCTAATTAAGCTAAGCTCCTTGAACAACACATTCCTTCTATTGTATATGACATTCATTTCACTGCTGCTCTTCAATCCTAGATCTGCAGCCATAGGACATTTGGAAGCAGTGGTTAGTGAACACCTTTGTATATGAAATCTCTAGGCCGCTTCTTAATCACCAGTGAATTTAGGCTTTCACTATTCTATTAAAATATCCAGACACATTCGATTTCTTGTATAACTTCATTCTTTAATTCTCCAGTATTCTGTCCTTGTGTCATGTCTAGAAACAATTCAGTGATTTACTAATTGCCCTTAACAATTCTATTAATAATCTTAAATGTATAACATGAAGCACAGCTTTTGCTGTGTAAGTTTGGCATTGTAAAGATTTATGTAAGTTGTATCAATAACACAGGAGGAAATGTAGATACACATTTTATTCCTAAACAAGGAATATACACTACTATTAACCCAAATTAGACCATTAATGATCTTAGTGTGTGTACTGTGAGCCTATATCAGGGGATTTTTAAGATGTGGGAGTACATGAGAATGGATGAGGAATAACCTAAATCTTTCTTTTCACTAAACGCTCAAAGAGATTTAACATTTCTTTTAATTATCAGTGTAGGCAATAAACCACATTCACTTTATCAGTACTTGTGGATTTGTCACCAGTAGATATCATAGATTTTTTGGCATATTATTGTTGCAGGTCTCTCAAAATTCATTTATGTTCATGACTACTTTAAATTACGGTAGTTATTAAATCCACTATTAGATATTAATGTTTAATAAGTTAAAGAAGCATATATATTATTTCATCATAATTTTTTTGTTTTAAAATGTTTTGATGTCTTTACATGTAATTGGTTTCTTTGTTCTTTGTGTTTTGTTATATACATTTAAAAATATTATTCTCAGAAAGGATCCACAGATCTCACCAGACTGTCAGAGGAGTCTGTGGCACACGAAAAAAGTTATGAACCCTGGTCTACATAGTGTTTTGAATTAGATCTAGAATGATAGATAGATAGGCCATAAGGTCAGACTTCCTCCTTTGCCACTGCTATTTTCATGAATCAGTAGATGATCCAGCAGCAGTGGACACTCTTAACGTGTTGATGGTATAGCTATAGCAAAGGATTGAGTGTATTTTTCATAAAACCTCCTTTTCTGCTTAACTAACGGGTTATGCATGATGATCAAATACAGAGTGCATCAATCCAGAGAGAAACTTGAAAAACCTGGCACAATCTTGGAAATGTTAATAGATATATCATATTTAATATCATATTTTCTTTGTTGAGTATGTATTTAACAAAGGGAAAATGCTAACAAATTTTTTCTACAAGAAAGATTTATTGGTTTGTCTCTTGATTTGGATAGCAACTATGCTTTGTGATTATGTATATATACCAAAACATTTCTATGTGTAGGTCTATATTTATGTACACATACATGGACGTACATAGATATCAAAGTTTTATCTACTGTGTAGTGGAGTCATTTTTATTAGTGATAAACTTTATAGCTAAGACTTAAAATGGGAGTTTTCCATTGCCTTAAAGATGAATATTCTCTCTATATAAATTTCTTGAATTTATAAAATTTCCACTAGTTAATTGCTTTGTTCAATTAGATTGTATTACTATGTCACATTGCAATTTAGTCATCAGTTCCTCAAATATTAGTGTAAAAAAGGTAAAATTTTGGATTTTAAAATTTACTTTTCAAATGAATGATTTATTTCTGGCAAAGATATTTGCTCTATTTATATACTACACTATCTATTTATCCACTGACACATTACTTTTGATCCTTTGCCACAACTTCTGGCTGACAGCAAGGTTCCTATTTGAGTTACTTTATAAAGCTTTCTTGCACTAGGAAAAAGCAGAGGTGATTTATACCTTCTACATACCCCTTCCAACAAATAGTCATTTAAAAGATTGATTATTTGTTCATGTATTTTCTATGCAGATAATGAGTAGACTTGGGTGTATCATCTGTTGCTATCTTACTCTAATAGGTTTTATTCTGTTCATGTATATTGGATGTCTCTAGTTGGGTTTGTGTTTCAAGTTACTTTCTATAAATATCAGCTATTCAGGTAGTCAGTTAAGTGGACTGAGTCCCTGCGATTGGGTTCCATGGTCCTTGGCATCATCTGTTTCTTTCTAGCCTTTCCAGTGAAGTCGCTGCCGAGGTGCCCTGGATCAGGCAGCTGCTCAGTAAATGCCAGTTCATGACAAATGGCCCTGTCTGATCAAAATGTTCCTACTACATCTTCAAATCTCTTTTGATGTAGGTGCTGATAAAACTTTATTTGGTCATGTAAATGGCCATTATAGACCCATTTTATGCTGTGTGATTTAGGCTATATATGGGATAAAGGCAACTTTGTGTTTCGGAATTTGAGAAAGTGACATTCAGTAAAGACTGGTATAATATCTGAGGTATATGTCACATTAAAAAATTTCACTGTACTTTATTAAGCAAGCATCTCCAACACCCATCCACCATACTTAGCACTAACCTGAATGGTAAAGTTGCTTTGCAGATCACCTGAGAAAATATTTAGGATATCGCTGAAGATATCTTAAGAATGCTCAAGGATATCTCTCAACAAGGACAGCATTTCCTATGACGATGTATTATCAAGTTTGGTGTTGACCTAGTAGCTTTTGGTTTTGTTACCTGTGTATAACCAGGTAGAATTCTTTGCCAAGGCAGAAGGGTTGCACTTAACATGACACTGCATTTTCTACTTATATTTAAAAGGCAGAGACCTAGTAAGGGGCCCATAATACTTTGAGTTTCTCCTCTTACCTTTTAAAAGCTTATGGTACCTAAAAACTTGTTTTGTTTTGTTTTGTTTTGGTTTTTGCTGTGCTGAAACTCTAAGTCCTGAAGGTTTACCAGGGAATTAAAATAGGCTGAAGGAAGAAAATCCATTCCAACAATGACGTAACCGCACATTTCCTCCATATGAATTATTTCCATCCCTCCATCCTTTCAGTTGTTACAGAACCCCAACAAATTCCAGGCACTGTGCTAGGTTCTAGGGCGTGTAGAGGCGAACAATATATAGTCCATGTCCTCAAGGAATTGACAAGATCTTTTGTAAATAGCTAACTACAATATAGGACAGAATGAAATAAATACTAAATGGAGAGAGAAGAGGACAGATAACTGTTGGCCACAACCTGTCCTAAGAGACAGCTTATATGACAGAGAACCATGTGTTCCTTGATGAATTGCTATTAAAATCTAGTGTTCGACTGAGAGGTTAAGAATGTGCTGTGTTTGCCCACCAGGGTTGAGAGGGATGTATAATGAAATTCATTTAATGAGGCTCTCTGAAAGCAGAAGTGCTTTTACTAGAGGCAACTTCCACTTGTCTGGTCATTATTGTGGTTTGCTTATGAGTAAAGGGCTTTGCTGTAAACACATTCTTTTTCGGAAGGGCTCTTTTGACAATAGGAGGAGATTGCAGTTCTCTCTGCAGGCCAAAAGAGGGCACTTGGAGCTCTCTGAAGAGCTGTTACAAACTGCCACAGAGCCGGCATTTGGCTCAGATTTGTCAGGATGTTTTCTGACTCCCATAGAATAGATCTGATTAAACTATGGTTTTGGAACCTGGACAAGATGTGGAACTTGAGTGTAGGTAGGCTCTAACTTTGGTCTTTTGAAACTGAAGACACAGACTTTTTTAAGTACATCTAATATTAGTGATTCACAATCTTATTCCCTTTGTATTTATAGAGTAGTAATATATTAGTCTCAAAAGGAGCTGCTGTCTCGATAGCCACAGAATATAGCAGCAAAAGACTAATGTTTATATTCATTCTGAAAACTTACCTTTATAGATCTGTTGCCAAACCCTGCTCATTTGTGCTTTGTTTGGACATTCAATTATGGAAGCTTCTCTCCTTCCCTTTATTTCCTTTAAAAGTCCTCCATTTCTCAGCCGGTAATGTTGGACTATTTTGAGGTCTATAGGACTATGGTAGCTCTTAAAGTTCTGAAGATGGGGCCATTAAGCTTGAAACTAACATCCTGAGGATTGGTTTGTGGAGCCAGTATAAACATGACTCACCAACTTTGTTCACAATTGCAAGGATTAGTTTTATTTTTGTTTTGCCTTTAAGGGCAATCCTGCCTAGAGGCCAGGATGAACTAGGAGATCTCTTGAGGTAAGATCAAGGACACTATAAGAATTTCCATTAATCCTTTAAAAACAAAATAATGAACTGGCCAGAGCATGGATGTGAACTGGGATTCTTGAGTTTTAGCCTCCATCCAAAGTGGACTGAATTGCAGAGATATCTGAGCGCCTCACCATTTTGCATTTTTAGTTGTCTTCCCAATTAAACGGAAAAAAATAGATTTGCCCTTATTCATTTGAACTTTTCCAGTAGGATTAATTTTCACAGAGGCACTAGCATAAAATCTACAGGCGTGTAAGGACCATTTGTTTCTTTTTTTTATTTCTATCATCAGTGACAAGCACAGTCTCTGGCATATAGTAGTAACAAATATGAATATTTGTTGAATGAAGGAAGGACATAAAAACGATACAATGTTTTCTTAAGACAGCACACTTTATTATTTGATACTCCATTGACAAAAATTTTCCAGTAATAGTGCTGATACCTTACATGTGTATACGGCTTAAGATCTTACGAATACCTTTTGTGTAGATTATTTCAGGTTGATCCTCAGTTCTGTAATTGAAGAAACCAGAGTTCTGAAATTTTCAAGTTTTCAAGAGCAGACCTAAGTAGGATGGCCATATCATTTATTGTTCAAATGAGGATAGTTTTGAGATTGAAAGGGAACAGGATTAATAAGTATGTCACTTCAACAACACAAACTGGACTGTTGTGGGAACACGAAGTGAGCGCTTGTATCTGGGTCTTCTGACTGTTCGGTACACTATGCTCTCGGAGGTATAATTTCTGCAGCTTCCCCTTGTCAGGAGGGTCATAATAAACAATGATCACGAGGCATTGCAAGATCCTATAGTACCATATGAATCTTACAGAACTGAACTGTATTCAACATGGTTTTGGTGTTAAGTGTATTTTTCCGTTTTATATTGTTTTGTGATTCTTTAGAAATTGACAAACTATGGAAGCCTGGAATACTTGGTTAGTTTAAGCACTCAGTATCTTTATTGCACCAAATAATAGAGGGTTCTTTGTATCCTTTACATGTTTACAATAACATTTTATATATGCCGAGGAGTTTGGTAGTCTTCCCACTTTATAGATGTTGTATTTGTGATTTGTCCGATTAGACTCAATTATAAACTCCTGTTAATACATATCTTATTTCATGCAAAAATGTAAAATGTACCTTACCCTGCCTTCATGGATAGGTATCTGTGGATATGAACGTGCCATTGCATTTTTTACATTTTCACCTTTTCTATTGTATTTTGTACTTGGTAGCCCTGGTTCTCTTGTTTGTGCATATGTATGCCTCACATATTTGGTTTACATATGGAATATAAAATATTTTGTGCTTTAATTAGAATGAGAGAGGTCTGGAGGGTTCCCAAGGATCTAATAAAAATAGCAATTTAGAGGGTAAAAATCATTAAGAACAGCGTACCTAGACTTGTGTTACATTGTGAAGATGTTCTTAGCAAAGTACTGTGATCTCCACTATTCTATCATTCAGGTTTTATTTCTTTGAGTTGTTCTTCTCCTTTTTACCTTAATTACAATTACCTGATGCTGTCTGAAATTAGTTAGAGTGAACTGGGTTATGCTGTAGTAGCAACCTGAAATTTTCCATAGCTTATCACCACAAAGGTTTAGTTGCAAGTCCATCTGGGTTGACTGCTCCATGTTTTCATCACTTTGAGACCCAGGCTGAAGGCACAGCCATTATGGATATGTGGCCAGTTTCATGGTATAGGGAAAGAAGAAATGGCCAATCACACTCTGGCTCTAAAAGGCTTGTCTTGGAAGTGATACATGTTCCTCTTGCTTACCTGTATATATCCCAAGCAAGTCATATGGCCAAGTATGATGTCAACAAGCTGAGGGGTGGAGGGAACCACAAGGAGGAGAACTGGAATATTTGACAGATGAATAATGCAGTCTACCATGGTCTCATATAGTCTTAGCTGAGATACTTTGTTGGAATCACATCTCGCTTCAGAGAACCATTAAGATTGTTACTTCTCCTTATCCTTTTATCAATAAGAATTTGACTTTACAAAAACAGTTTGAGATTAAAAACTGGGAGATTCTCATCTTGCAAAATTTCAGTGCTATTTGCCATGTCTATTCTCCAATCAATATTTCTTATCATATAATAGGTGCAAATCATTAAGCTCGAGTACCAGCCCTGTCTTAAGGGAAATTACAAAGCAATGGTTTAAAGACATGTACAATCAATTAGCTATAAAAGAATAGGTATTTATAATTCCAGACTTGAGGAAACTTTGTCTCATTGAGATCATCAGATAGTTTTGGGTTTTGAATTCTAGGTTTTTGTATTATTAATTAAAAATACTTATTTTAAAAAATCATATTTCCTGAATTTAAGGGGTACTCTTTTATTAACATTGTCTTATTACAGTATTTAATATTAAATTGTGTCTTTACCTTTGTCAACTCTAGTATAAATTATTCCAGGGTGGAGGAGATTAGGTGTTTGCCCACTGCCTTAATCTTATACTTCTTTTGGAAGAAGCAGAAATTGAGTTTGTGAACTCTGCTTTTGCCCTCTGAACGGTGGAGAAGTTCGCTGAGGTGCTTGTGACCAAGAAACAAGTGTGTTGGGTGCCAATTAAATTCAGAGAAGCCACCTGCTTAAGTACAGATTGAACTTGCTGGAGAGTGTCTACTTCTGGGTCCTTGCACACTATTGGCTAGAAATCCACACATTGGCCACCGTGTGGAAGGAGAAAGAAGAAAAAACCCAGAACCAGCAAGAGAGGTCATTTGATCTTGTCCCTCCAATGCTCTTTACTGACAAGGCTTACCATTGTGGCATCTTACAAAGGAGAATGTTTACAGGGTCCAGCTGCAGTATCACAAGAAGGGTATATTTTGAGTGGAGAGGCAATAGTTGATTACTGGCACAGTGACTGTAGACTTTGTTGTTTAAACTAGAAAGCAAAGAGAGAGCAATTAATATTTACTGTGAGATAATAGGTGTATACTACTATTGTCCTAGAAGAAACTAGAGATACATTTACCCTATGTGGGAACTAAGTCTGAGGGGTGAACAGAATCTGGATAGAGAAGAGTAGTGTCACTGAAGAACACTGTGGGTGCAGGGAACAGTGTGAACAAGGAAATGGATGCTGGGGACATGGAACAGCTAAGCTCAGTGTGTGGCATGAGAGAGAAACAAATATAAAGATGAAATAATGGTGACTTTTAAATAATGCTTTTTGACTAAAAGTCTTAACAGACTTATTATCCTAAAATTGAGACACATAAATTTGGAGTTAATTTTTGCCAGGATGTACATTTCCCTTTCTCCCGTTCCCATCTTCATGATTTGAAGTATGTTGAGAGGCATTTGTTACACTCTCTACCACACTAAGAATTCAATGCCTTCTGCAGGCCTACAGTTGAGTTGCTGAAATAACTGATTTGGTTTCTCAAAATTAGATGAAGGAAGTAAATTTGGTAGAGAATTTGCTTATTGTCAATCTTTGAATGTGATTTTATTTTGTAAAATTTATGTGTCTAGATAGGAGACCATTAGGAAAAATGGAAAATTCACCTTTCTACAGAATGTATGTAGTAATATATGGTATAATTCATACCAAAAAGAAGCCTGTGTAGGTTATTTTTCAAGTGTATGTGTGTATGCATATGTCAAATTGAGAGAATAAGATTACTCTTCGTCTAAATCCTAAGACCATATAATATTAAGAGCTAACACAATTGATTTTTCTCTATCTTCCTCCTTCATCACTGAATACAGCCCCCAGTAGTAAGATCTCTTATAAGAAGCCTGTTATTAAAATTCTTTGCACGAATGCTGAAGAAATGGAGGCCCAGAAACGTGAAGTGGTTTGCTCAAGTCACTAGCTAGTTAGTGGTTGAGGCCATTTCTTTGCTTTTTAGTTTGATAGCCCTTCTTTTCCAGTAGGTTCTCTTGCTTGTCTCTAAGCTCAGAGAGCAATTATCAGAACTTCAGTATGTGCATTTCACATGAAAGTGAAAGTGAGCCCCTGAGATATGCCTCTGGACATCTGCATTCTAGATGAAGGAATTGCCATGTTTCAGGGCTAACCCCACAAAGCAATGTTTCCTTTCTCCTCGGTGCTCTCTGTTGATCTGCTTTTTTTCCTTTTTTTTCTGGCACAGCTCCCCCCATATCTCAGTTACTTTCTCCTCCTTTGTCAAAGGTCACAGGTTTGGAGAACAGGGACCATGCTCCTTTGGAAGGCAGGGGGTCATCTTCCAGACACTAATAGGTAGGTCTCCCATGTTGAGCCACTTCTCTAGCCTGTAGGTCCCCACACAGGCCTCTCCACTCTGCAGTATTTTCTGAGCCTCGGGTTCCTAAGCTCCCTGGTTTAACTTTGACATCTGGTAAACCAAGTTGGAAAAGCTGCTTCTGATATTTCTGTACATCCCTATACACATTCCAGATAACAAATGAAGAGTATTTGGGAAAAAAAAAAAAGAAAGGAACAGTTCTCAAAAGTTTACTTTAGATTGATTTATTGGCTGACCTCTCTGTACCTTTCTAACAAACTTGCTATTAAAAACAGGCCTATCTATTCCAATTCACCACATGTGACCCCATTAAATTCATGGCCAGCTTTCCATTGTATGGAACTCCATAGAGATTTGGAAGCTTATTTCCAGCATTTAACTTCTCTGATAAAAACCAGTGACTTTAATGATAACTGAACACAAGGGAAAAATACTTTTTAAACATCTCTATTTTATAGATGATTTTACAATGTTCAAAAATTTGATTAAAATAAACTTTGTAGATAACACAAAATGTCTATCAGTGACATTTTTGAGTAGTGTCCATGCAGAAGGAACAGAAGTTGTGGTCAGCTTGCTTGCTTGCTTGCTTTTTTTTTTTTTTTTTCCTTCTTTTTTTTGGTCTTTGTCCCTGATACTAGTCTTGCTTTCTGTGGGCAGTCAGTATTTCTGCCACTAAATACTAAGTGAATCATTCATAGAAATCTTAGGAATGGATAGCTATCCCCATCTCCTTAAATCCTTGTTTACCAAGTTCTCTAAATAAGTTCATGAAAATTTGTAAAGCAGCTTTATTAACTGGGAAAATTTCAATAAAAAAATAATAATGTTTAAAAAACAAATCTCATTTGGCATATAATAGCTGTGTGATCTTGTCAGAAAGTCTTACTTTACAGAAGGTCCATGGTGCAAAAACTATAAATAAAGCAGCATCTCCAAAAATTTGAAAAGAGCCACACCACCCTTTCCTCCTGCCTGATTTAAAAATATGTGACAAAGTAAGAGAATTAGGCAAAAAACCTCTTCCCATACCCTGTCTGGCTAATTCAGACCAACTGGGAAAAATCACATGATGGACAACACATCAAAAATCTAGGCTGAAAACGGCCAAATCTATGAATAGCAGATATGGGAACCAGCCCAAGGCTTGTGTGTAGAAGGGTGACAGATAAAAATAGTGCCCTAAATTTTTCAAAGGTGATTTGAAACCTCCCAAGTATAGATGACCTTGCTACTGAAAATAAGATGACAAGGGCAAAGTTGAAATTGTGACTCCTTCAAGGGTCTGTAGACTTAAGCAAATGTTCAAGAAAGAAGGGCTGATTTCTCCCCCCTCATCAGCAAGCTGCACACAGGCACAGAACATTTCTTTTTCTCTGACGAATTCTTTTTTTTTTTTAAAGATTTTTTATTTATTTGACAGAGATAGAGACAGCCAGCGAGAGAGGGAACACAAGCAGGGGGAGTGGGAGAGGAAGAAGCAGGCTCATAGCCGAAGAGCCTGATGTGGGGCTCGATCCCAGAACGCCGGGATCACGCCCTGAGCCGAAGGCAGACGCTTAACCGCTGTGCCACCCAGACGCCCCACTCTGACGAATTCTTAATATATTTATTCTTCCCCTCTGCTCCTTTCAAGAAAAGAAGGCAGCAGCTCAGAATTGTGAGTTTTCAAAAGCATCCCATTTTCAGTTCCCTCCTGCTGATAAAAGCAATGTCCAGAAGACAGTAGGCTTAGTGCTGGGGGGAAAAGGAGGAGGAGAAAAATATATATATATGTTCCCCCCCACACACACACACATTCTTCATTGTGCTTCTTCCTCCACACTGTGCTTGGTAACAGTAGAGGTGTGGCTTGCAGCTACTGAAATAGAAAAGTTTCCAAAACTTGCTGGCCCCATATCAACTAGGTACAAAGATAAAGGCCATACCATGTTTTTATTATTTTACGTTTTTGAGAGGGAAGAAGGAATGCAAGAGGAAGGAAAGTTGTTTGAATGTCCATTTCTGAAGTCCTTTGCATCTCTTCCATGCTCTGCTGTTGATTAAAATATCTTCACATGTCTCTAAGGCTCTCTAAGCTGGATGGGGAGAATTTGGTGACAGTGTGGAATACCATTAGTAAGATTTCTTTTGGTGACAGACAGATGTAAATGTATCCACCTAGTCCTCTACTCTCAGGTCTCTTTCTGCAGATGGGTGTTAATAATTAGCAGTTGCATCTCCTCCCTCTTTATCAAATTGGATTCTCCATAAATTCATCATTTCCTTTTTATTTTCTCAAAGTAGCAGCAGCTCTGACAGCCTGCCTTTGTTCTTGTGTTTATAAATAATTTATAACACAGAAATATCTCTTCTTAGTCTTAAAACATAAACTAATGGAATAACACAACACACTGGCCCAAGCTACCTTCTACTTGGGAAGAAAGAAAACCTCAGGGTGAGAGCTTCATTCTTAACAAAGGGAAACTGAAGATCATATGGGAAAAAAAATATTTGTCCAGCTTAAAACAGTTTTTGGTTTTAATATTCCATCCCCCCTCCAGTTTTTAGCCATGTATAGGAGTTCTAGACAGCACAAGCAAATTCTTTTGTGATTTCCTTTCCAAATAGTATACCTTGTGTGAATTCCCAAATACCCAATGCATTTCATTAAGCTGTATAGAAAGGAGACAATTATTCAATTAAAACATCCACAGATGCTAAAAACATACCATGGTACATTTATTCAACAACTTTATGCTCATAACCCATGCACAATCTTTAAACACCAAATTACAGGGATTTGGTCCAAATTAGCAATAAAATACAATGTGTTTGCCCTCTACTGGGTAGTAATGACTGTGTAGTTTTCCTTACATACCCAGTGGCCTTGTAGACAGCTTCATAACTGTTTCATGTAGTCACTAACACAGTGTTATAAACAAATATGGCTAGGATTTGTGCTAATTAAGGTAAATAGAATAATGTTGAATCCGTTTTTCTAAGCTAAGATCTTCAGTAGAGGCGGTTTTAAATTTTTCCTTATATTGCTCTAGGCTTTCACATCACATCATAGGAGATAGTTTATAAGTCATCATTTGATATCCTGGAAATATATTCAGGTTGTAGATAAATAACCCGCCTAACAATGCTAATGCAGAATGTCTGGCATGTAATTTAGATAGGAATCTGAACACCTCCTTACATCAGCTGTTAAGATTTTGCACTGAAGCAGAAATAACGTCTTATCTTCCATCTGGAAATGGGACATAGAATAGTGACACAAGTTATTTACAGAGTTACTGCAAAACAAGAGTAGTAACAGAGTTAACTACAAAGCAACTCCCTGGGTTACTGCTGCAATATAATGCCAGATAAATAATCGTGCCAGGGTAAATAAATTGGGAGATGCCCGATTTTATAGAGCGTAAATGTAACTTGCATTCCTATTGGGGTAGAGCTTTTCCTTGCATGTTGTTTTCTGAAGCTTCTTTCCAAGTGGGAGCTGACCCTGCAGAGCAACAAAAATGTGCATAGAACACTCATGTCATTTCTACCTCTCAGGAAGTTGGGGGAGGAAGCCCTGCCCACTGCTGGGGTTGGGGCCTCAGTAAAGTCCTGAAAGACAAACATACCTTTAGATTTAAATTGATTGAACGAAGGGACGGGTTTGACTGGAGAGGAATTTGGCTGGTATTTCGGGTCAGGTCCTCTCTCATGGTCCCAATTGTCTTGCTCTTGGCAAATGATTTATTTTTCTCTTAAAAATGGGGTGGGATTAATATCCTAACTTGGGGTTTTGGAATGTTTTCTCCCCGGAAATAACAGCCAGCATTATTGGTCTGAGTGACTCAGGAATGAAGCATTAAGGGTAGATTTTTTTTTTTTTTTGAGGCACCAGGGGACAAAATAATTACTGGCTTGTACCACAGCCCAACAATTAAGAAGAAATAAAATCCTCTCTTTGGCTTAAAAACATTTCTACATAAGTACTGGGGCTTCTCCCCCTCTCAGTGGCCCACCCACAGGATATCTTCTGGGCTCTGCCTTTATCTTTGGGGTCCTTCTGGGGCAGGAATATAGCAGTATATCTCAGAGAAAAATATTTTTTTATTCAAAGAACAGAATATGAAATGCCCTAGAGTCTCTCTCTCTCTTTTTGTCCCTTTGGAAGGTGACATAAGTAATTGATAGAATGTATATAGGGAAGTGGGATTGGGAGAGATAAGGAGGGAAGATGAGAGCGTTGCCGACTTTGGGGTAGAGATTTCACCAGAGGAAAACACAGTTTTGACTTGAAAAGAGACAATTTGCTGCAATTGAGAGAGCTGAAGGGAAGAAGGAGAAAATCCCACAGAACTCAGTTAATAGATAATAGTCAATTTAATGATGGTCTGATGGGATCAGTGCATCTTCCAAAATTCTAGAATTTTCCTGTCTACAGTGTCATAACACAAAAGGCAGGGCATTTGTTTCTCTATAGCATCTGCATTGTTCAGGTCCTTGTCATCTTGCTAATTCTGTACTTAGCTAAATGGCTGAAGATGTTTCGGTTTGTAAGGCAGTTCTTGTTCCCAGCTGCATTAAACTGCTATTATTAATTACCTCCTTTGGCCTAACATTATGCCTTTATAACATACGTATTGTCAGGCTCTCTGAGATTATTGGAAGGCTATGCCATACACAAAGGCATTAAGCTTAAAACAATAGAGGCTGCTTATTTGATAGTAGAAGATGTCAGGTGGAGACAAGCACAGTTGGCTAGAACTGACTTGAAGCTCGTCATAAGGAAATAAGGGGCGAGGTGATCACAGCACAGCATTAACTGTGTGTGAGAGACACACAATTCTACATGGCAGCTTCCATCATGCATTTCCCATGGAAGAAGGGGGGAAACGGGCTCTGGGTAAATGATGGGTGAATACAGAATCAATTGTAGTGTATGACAAGACACTTTCTCTCTTTGTTTAATATATAAATCAGGAGCACTTATGAATTGATATTAATTAAAATAATGTATTTGCTTTCTTTCAACAGTAATGTCAGCCTTGTTAAAAAACGGAACACTAAATCTTCATTAGACTTGCAATATTAAAAAACTTGCATGAAATATGAATTAACATTTAACTTGTTGCTAGTTAGATTAAAGGGGAGAGAATGCAGTAGGCATTTAACATTTTGGACAAAGGCAGAACCGGCTTTCCCAAACCCAGGAATAAGTTGGTCTCCAGAGGCCACACTGGTGAAGGAATCATCCATCATTACCTTCTAACAGGAGTGACTGCAGCCCAAATGGAATTACCGAATGCTCTCGCATTTTTGGGATTAAGTTCATATCAAAAGGCTAATGTATGGTGAATCAACAAAATGTCTAAACGTGAAAATTCAGTCTGTAAAGGTCCGTAGAGTTCTGTTGGTACGTATGTGGGGACACGAGCAAAACAGCAGCCTTCATTTTAGAAGAAAGCATATTTAGATTTCACTTTTCCATAATCTTTTCCACACGGAAAAATTATGAAAAGCTCAAAGTGCTGTTACTTAGTTATGTTGAATTTTGGAAATCTGTAACTACCAGAGGGGAACAGGTGGGTAAAGCCTTTTTGTTTGTTCTATTCAGATGAATGGATATTTGATGACTTCTGATCTTCATTGCACCGGTGGCCTGAAATAAGAACAGATGTAATTGGAATGACCAGGCTGAGACCTCATATTGCATTCAAAAATACGTTATGAAACTCCAGTGATCTTATTGGCAATGTGTTGTCTTAGGTGCAAGCTGCTCATAAATGCACTTGCTTATAAAATACACCATCGATCTTGTAATTACATTCCACCTGGATTTATATGTTTGGAAAATGTGATTGAATTTTAGACCGCTCCCTGGGGGTGACATGTACATTCACAGAGAAACCACAAGGTGGTGGTATGGTGTCACCATATTTTTTAAGAACAACAAGAAAAGGGGGTTTGTTTAATGAGCTTGCACTCACAAGCCTGCTCATCTAGTGAACTGTGACTTTTCAAATACCAACCTATTAATGTCAAAGGCAATACTGAAGGGAACAGTTGTATTTGATTTAAAAAATACAGACAATGTGAAGTCCACTATGGCCCAGTATCTATCACCTATGGGGCTCCATTCATGCCTAATGCTTTATTCAAGCTAAGACCTAGTTTTTATATATCAGATTAATACATATCTACAGCTTTGCACCTTTCTAGTTTGATTTTTTTATCATCAGGGCTCACCGGGGCCATTTTCATTCCCTTACTATAGCATCTGCAAGCAGGTGGATTAGAGATAACTCTCATTGTGCTTTGTTTTTCTCCCGACACTGTCATTAATCATTCCTTAAGCCACACTTCAACTTCTAGTAATCAGGACTGGCTGCTCCTGAGCTGCACAAGAATTGCCTCTCGCAGTGTAATATGGAATTGGAAGCGAATGGCTGAGGCCAGACGCCTCTTCTGCATTCCCCATCTATCTCATCATTTAGGTATTTATCCATCTTGGGCTTGTACGGAGAGCACCTCTCTCCTTCCCATGAGGACGCAGATTGCAACAGAGGATCAGATTTGTTACCAGGCTTTGGGCTTTGATTGTCCTCTTATAAGTTCGGGATTAAAGTGAAATTTCCCACAGGGCTATGCAGGATTTGCTAGCATTTAACTGTTTAACCTGGCTGTTTGTGAATGAGAATCCTGTGGTCAACTATTCCGTGGAGAATATTATGGTAAGCCGAGCCTGAGTGGTGCACATTCCGGTGTGTGCCTGTAAAGACGGGCGCAGTTGATTCCAATTAACTTCATACCTGATATCAGTTGTTTTCATGTACACAGAGAACAGTGATCTCAAGGCAAAAAGCAAGCGAAAGCATTCCCTTTTATGAAATATAGATGTCAGTTTTAAATAAATGCAAATCTGCTCCCTCAAAATTATGATTTCCACTTGCGCTTTTCACACTGATTAGAGAATTAATCAGTCTTGCATTGGGTTGTTTTCTATTTTGTGTAGATATTTTACATTCTCTAATTTGTTTACCAGTTATCTAACAACAGTTTGTTTCTTTATTCAACATACCTTTGAATATGACCAAAACAGACACAGAGTTGTGAATTTACTTACTCTTACTATATTCACGATGATAAACATGTACTTATAGTGTCTTAGGTTAGATATAGAACTTAAACAGATACAGCTTCCTAATTCTTTGTTATTCCTGAAGAGGAAAATTCTTCTAATGCGCTTTTCATTCCCCATAGCAAGGCAATGTGGAACTGGGGCAAGGATGATTCAAAAATCAAGTCCATATTATCTACTTTTGTTGTTGTTGTGTTTTAGATTTGTGTCTACTCAAGGGAAGGCTTTAAAAGAAGTCAGAATCATTCTGTTACCTAGTATTAAGGGCGTTGTATGCCCACCCACTGTACTTACTCTATTTAATGTGAATATGTTTTTTAAGTACCTAAAAGGATAGTGCTTATTTTGTGTGCCTCATCCAAAGAAGCAGAACAGGGAGGCAACAGAGATATGGAATTTAGCAAACCATTCGAAGCTTATGGTGAACCCTGTCATTTGCAAGAAAACCAACCAAATCATTAAGCCTTTTTTCTTCCACAAATCCTCCATCATTTTTTTACCTTAATTTTGCAATGTTAAAAAAAAGTGAAATACACACTTAAGCAGAAATCACTTTTAAAAAACCCTCTATTTAAAAAAGATGGTCACAGTAGATTGAAACATTAAAAAAAAAAACAGCTTCAAGCGTCTCACCGGAAATCTTTTTGCAATGGCTGGTGTAGGTAGCAAATTGATCATTTTGGGGGAGTAAAGGAATGGGAGGCTACAGTGGTCTGTCGACTAATTTATTTGTTTTGCTGCGTTTGAGTCAGACACCCTCTTATTAGGGAACAGCTTTCAAAGCAGTCGTGATGGACACTGATCTTGAGCCTGGTAGGAGCTTTGCTTGGGGTTTTAAAACAAGAACACTGCAGGGTTTGGTACTAAATATCCTTAACCCTATTTATGATATCCCATAGAATTAAGGAGCCACTGAGTTAGGAGTACATGGGGGGAAAGTTCTCTCTCTGTCTCTCTCTTAAATGCAAGAGAAATCTCCAGATTCACATGAGTAGTTTTCAGCTGTGTATTATGCTCCTGAAGCAACCTCTTCATTCCCATTGTTTTAGTGTGAAATCATTTCCTCGGGAGATAATTAGAGCTGCTCCATTTATTACATTAAATGATTAGCATGCACTTGAAATGATCCAGTGTATTTTCCTTTATTGCTGATGACTCTTAAATATGGGCCTCTATTCGTAATGGATAAATTAAGGTTGTCTTGGGTCTTTGTAGCCGACTGTGTAGCCAAACAAGAGAGACTTTCTTTTCCAAACATAGGCCAGGTGTGCAGTGGCTGAGGTCTAGGTCTGAAGAGATTCTATTCATATGGATGTCCCACCTGGTTCAACAAAGAGCTCGATAACACTGCTTAAAGGATTTCTCTCCCCAACCCCCTTAATAAAAATGCTTTTAATGACAGTACTTTATCTGGCATTACTCATCCTATGTGTGGAGTAAGTAAGTTTAACATAAAGTGACCAAGATCACATTTCAAAAAAGTACCTCACAAGAAAGGCATGCACATTATCTGAGTAAGCAATATGCCCTACAAAGCCATGGAAAAATGATATTTTAAGAATTACCAAATATAGATTTCATTCGAATGCAAGTGCTTCTTGCTCTCTTTTGAACTAGCCTGGTTGTGTAGCTGACAGAGTCATCTAGAAAACCCACTGGAGAGTTTGGATCAAGTTGACACTGCATGTTAAATCGGCACTATTGCATATAGAGAGAAATGGGAAAGAAATTGGTGCATTTTGTAGTTAATTTTATATACTCAGATTTTCAGCAAATTATAATAAGTGGGAAAATTTAAGCTTGATGTTAGAAAAATTTAAACCAGTATTTAGCTAAAAGATGTAAGCATGCACAGGCATAAGGACTAACCCTGATGAGGATTTAACCAGTTTCGCATTTGTGCACTTGGTCTAAATAGGAGTTGGTATTTAATAAATTTCATCATAAGAGACAGAATTTTACATAAAAGGAAAAAGAATTTCAAAGGAAATTATAAAAAAATTCCTGCAAACTTCAAATAGTTTGATATATTTTGAGGATGAGATTATGTTTTCTTCCACCTAGACATGATTCAGAATTCTGTCATTTTGTCTGTATTGATTTCTTTATGTACTTATTGTGTTCTAATAGCATTGTTATTTTCAAGAAAACACAGAGTTAGTGTGGGAGGTTTATAATGCACGGCAACAGCTGGAGAATTAGAAAAAGAAAGAAGAAAAGGGGCGTGGGGTGGGAGGTCAAGACTAGGTAGCTTTACATTTTAGCCAGAAGTGATCCGTTTGCCCCAGAAGGAGTGAGGCCATTTGGATTTCCACACCCTGTTTTCTCAGGTATAGAGAATAGAAGAATAAGTTACCAGAAATCAGGTATTCCCTTAGCAAGTATGAAGAGGAATTTAATACTTCTCTCATGTAACTCGTTTACTACTCCTCTCTTATAATTCATATACCAGGAATGATCACATAAATTCTCTGTAAACAGTAGCTAGCATTTTACTATCACACAGCCAAATAAAAAGCACTTGTGGAAAAGTTCTTTGTATCTGAACTATGATCTTGAGAAGGGAGGCCTGTCAGTACTTAGTCAAAAGATACTTTATGTTCCTTCTTGTACTAGAGCAAGAACAACAGCAGACTCTTTATTCGTGCTTTATTTTCTGGGGGTAGTTTTAGCTTTGCAAGCAATCTGAGCAACTATGCAGAATTTCTTATTAAATGTTATTTAAATGTAATAAATTAAAAATGATAATGCTCTGGTTAAATAGCTAAATAACCTTAAATAATCTTGGTGTATTCCTAGGCATTTAGACAGATGAAAACTTTGCATATTTAATCATTTACATAATAGCAAAATGCTACCGGGTTCTGACTGAGGCACACTGACTTTGGGAAAACATGATTTCTGAAGATCCACAGTATAATGACATTCTCTCTGCTTACATTCCACATTGTCTACCCGAAACGCCCTCCTGCTAACATTTACTCAGATGGGACACGTCCTTATAGGAGAGCAGAGAGTTTTCTAGATCATCTAGTTGTTTTTTATGTGGAGAGTGACCAAGATCCACAGATACTCAGGGATTTGTCTGGACACATACAGTGGTGATGTTAGGACCTCTGCCAGTCCCTAACTCTGTGTGCAGTGCTTTTACTACTTCCACAGCAAAACAGAGCCCGACAGGAAACTATCTGAAATGTCTCCTGCAGGTTCCATTCCTAGGGGCAAGTGTTATTTACAAACAGGGAATTGGAAGCAATCCAGTATAATTAGGCATGATCCTTATTGATGACTATTGCTACCAAATATGATTTTAATTCTATGCAACACAGATTTTATTTAAATTATTTTAAATGGGTAATGGCCAAATTATATTAACCTTTAGCTAACCAGACCAAAGGATCTTTCGAAGATGGCAAATTCAATTAATATAAAGGAGTGGCAGTCTATTTATAGTAAACATATTTTTAATTTCTTTGAGAACTTCTGAGAGCACTGTCAATGCATGGCATTCTGAATTGGAGGAGACATATTATCCTGAAAGAGTACTGTAATGTTGTTTAGCTCTGACAGGAGAATTCTCAGGGTAAGGATGCTTGAAAGTCTTTATCAGTGTCCTTATAGGAGAAATGATCCACTTGCAAATGATGGAGATGGAGGATAGGTTTAAATTGCACTTCTTTTTATAACTTTGTGAATTTCTTTTTAGTGTATGTCTCTTTCAAAAGATGAAGTTATAACGGTACTAATACTGGTGGTGTGGAAGGTTACAATGGCTGAACACCATCTCTCTCAAACATTTATTCCATTTAAACAAAAATACCTGATAGCATTTCCATTATTCACAAGAAATCACACAATATAATGGTTTCTAGCACTCCTTTTGTAATAGCTTATTTAAATACTTGGGGCTGCAATTCAGATTTCCACTTTGTTCAGACTTCACAAAAATACTTTATTCAATTGATCACATTTTTATTCTTTATTGTACTCTAAATCGCCTTTGATTTCTTAGAACACCAGAAATAAAAATCAAGTTTCTAGTCATGTAAAATAAAAAATTCTTCCCTGTGCATTTACTTAAAGACAAAGTAAGAACTAAAACCAAGCCAAACCAAAGTAATAAATAGGAAAAAAAAAAAAAGAAAAAAATACTTCCCGACCAATAATTTAACAATTAAAGTGTATTATGTAAAAAGGGGACAGCTATGTTCTATGGATTGTTTTATATTTTAAAAATTTGGTATTTTGTGAACATAGGCTCTTCTTGGGTGGAAATTTTATTTCAGCAATCTTTGTGATATTAGACATTTGTGAAGACAACCAGAAACCTCAGTTGATGCTTTTAGTGATTGAATCAGATTGAAGATAACCCTACCCCCCAAAATAAATCTCATAAATATACATGAAATCACAAAAACTGGCTAAAATCTTAACTTTTAATAAGCTTGTGTTTCAGCAGTGATTTAAATTTAAAGAATGACTGTAGCCACTGCAGTTGACACATCTCTTTATAAAAAACTTTATCCCATAATGTATCCTAGAAAAAGCTTGAAAGCCCTTCGGGGCACTTGTAGAGAAAAAAGAGAAATAAAGCTAAAAACTCAATGGTAACGTAATATATATTAAGTTTATTTCAAAGATGCTCTTAATCTTGCTTTATGCAAATAAGAGAAAGTCTGTTAAAATTAATCCACAGAACAAGAGCAAGTCAATTACCACAGCAAAAGTGACATGAGCTGCTAAGAGAAAGGAATTCAGACCGGTACAGTTTGCTTTTTTCTCCAAGTCCCTCCCAGGTGAAAATGAAGCACCTATGGTGGCATATAGGATATTTGACTTTATTATGATAGTGCTGCAGCCCCTAAAGGAAAGATTCATGGAAACATACCAATGTGTGTCTTGATATAATAGAAGTAAAAGACTCCACTGTTACAATACATAATTTAACTATGCAAATACAGACTTAGGTGTGCAGTGATTTATCCATTTGCAATAGCTTGAAATTCTTTGAGAGGATTTTAAAAGACTTTATTGTCTAAAAATGAATATTTATAATGCTTTAAGGACAGTGGTTACTTAACAGCTAGCTGTAATGTTTGGAATCAATAAAGAATGAAATGAAAAAACATATGTAGGAAAACTTCCAAGTGGGTTTTGGAGAGATTCTGTGAAGACATGCATCAAATTACTTGAGTTGATAAAATTCCTTTTAGAATATGATACCTGCATGTATATTTCTCATATATATGTATGTATATATACATAAAACCTATGTGGGTTGAGTTTTATTCAGATACCCTCAATGGCAATTAAGGTACTCTCCTATTTATTGTTCTTTTTTCTTTAGTCCCGGGAAACTAAAATATTTCTTTTAAGATCATGTGAAAATGTTTTTATATATTGAAACAGAAACATCAAAATTCATTAAGAACAAAGCTCTGGAATATTAATCTGTCTGCCAGTTCTCAGCTTAGTGTGAATTCATCTGTTTGTAAGTCTTGAAAGTAGATATCAAAATAGAAATGCTCAGTAATGATTTCGGTAGTATTAACCAATTCGCCTTTTATTAAAAGCACAATGCTTGATAATCTTGTGATATCTGTGATCTGAGTAAACTGATCAGTAAATTGGAAAAGCAGTTTTCCTTCCCACATTTTATCCTAAATCTATATGAAGAAACATCCATTACTTGCAAAGTTTCAAATGTTATTTGATTTATATGCACTTGAAAGAAAGATTTCCTCTTGAATCGACGAGGACAAAACGTCCAAAGACATGGTAAATATAGTTTCTTAATTGCAAAGCCAAAATAGATTACACACAGCCTTGCAAAAATCTAAGACATCTGCTTTGTTTGAGGCAGGAAGAAAGACATCTGGGGGCTTGAATGTTTCTTTGTGACCTGCTCCAGTGTGAGTAACCTTGTAGTTAACTAGGCATTTAGTCAGGTCTCAGAAAGATCATTGCCTGGACTCTGCCTCAGAGGCTTATGGGGACCCAGGCCAAAGCCGAAATGTCATAACCAAAAGCTCACTGATGCCAGGCAGTCGGGGGGAAGTGTCATAACTGGGGCAGTGTAATACCAGCCATCAACCATCTCTCTCTCTGGCAGTCACAAACCTGCACACATGAAATAATCGATGGGGCAGAAAAAATTTTTGAATCTAAAAATAAAAATGTCAGCACCAAATCTTCTAGAATCATTTTGTTTTCTGACTGATTTGAAATTCTGTTATTATTTTCAAATCTCCTTAAATGCTGGGGTCTTTTGTCATGCAGGAAACCTCTGGTGATTTCATATGGCATTGATGGAATAAATTCACATTAAAAAATTTCAATTATGGGCTTCTGCAATTACATTTGACTTCTCTAACTGCAAAGAAGCCACAATAAAGTAGCTTTTCTGCTGTTTGGTTATATTCCTGGGTAATGTTAATGTGTGTTCAATGTAGCACAAAGTGGTTTATTTGTTCAAAGCTGCCTCCCTGATGTTTGGGTTTGCTTGTTCATGCGCCAAAATGAGCGCCCTTCTCCTGGTGTTCCCATTATCTGTGTGACTTGGTAACGGAGTCTAGGTGCACTACGGATGCTCGCGCTGCTTGACAAAAAAAACTCAACCCCCAAACTGCCTGAGAGTTGTTGATAAATCTTTCCTTTGGAATTATACTTGTCTAAATGGCAGAGATACAAGATTCACTTTTTATTCAGTATTTGAATGCGCGGACGGCACATTTAATTGCTCCCCATAGGCAGGAATTTGGCAGCGAGAAAGCAGCGCGTTTTAATCGGTCTGTCTAGCTATATTTTAAAACACCCCTTACCACAGTGCCTGCATATTTGTGTTGGCATTAACAAAACAAAAGTGCGTATTGGACTTGAAAGGTGTTTTGATGGTAGGTAAACACATTTATTTTTCACCTGATTCTGTTTTCTGTACTTGCCATGCCAGAAAGGCAGCCGAGAGGATGGTGCTTGCATTAGGGGGGACTAAAAACTGAGGGTTTTATTTCTCAAGTACTGCCTTTAGAATGTGGGTTAGTTTAATTAAGCTACAAAATACCCAATGGTGGAGTTTAGAAAACAGACCCAAGAGTAGAAAAGGGAGGTTTTTGTCCTTAGCTAGTAAAGCAGCTGCAAATGAGCTAATGAACCAGATGCTTTACTTTAAAAATATTTGATTTCCTTGATTAAAAGAGTGATTCTCTTTATATGTTCATCATCACTCTTTATGAAAAGTATTAATATAACATGTGACTGATTCTCCAGTGTATAGAAACATAGTATCAATAGCTGGACTACAGATTTTCATAAACACCACAATATTAAAATTCAGTGTTGTTTTATGAACAAGATCAGGAATAGTTAAATTGGAAAACTTTTTGTACTCCTTTGGGGAAGCACTTTTTCCTGATCTCTCTCTTATATCATAGAAAGACCTCTTTCACTGTAAAAGTGCCCTGATATTCAAATATCTTACTTTTGACATCTCTCACATTGTAAATTGTTTCTACTTTTTTCAAAATAGCATCTCACTTGTATCCTGCACTTTACTTTGAAAGCTCCTTCTCATGCTTGTCTTGTTTTGAAATAACATGGATTCTAGAGGCAGGCAAACGGAGTTATGATATAGGGCCTTCTCCTTACTTGTTCTAGCTCTTAGACATGCTTAACTCCCCTGTAGCCAGCCTTTTCGCAATGGCCTTATCTGGCCACTCGCCTTGCAGATGAAAACATAGTCCAATCATTTGGCTTATATTCAAGGCAACTGTTGTCTCCTTCCCTGAAATGACATAGCATTTGTTAGTTTGCATTAATTTTTAAAAAACGTCAGTAGTATGTAATAGCAGAAAAAAAAGTTTTCTGCTTTGTCAGGAAATTAACAATGTACCAAAATAAAAATAAATACTAGCAGCCTGCTGTGCAAGGAGATGCTGGAAGCAAGCAAAATTGAGGCTGCTGCCTTGACAGTTGAGAGAAAAGATTCTTGAGGAAGGGGAAAAAAAGATTTTTCTATAAATTTAAAGAATTTCTCCCAATTATGTCTCTGTAAAGCTTACTTTTCTAATGTTTAAGAGCGGTATCCTCTATTACCACACTTATTATAGCAAAATGTAGGAATGCATGAGTGGTGGGTGTTTTGTTGTGACATCTGAACTATTTGTAAATATTGTTCACAGCTTTCTTAGCATATTTTAGCGAGGCAGCATTTCAGGAAAGTATAATTTATTGCACATGATATAGATGGTGAGCTTCCCAACCCATTTGTTGTAGATGTGTTTGCACAAAAGAAACCTGACACCAGGCATATTAGATTAAAGTAGCAGATTTCTGTCTGTGGGTCTGGAGCCCCTGTAGCAGTTGCTCTGCCTTTCTAAAAACATCAGTGAGGCCAAGAGCTCCATCCCAAATAATGTAGTGCTAGCGTGGTTGGGGAAAGAGTACATTTTTTTCTATTACCGTACCATGTTTGCTTGTTTGTATTTATAAATGTGTGTGTATGTGTGTGCACGCATGTACGCGTGTATGCACCTATGTGTGTATGCATGCATGTGTATGTGTGTTTATTTGTGTGTGTGTGTGTGTGTGTATGTGTGTGTGTATGTATTTTTGCCCAGGCAGGCTCCTATGATTGTGGCGTACAACCTCAACTCCACTTTGCATGGTATTTTCTTTTTTCATTTCCCACATGAAAAAAAATATATATATACAGTCTTTGCCTGTGATGCCTTATTTGGCTTTGTCTTATTCTTTTAAATTTTCCTCAAAGAGAGATAAAGGTCTTAGAAGAAGTGTTAAGATGCTTTCTTTTTCCTCTCTTTTCCCTGTCCACTTTAAGCGACAACAAAAACAAGTTCTCCTTTAGCTAGTTTGTTTGTTTTTTAAGCTGTCGTATTTTTTTGGAAGAAGAAAGAGTTGGGACTATTTTGAAAAGCTGCTTTGTTTTCAGAATACAAGTGAATTATTTGGGAAGTAAAGCCTGTTTGCTTTCAATAAAGGAAGGCTTGGCAAACTTGATCCCCCTCCCCTCCTTTTCTCTTCCTCCTCCTCCTTGTACAATGGGGAATTATTAGCTCAACTTCACTTGAAAAGCCGCAATTATTGAGTGCCTACTGTGTTTCAGTCCTGTAATAGTAATTTTACAGTAGCTCTGTGAGGTAAGTGGGATTGTCCCCATTTTACAGAGGTGGAAACTGAGACTGAAGGAATGAAAAAAACTTGTCCAAGAGCCCACAGCCTGTCAGAAGCATGCCAGGGTGTGAATCTCGGGTTGTTTGACTTCAGAGCCAGTGCCCTTTTCCCTCTACCACACTGCCTTTGAAGTAAAGATAAATGTGGCATCTGTTTTTGTGGTGGAGCAGTTATCAACCATGTCTGCGAATCAGAATCAGCTCTGTGGAATATTAAAAAAATTCACATTTGGTTCCCACTCCTGAAAATCTCATTCAGTAGATTTAGGTTGAGAAACTGGCATCTGTGGTTTTTGAAACAGCACAAGTTTCTGATGCCTGGCCTGAAGAGTCACAGACATAGAGTGTCCCTCCCTCTGTCCCAGATAGTATTAAGACAGTTCTGATAAGACAGAGGACATTTGTATTAAGTTGGCACCAGACGTAGTATTTGTTGGTTCTTAATGTAGTCGATACACTGTTCCAAGTTTCCATTCTTCTTCATTCATTTTTTTGGAATCGATAATCTAGAATGGCCACTGATAAATTCTGGTAGAATGGCAGGAAGTATTGTTTTTAGAGGCATTTTAATCTGTTAAGGATAACAACCAGGGGCGCCTGGGTGGCACAGCGGTTAAGCGTCTGCCTTCGGCTCAGGGCGTGATCCCGGCGTTATGGGATCGAGCCCCCACGTCAGCCTCCTCTGCTGTGAGCCTGCTTCTTCCTCTCCCACTCCCCCTGCTTGTGTTCCCTCTCTCGCTGGCTGTCTCTATCTCTGTCAAATAAATAAATAAAATCTTTAAAAAAAAAAAAAAGGATAACAACCAGCACAAGCAAAATGGTGACCTGTGGGTTGAGGGCACAATACCAAGTCACTCATTACAGAAGTAATTTTGCAATTTCCTTAGCTGAGGATATTTGTTTAATTTGTATCATTCTCAGATGGTTTGAGAGTCTACACCTGATTCTCAATGGCATCAATATCAGTGTTGGGAGCCCTGGGTGAGAAAGCCTAGTTTGCCTAGCAACTTCAGATTTGCTATTCAGTTCACTAATTTCATATAATATATTTAAAAATATATATTTATTTAAGTAATCTCTACACCCAAGATAGGGCTTGAACTCATGATCCTGAGATCAAGAGTCACATGCTCTTCAGACTGAGCCAGCCAGGTGCCCCAATTTCATATAATATTAAAATGAAGACCAAGTAGAACCCCTCTTCAAACTGCCTAGAAGTCTTGTGCATAGCTTACAGTATGTATTACTAAATCATACACAGTTTGAATAGCACCATTCATGCCCTGATTACACCTGCTTCTGGCATTGAACCATCATAAATGCTATAGGGTACCTCTGTAATGAATTTTCTGAAAATAGGCTAAAATACTTCTTTTCTATGGTCTCTCAGCTAATGGCTTGTGCCAATAAATTGACTACCATGTAGAAACTAGCAGGATATGAAAATGTTCAGCTTATAGCTTACTAAAGCTGGAAAAATGACACATAGTGCTGATTTCATTTACCTGAGAGCACCTCCCAAGTCTCACAGACCATTTGCAGGCATTTTGCCATCAATGAATATAACTGATCTCACGAGGATTACCCAAGTAACAATGCAGAAAAACATCTTTAGGGAAATCTGATCTCAGCCCCAAAGTCTATATACCAAACATTATTTAAATTAAATTAAAATGGAAGTATTTTTTAAAAGTCAGTAGCCCAAAGGTCCTGTTCCTAGTCTGATACATGTATTTGCTGTCTTATAAAATAAAATTTGCTCTTTCATAAAATGTTCCTGGCATTTTCAAATGACATGCTTGTGTACATCCTTTACACATATCTTAGTTAAAAACACTATTCAATGAGTTTTTACAATGAAAATGTTCCATCCCACTTTTTACCTCCTTTCGCTGGTGCCTCACCCCCTACCTGCCCAGAAACAAAGGCGTAAATGCTGAAGCAGGCAAGACACATCTATCTCTGTAACAGAGAAGCAAGTGATTCTGCATGACTGTCCCTAATGGTACCAGCATGATCTCTGCCTGGCTGAACCCAGCAAAGACCCAGTGATTCATGGATGACTTGCAAATGTTCCCTCTTGCTTTCTAAGTGAAAACATACATTGAAAAAGACCCCCAGTTTATATATAAAGTATAAGCAGCAAAGGTGTGCTGTCTTAATTTTCAGTCTAACCCTCAAGACATCCTTCATGGCTTCAGTATTAAAGCAGGAACCAGGACTACATTTTCCTACTCGATAATAAGCTATGGAAGTTGCATGGGGTAGAGTCTCTAGGAAATCCCCTCTTTCTTTGAAAAAATGTCATTGGTAAGATAGGAGATTGGCACCACAATGAGCAAAATATAGTGCGGGCTGATACGCATTGTCAGGTAGAATTTGGTTTGAGACACTGACTTTTGTCTGCGTGGTGTCTCCGTTCCAAAGAAGATGGAAGATGCAAAATTGCAAGTTTCCAATCTCTGGTTAATGTGGTCTATACAACTGAATAATGTATAAGGAGATGTTCCTTTGATAATGTCACAATTATTCATTGTACAGCCATAAACTCAAATATTCACATTAACAGCTAGGTATTATTTTTCTTCTCTGAAATTAAGTGAGCGGCATCAGTGGTCATAAATGAGAGCATTCATCAAAGGCGGAGCCATGGCAGAGGATTAAGAGAATGCTGATGAAGTGTCCAGATTCCCATAACTTGGAATGGAGCTGCATTCAGCATTCCTTTATTATCCATCTGCCACATAACAAAAAGTCTCCTATATTTAATGCAGGTTTGCCCTAGGCCACGTAATAGGATTAGGAATAATTTCTACAAATTTACAAAAACAAATCACATGGGAAGGCTTAGAATTTGCTAATAATTTCTCCATAGCTGGGAGATCAAAGGGTTGTAAGAGTCCTTAGCCAGGCGGTAGTTTGACCCTGGCCAGGCTTTTTTAATGAAAGGGTTAATCTTCTCCGAGGTGACCATAGAGGAGCAGATAGTGTGACCAAAGGCAGATTCAGGCCCCCAAAAAACAAGGAAGAAAGTGGTCTGCAAAGTACAACAGCAAGAAAACATTTACAGAATCACACTACATTTTCTGGTTAGAAAAAAATGAAACTGCAGAATCTCATTGAGAGAGGCGAGACAAAGGAAGCAGGCCGGCTGAGAAGCAAACCAGGAAAGATCAAAACCACTCACCATTGCCTTGAGGAAAAAAAGAAATTAGGCTGCTTGCTTCTCCTTTTAAAGGTTGACTCCTTTGTGGTCAGGTGAGGGCCGTCACCTCTTGCCCTCTCCCACTGTTCTGTTGGCCTGGGAGGAGGAGCAGCCCACCTGGCAGGGTCTACCAGCGCAGGAAGCCAAGGGCCTTGTAAGGTGGTCTGCTTCAGGTGCACCACTTCGGAGTGGGCGCACTGGCTCAGAAAAATCATGAATTCTTATAAGGACTTGCCCCATTCTTAAAGGGAAATGAAGGTGAACAAAGGCATATTAAAAAAAAAATGAGGGCAGTTAGGATGAATAGCATTTCTCCGGTGTCTTCCAAGCTCTTTATTGCTAATTTTGATGAGTGGCAACCTGTAGCCAAAATCTCCTGTCCTGCCTTGTCTTCATCAGTGGCTGGAACAATGTAGTCAGGGCTGGCACATGTCAAGAGCCCCATCTGCTCTTTTTCCTAGCAATGGTTAGGGGATCCCATTGCCAGCAGCATGACTTGTTCTCAAGACATCCTGAACAGAGTGCTGTGCTTCTCCTTGATCTGTTGTGCCCCTTATCGAATGGAGGGCTTAAATATAGAATCTGTCTGAGGTAGAAGAGATGGGGAATAATTTCGTAGTCTCTCTGAAGGGTGAGTTAGCTCTTTGATGGGGGTGAGAGGTTTCTGTTACTAAGCCTCTTAATCTGGGAGTTGATCCAGCGAGAGGGAGATCAAAGTTGCCTGCTCACCCACCTCTATTACTTGTTGGTCTGTTAAGACTGAGGTAAAGTGCTTCTCAGAATCTCACTAAAAGAGATTGGCTTGAGAGAAAACGAAGGAGGTTGATTGAAGACATGGTAGCAGTAGTCAAAATGATGATGTCAGAATGAGGGAAATTCAGTTTTTCCTTATTCCTTTCTTTTCCCTCCTAGCTCCTGATAAGAAGCAGGCTTATGATAGATCCAGCTCTTGTATGGAAAGAGGTCAGAATGCATCAACTTCTTTCCTCCAGGGCACTGTGATCCTCTCACTCCTTTCCTTAGAATTGAGAAAAACTGATTATGGATTATTTCTGGGCTTTACTGAAGTTGGTAAAGGATAAATATCAAGATGGACTTCCAAAAACTTAATATCCTGCATTCCAGGGGCACCTGGGTGGCTCAGTTGTTAAGCGTCTGCCTTCGGCTCAGGGCGTGATCCCAGCGTTCTGGGATCGAGCCCCACATCAGGCTCTCCTGCTGGGAGCCTGCTTCTTCCTCTCCCACTCCCCCTGCTTGTGTTCCCTCTCTCACTGGCTGTCTCTCTCTGTCAAATAAATAAATAAAATCTTTAAAAAAAAATCCTGCATTCCAGTTTCTGGTAATGCCAAATTTTTTTGTATTGGCAGTATGGAAGAATGGTTGGTTCTTTTGGCAGAAACAGCAGATCTGAGACATAAAAAATAGACCATCTTGGCACTCATACTTGTGTGTGAGTATTGACTTATAAGAGGTAGGGAGTCTCAAGGACATATCTAGTCAACACTTAAGTAACAAGCTGAGAAGTCAAATTCAGTTTCATTCTTGGTTTGTCTTTGATTTGGTAATACTTTTTATGTAAGTGGTGCTGTCCTAAATGCTGTACATGTATCAGCTCTTTTAATCCACCCATAATCCTATAATGGATGATTATGTATTACTTACACCTTATAGATGAAGAAACTGATTCTTAGAGAAGTTAGCTAATTTAGTTAAGAGATGAGCGGGATCTTGGAGGTAACCGAGTTTTGTGTTTATTTCATTATTTGGATGATTAAATCATTTGGGGGTAATTGACTTAAATAAGGTCACATACTTAGTGGGAGAGCTTGGGCAAGAGAAGCTAAGCTCCTGATTACCTGCCTGTGCAGAATCCTTTCCATGAGAACATACTGTTTGCCTGCTGAGCCCCCAACTAGAAAGCCCTACCCTCCTCTCTTAACATGGATTTCCATCACTTCTTTTAAGCACAACAGACTAATTCATTTAATCAGCAATCGTTAAAAACCCACCGATGAGTCAAGCGCTGTGTTAAATTTTGGGGATGTGAAGATGAATAGAACATATTCTCTCCTTACCCTTGAAATCTCTCTCCAGGGGGAGAGATAGAAAGAGAGAGTTGTAAATTGGCAAGGACAATGCTGTCTGTGGAGGTATGTATCTACTGTGCTATGACAGCTTCAAGGAAGAAGACAGAACTCTTAATGGTATAAAGTCAGCGATCACTTCACGGAGGAACTTATATTTGAAGTTTGATGTCTCTAAGGATAAATAGGATTTTACCAGGTGAACAAGGAAAAAGAAGATATTTGAAGAACAGAATGGGTGAAATCACAGAAGTATTAGAACGAATGGCCCATTGAAGAACTGAATTCAGGTCAGAATAAATATATTGGTCTATACTTTCAGTTGAATGCTGTGAAAGTAGAGGCCAGATAGGAAATGATGAGTGTCTGAACTGTGACAGTGAGAATGACAGGGAGAGAACAGATCTGAGAGATAAAAAGTGATATTGGCAGGACCTTGTAACATAGGAGGTTAAGAAGGACTCCCCAGTTTCTTTCTCCAGTGACTAGGCACATGGTGGTACTTTTCATTGATGTAAGACAGATGTAACAGAGTAGGTAGAGAAGATAATTACTTGGAAAGTAGAATTTAAGTGTCTGTTGGACACTGAAGGCACACTTGTACACCTGACTGTTGGAAATATGGGTCTGGAACTCAAGGGAGACAACTGGGTGGGCGATAAAGATGTGGCATCCTCGTATAGGTGGGAAATGAACCCGTGAAATAGATGAGATCTTTTCAAGGAAAGTATATGGAGTGATAAGAGGGCAACGTCCCATTGCTTCAGGAGCAGACAGAGTATGAGAAGCCTGCAAATAAAACAGAGAGGGAGCATTTGTCAGAGGAGCAAGAAAATAACCAGACAAAAAGATTTATGGCATAGAAGGGAAAGTGGCAGGGGGGAAGTCAATACAGAGGGAATGGTCAGTGGTGTTGCCCAGAGGTCAAGGAAATTAAGGACTGGAAAGTAGCCATTAGGTATACCAAATATTAAGAATGGGGATTGAAATAGAACCGTTTTAGAAGCCTGATTGAAGGAGCTGTGTGAGTGATTGAATGGTTGGAAGAAAAGATGGGGAGTGGAGTTTGAAAACAAAAGGAAGGTGGAAGAGAAGGCATTCTCAAGACCTAGGTAAAAGACCAATGGCATAATAAGCCTATATATGCTCACGGGAGGAACCAGACAAGAGCACTTGTTGAAGACATGGAACAAGTTCCCAGGGAAGGAGCTGTGACTGAATGGAATCAAGAGCTCAAATAGTCAGGTGGCCTTAGTCATGACTTAGCCTCAACAGGCATATGAATAGAGGTGACATCTTTCCCCTAGACCATCTCTTTGAAGCCAGTAGTATACCTGGGGGTTTGTGGAACTTCCTGGCAGTGGTCTGGGGAAGATTTGAATGGCAGAGGCTAGGATTGAGATGGGCAAGGGAGTGTTTAGAAGTCATATTAAAGGGGAAACATGTTCAGGTGGTGAGGGTAGTGATGGGAAGAGGGACCAAATAAAAGTCATGTTTTAGGGATAAGGTGAGAGAAAAGAAAGAGATTACTCTTCATAATGACAGAAGAAATCTGTACACAAACCTAACTTGGCCGCAGGGCTTCAGAGTTAAATGCAATCTTGGTGGCAGTGTTACAGCTTTCATGGAATTTTTGTATCCCATTCTCCTGTCAGCTATGTGTAAACTGAATGGATGAAAGGGATGTGTGTGCTTGTTGAAAGAGCTCTTTCTCAAAATACCGGAATATTTTGGGACCAGGCCATTTAGCCCCCTTCTGGAGCTATCAATACACAGAGATGGGGAAATCTTCTTCATTCTCTCTTGTTTTTACCAACACCAAACGGACAATGGTGTTATTTCTCCTCTGTCCTTTGGTGGATACTGAGGTTTCCATTTTGCTGGGTGGCAGGCAACAGCTGCAGATTGGATGGTAGCAAGAATTGGGAAGGCTTGTCTCCCAGGGGAAAAAAACAAAAACAAAAACAAATTGTCTCGCAGAGATCTGGAACTCTCTGAGAGATGAAGCACCAGTTCACCATCATGCAGAAGGAAGGAGGGAGTTGGCATTCTTTTTTATACAAGTATCACTGGCTGCTCAGCAGGAATCAGTACGCAGGCAATGGCGACTGTGGATGTTGGCAGTGTTGGCGGTGGCTGTAGTGGCTTTTTTGGAGATGCTGGTGATAGAGTGCCAGTTTTCAGTATTTCAGTCAGAACTCCATGTTTGGTTTCCCAGGGCCAATCCACGGGAACACTGAGAGCAAGCATTGTGTTGTTGGAGTAGAGTATATAAAATCGATACCTTCCTGAATTCCAATCACGGCTCTCCCAAGTACTGGGGCAGGTTATTGAACTTCCCTAAACCCCAGTTTCCCATCTGACACTACCTCTTCAGGCGGTTCTGATACTTTAAACCTTTTGGATAGTGTAGGTAATCTGAAAACAGCCAGCAATAAAGCCTTTGCCAACAAGCAGCTCCCTGGTAGTTGCAGCACTTGTTACTGGCTTGGAGGGTGGGACCTGAACGAATGGAGGTTGGTGATCCTGAGATCTGTATGTTAATGTTAGTGGCTGCATTGATGTCATAGGTTGGGGGAACTGGGACCTTGTAATTAAATTGTTCCCCATCTTTCCACTTAAGCGTAGTAAGCAAGTTTACTCAAAGTTAAGAAGAAAGGAGAGACGGTTGATTACATTAGGGTGCTGCTGAGCTTTCAAAAACAAATGGATTCCTGGATCTGTATGCTCAGTCTATAGCACATCTTGTTCAGGTCCATATTCTCCCCTCTCTTCCACTTTCTCCAACTTCATTAATTGTAGTTTCAAGCTGTTTTTTAATATTCTAAAGGAAGATACAGATATATCTACTTACTGCTGACTCTGCTACTTATTTTAATTCTATTGATGGAAATATAATTTCACAGAGGTAGAAAAGATAGCAGTCTTGGTTGACTCAGAGCTCTTACTGTGTTTCTTAAAGTGTGTTTTGTGGAGCTTCTCATTGGATGTTAATGCATCCTATGAAATAAGGACCCTTATTTCACAGACTGGGAAAGCTGGGCTAAAGAGATTTCATTTCTGTAGTAAAAATTTCCCAGAGACTTATTATGCTTACATGCATTTGGATGTCCCAAACTTATTTTATCCTTGAAATATTTGTTTCAGTACTATTCAGAACTTGTGTTCAGTGGATCAAGCTTTGGGAAGATTATTTCTAAGAAAACATGGGGCAGGCAGGACTCCTGGGATCTGAGATGTTACAGTGGAAAGAGTCCTCTGGAATCTTTTAGAGGAGTGAGGAGATTTTAGAAAATGGGAGATTTTAGAAACTAGCTTTTAGTGTTCTGTGTTCTTTCTCCAATACGATCCCAAATTATTCCCTGTAGCACTTAATCAGAACTAGGAAATTTGGAGTGGGGGAATTCAATGGTAACTGTGAGGCAGAATTCTTTGTTATTCTTCAACAAGTGGTATGGCAGTGCAATCCTGTGTAGGATTTTTGTTGTTGCTGTTGTTGTTGTTTTTATACCAGAGACCGACCCTGTGTTTTTATTCAACAAATGGCAGTGATTTCTGGCAACAGCAATTTCTATAGCAAGTACTCTGAATAGTGATCGGGCCAGGGATATGATGTATTTTATAATAGTAACTAAAACACATCATAAAGTGTTGTTACGAATATATTTTTAAAGAGGACTTTTGTTGCTTCATTCCCCCTTCTGATTACCCCCCGCTTTCTTTATCCCTTTCTTCTCCTACCGATCTTCCTAGTTCTTAAGTTCCATAGATGAGAGAAACCATATGATAATTGTCTTTCTCTGCTTGACTTATTTCACTTAGCATTGTCTCCTCCAGTGCCGTCCATGTTGCAGCAGAACTATGCCTCATGGACTCTGAGAAACAAACTGAGAGCTTCAGGGGGAGGAGAGTGGGGGAATGGGATAGGCTGGTGATGGGTAGTAAGGAGGGCACGTATTGCATGGTGCATTGGGTGTTATGCGCAACTAATGAATCATCGAACCTTACATCAAAAACCAGGGATGTACTGTATGGTGACTAACATAATATAATAAAAAAGTATTATTATAATAAAAAAATTAAAAAAATGAAGAGGACTTTTGTATAGGATTTAACTCTTTCATCTCTTCTTAGTGATTATCTCTTAACTATGGCATGATGGGAACTCTCTTTTTCAGGATACATAATTGTTCACTATTTTAATTACACTTGATAACCCATGTGAAAATTTACTTACCTGGTTAATGATTCTTTTTCTTTTCTTTTTTTTTTTAAGATTTTATTTATTTATTCGACAGAGATAGAGACAGCCAGCGAGAGAGGGAACACAAAGCCAGCGAGAGAGGGAGGAAGAAGCAGGCTCATAGCGGAGGAGCCTGATGTGGGGCTCGATCCCAGAACACAGGGATCACGCCCTGAGCCGAATGCAGATGCTTAACCGCTGTGCCACCCAGGCGCCCCTCTTTTTCTTTTTTTTTTAAGGTTTTTTAAAAGTTAACATGTGCATAAAAGGAAACTGAAAAACACGAGAAGCAAAGAACAAAGTCATCCATAATCACAAGCAGTTTACAGTTTGACTTCTAGGTCCCCAGTGTGTATCTACACAAGTAAGCATTTTAATGTAATTAAGGTTGTGCAGTTATGTGTCATACTTTTTCATTCATACACCATGAATATTTACCATTTCAAAGTCTCCAAACTGTGAGTATTTTGATAACCAAAAATACACTACACCAACTTCATCTGAAAGAAAAAAAATGTAATCTTGCCTTTCTTGGTGACAAAAATTTCGTAAAAGACAAAAATGGTTAATGATTCTTAACCAGGGATCAGTAGGCATAGAAAGTTCTGTACAGCTATTTAAAAATAGATGAGACTGGGCCCACACCCACAGTTCAGGTGGGATTTGTGAGGGGCTCTCAGGTCTGTGTTTTTCATAGTGCCCCTCAGGTGATTCTGATTCATACCTTGAGGTGAGAATCCTTGAGATGAATATAACTAAAATAATAGAAATGGCTTATTTTTCATTTATGAAACAGCATGGTGTGCTAGACTTCACACCGTTCTCATTGATGATAGTGCCTGTAAGAATGTACATTTTAAAGTAAAAATGATTAGCCAACACCCTTATTTGTGTCTGGGTCTCCTAAACATTCCTTTAGAGGGAAATTTGGTTATCAGTGGTCGAAGGGGAAAGGCAGGAGACTGGCTCATCTTCTTGTAGAGTGTTAGGTACTAGACTCCTTTTTTGAGGAAAATTCCGTAGGACTGTGGTTTATAGGCACTTTTGATGAAGGGAAATGTGATATTTTAGGGTAAGGAAAATAAGGAGCAGCAGAGTCTCTGGGGGTTGCTGTATCAAGAGATGAGGTAATGAGAAGGGAGTAATGGAGCTGAGCTTTCATTTCTTGGTTCACAACCAGCTCATTCTACTCACATCGTTGGTACTACTACCAGTGATGGTATTTTGGGTTTGCAAATAACAGAGAAACTTAAGCCACTTGGTGTTCCCATGAGGACATTGCTTAAAAAATGGCCATGAACAATTTTGAAGAAAATGGGAAGTTTGTCAAACTAGAGGATCAAATTCTATTATCCTTCAGTGTGGGTAGGAGGAGATCCTGGTTAGCAGTGTTACAACATCTGTAAATCTCCTAAGTAAGCTTTCTAGGATGAAATGGTCAAATGATAGCTTACTGCACAGAGTGGAATATCGAATTACCCTCATATTAACAATTTCACCTTTTTTGTTTTTCTGACCTGCTAGCAAGCTAAAAAATGGCTTTTGAGAGAAAAGGTTGGGATTTCACTAACTGCTTGTGGAGTGGGTGAGAGGGTGATGTGTCTAAGACATCTGTCACCCTACTGATCTCCTAGGTTGATTCAGAACTGTCCTAGAATGGAATCTGAGGCTAAACTGGACACTGTGTGGATTAGGGCATGAGTTTTCTTTGAGTAGCTTGGCTTAACATCTAATTGCCTCAGTTGCACACCTTTGAGAACCTTGGATTCTCATGTTGTTTCTCTTAAGAATCAACCACCTTAATCCCTACTTGTTAATCCTTCAGGGGAATTGTGCATGATATTAGTACATTATTGTGCCTGGTTTTGTTTTATATATATTCAAACCATAGGAGGATGCATGACCCTGTCTAATACCTGTTTTATTTGAAATGGATTATTTGCCTAAACTTTTCTAATTAGAACCTGACTAGAATCTTACATCCTCATCCCATCCCCACAAAATACTCAACCCAAATATTACAGTATAATTGAAATTAGATTAAAAAAATTAAATGACATTTTGTGAGCTGTTTAAAAGGGTCAGCAATGTGTTTGAGTGCTACGAGATTAACCTTTGCTCATTTGGGAAAATGCAGACTTCAATAGGGATTCTGTGGCTGGGGTTGCACTTGCTAAAAGTTTAAAACAGTAATTTTTTCCTAAGAAAGGTCATCTTGAGCTAAAATGTCAAATAAATTATTTAGATTACTGAATTAGAAAAGTGAGGATCTGACAGGCTGAATTTTTTATGCACATTAGCCACAGCCAGGGTCTCTCTATGCTCTTTTTATTAGGTAAAGTGCACCCCCTTGCCTCTTATTAAAAATCTCTCCATTTACTCCAATACACTTCCTTTGATAGATGACTGCTGCTTTTGAGCATCCAAATACACGAAGCTGCTGAATCCATATGGCCTGTATTCATCTTGTGTGCCTCTAGGCTGGATTCTAGCAAAGAGGCAAGCGGGAGTGGGGAAGCAGGGGGGTGGCACAGAGGAAAGAACATACATATAAGCGCATACTCCAGCAATAAATGTTCTAGATATGCATTCAAAGATATATTCGTGTATATAAGCATATATGTTATAGTAAATATATATATTTAAGCAAGATAAGCTTAGACTCTAGTAAAAGAGAAATGCTTTCTAAGGATATATAGTATGTAGTATGTTTCCAATAGGGGACACACAATATTATCATATTGTTCCCACTTAAGAAATAATATAAAAAATTTAAATGGCTTTGTGACCATGTCACCTGATTCTAGAAGCAAGGGTACTCTTTGAAGGAACCTCTAGGTGCCACTGCCACCTTGGGGATATGGCAGTTTTCTGATTAGTGCTTATTTTATAGAATACTCTGAGTCTTTTCAAAAACTTTCTTATTGCAGGTAGATGATGCCAGCATTGGTTTTATTTTACACATGAGAAAATTGAGTTATGGAGTTGTCAAAATTAGCGATAAGGCCTGGTTACTACCACAGACTTGCAGACTTGAGTCCTAACATTGTCTCCTGGGTCCTTCTTCTCCAGGATGTCTATGTCAAATCTGTGGTTTTTTTAAGCAAAGAAGTTCTTTAGAATGTTTAGCTGACTATTTTGGTGCCCATAGGTGGAAATGGCATTTTCAAGTGTCTTTGTATCTTTTATATATAAAATACAGAGTATTCTGCATTTCTGTGAGATTTTTAGCTCCTACCTCTTATGTTTCTGATAAACACACGTATACCCAGTTCCTCTTCAGAGAACTTTACTCTCTAGAATAATTATTCTTCCAAGGGGCTTTTCACATCTATCTCAAAAAATTCTCCTTATATGGCTAAGGACTGTAAAGCTTAGGGAGAACCTAAGTATTATATAAGCCTGGGGTAGAGTTGAGACTAGAACTCAGAATTTATAGATTATTGGTTTTGAATCTGTGGTTATATTCCATCCATTCCTTTTCTTCCTCTTCCTTCTATAAATTCATCCCCACCCCCTTTTTTTTTGGTTTCCTCTTCTTCCTTCTGTCTTTGACTTTCTACCAACCACTCTCTTACTTGGATAATGTTGGTAAACCCTGTATTTCTCGGTTTCCTTGCAGTTGAACAGAGCTTAATGACTAATTCTGGCTAATGGAAAGTGGGTAGAAATGATGTGTGTCACTTCTGGTTTGAAGAACTGAAAAGCTATCATGCATCCCTCTAGCTACTTTTATTGTCTTGGCAATTGTGAAGGAGGACTTGAGTTGTGATGATAAGATTAAAACTTTGAAGTCAACCCTGTGCAGATGCCCTGGCGAGGCACTATTATCTGTAATGGATTTTCCATGTGGTAGACATTAACGTATCTTGGGTTAAGTCTTTGGGGTTTCAGGGTTATTTATTACCACAGCATAACCTAGCTTATTCTGACTAAAACAGATTAAGGGTGACTCTTTGTTGAGAATTTTACTTTCAATAAAGAGTCATTACATTTTTTTGTTTTGTTCTCTAGACCCTTTATCCTAATTATTTTACTTTTGTATAGGATCTCTGAATATCTAAGTTCATATAAGGTGAGCATTCTTTTCCTCTGTCCTAAGTGATTTTTCTCCGTACATTCTTAGATAATGCCTATACTTGATCTGTCTCCAAGACAGAAATAAGAAACCAGGAAGTGTTGACACAAAAAATATTATGTCCCAATATTTGTTACATGTATTTGGAGAAAAGAGTCCCGGGCAATTTTGGAGTTTACAAATGTCCAGTTCTAGAGAAAGAGTTCAAAAAGAGGAAAATGAAAGGGTTTCAAAATGTCTATTTCTTTTCTATCACTGTAAAAATAAAGACGTATTGCTTTACCCATGGCCCGTTAGATCACTGAAATTTGGAATGCATGACTGTGGCTTTCAATTGATCTTTAATTTGAAAGCATCTGAGAAGTGGTCTAGGAATTGCTGGTACCTACATATAATTTTCCAAATATCATCTAAATTTTTGGCATTGAAGTTACACTAACTTTAAGAGCTTAAAAAATTGGCTGATTCAATACAAAAGATAGCTCAAACTTTTTCAAGCTTAAATTCTTTGTAGGGGGTAATACTCTCTCAGGGATAACTCATTTCCAGGCAACTTGTTTAAGTTAAGAAAAGGCCTCTGGATCGAAAAAGGCTTTTAATTTGTGGCCCAAGCTTTTGTAGGTTCAATTGTGTATATGTACCTGGGTATAATTCTGATTTATCCAGAATTCGCTAGAGGTTGAGGTAAGGGTATGTTATGCCATTTATTCACAGTTCCATGCCCAAACAACATTTCCAGAATATCCCTGGAACAAGAACTTTCAGTGATTCCTGAATTAAGTCCAAACTCCTTTGCTTCTGTGTTTCTTTATAATTTAGTCTCTTTCTGTACAAACCACTTTCATTAGATACACTCTCTGGTTCGGTTGAACAGCTCATTCTGAGCTTAGAGGCTTAGAGGCTAACTTGGGGTTTTCTTCCTCCCTTCTTCTCTCCTATGTTGGCTTACCCATTCTTTAAGAACCAGCTCTTCCACTAAGCATTCTTTTATTACTAAAGGCAAAAAGCTTCTAGTGGCTACCATTGGGACTGAACTATGCTTTATTTACCTTACCTAATAAATCATAAATCTCATGTGGGAGATCTAAGAGAGTAATACATGATTTCAATCCAATGGTATATTCTAAGTAGAATAATAAACGATCGGATTAAGCTAACCCTGACTTGAAGGGACAGTCATAAGAAAGAGGAGAGCTGCATCTGAGATGGTTTTGCAATGTGTAGCTTACACATTTCATCTGCTTATCAGTCTGTCATTCGTGGTGTGCAAGAAAGAGGTGGTTCTTTCACCTCAAGTGCTCTAGAAAGGATCATCTAAAACTGGGATATAAACAGGGGTTCATGGTTAAAACAGATCATAGGACAAGTACATTTCACACAGGAATAGGATAATCCAGAGAATCTGAATTCTCTCCACTCCAACTATTAGAAGTTCCTCACCATCTCCACTTGAGTACCACAGCTTATCTTTCACTCACTTGTAAAGGAACCCTGTCCTCTGGTGTCTAACTTTTTTTGGAAAGTGGGAAACAGATTTCTCTGCAAAGGGTCTGAGGAACCTAGTAACACTTTTTTGTTTGTTTGTTTTCTTGGACTCTATTATATAAATAGGCTAAAATGGCCCCTGTGTATTGGCCTCTGTATTGTTTATTTCTTTATAGCAGGCTAGGAGAGTTAGCTCAAAGCCTACCAATACCAAACGAAAAATCTTACATATGTGCTACTTAAATATCACCCAGATAAGCATATTTTATTTTATTTTAAAGATTTTATTTATTTATTTGACAGAGATAGAGACAGCCAGCGAGAGAGGGAACACAAGTAGGGGGAGTGGGAGAGGAAGAAGCAGGCTCCTAGCAGAGGAGCCTGATGTGGGGCTGGATCCCAGAACGCTGGGATCACACCCTGAGCCGAAGGCAGACGCTTAACCGCTGTGCCACCCAGGTGCCCCAGATAAGCATATTTTAAGCCTTTGAGGGCATATACCCCACAAAATTACATCTAATATTTTCAAAATTATGTCTTTAGAGCTCTCTGGCCCAGAGACTGCAGAGTGACATGGCTTAGGCATGTAAGCTCTACCTCTGATTTCCCTGTCCCCCAAGAGTTCCATTGCCCTCCTCATCTTCTGGGTGTTGGCCCTGTGCTGCTGTCTCTGAAAAGTCTTCTACTCCTCTTGGAAGGAGGAGGGCTTCTTTCAAGCAACTCTGTCTAAGCATGGCCCAATAAAGCTTGTTGTACAATACTGTCATCTTATAGTCCTGTCTTTTTCTTGATCAGCCCTGAAATCCTTTTTTTTTTTAAAAGATTTCATTTATTTATTTATTTGACACAGAGAGAGACAGCCAGTGAGAGAGGGAACACAGCAGGGGAGTGGAAGAGGAAGAAGCAGGCTACCAGCGGAGAAGCCTGATGTGGGGCTCGATCCCAGAACGCGGGGATCACGCCCTGAGCCGAAGGCAGACGCTTAATGTGCGCCACCCAGGCGCCCCAGCCCTGAAATCCTTGAACTTATCACAGATACCTCTATATTTTCTCCAGAAATAAGCAAAAGTGCTGTTACCAGTATTTGCCAACTTACTAGCCCAATCAGAATGGATACCAAATATAAGTCATTGACAGAGTTGTATTTGTATAGCACTTCACTTTGGTAGAGTGCCACCATATATCCAAATGGGTTAGATTTATTCACTTACTCATTCATTCAGGAATGTATTGAGTGCTTACAATGTGCTTGGCATTGTCCTGAAACTCCACCAACTATTGCTAACTATAGGTGTTAGAATACTGTTGAGTATATCAGATCAGCTCTGACTGGGCTGGCATGGCTGTGAAATTCTCCTGACAGGGGACCCCATGGGTAGTGTGGCCTTCAGTCCTGGGCCTTCTGGGAAAGGTGCTGGGATAGTGTTCTGGATCCCTAGAATATACAAGTGCTGTTGGCCAAATTGTAGAGGGTGCAGCCCCCCTAAAACTTCGAGGAAGCCCATGGATACTTGGACCATGGCTTGACCAGAAAATCTTTAGGTGGTGTATTCAGCCTTCTAGAATCACCTTGATAGCCAAAAATAAACGTGTTGCAGTAAGGTCCTTGTCTGAGAGCTTTCTGAGATAAAATAGTTCTTACTGTAACTATGGGAGCATAAGTGTACCATAACTTGAGTTCAGATTCTGGAGAACTTGGACTAGTCCAAAGGTGCATGACATCTTCAGTTTAAACACTTCTGCCATTGCTGGGATCAGCTGAACCCAGGGTCTTCCTGTAGGTGGTGTTATGGAGTGAATTGTGTCTCCCCCCAAATTCACATGTTAAAGCCCTAATCCCCAGTGTGACTGTATTTGGAGGTAAGACTCACAAAGAGGTAATTAAGGTTAAATGAAGTCATAAGGTTCGGGCCTTAATTTAATAGAAGTGGTGTTCTAGTAAGAAGAGGAAGTGACATCAGGAATGCATACACAGAAGAAAGGCCAGGTGACACAGCAAGAAGGCAGCCATCTGCAAGCCATGGAGAGAGACCTCAAGAGAAACCAAACCTACCCCTGATCTTGGATTTTTAGCCCCCAGAACTGTGGAGCCACCCAGTCCGTGGTGTTCTGTTATGGCGCTCCTAGCAGCCTAATACAGTTGAGTTGTCAGCAGAAGGTTAGATTTACAACATATGTGATAGATAGATATAAGAAACCTCTGAAACATGAAGCCAAGGGAGATATGTAATAGTGTAGGCACTTGTCATTTCAAAAACAGGGATCGTATCCTAGATTTTCTGGATAGGAAGGACAGACATCATCTTATAGAAATCCAAGAATAGAGGCTATAATGGATGTGGTCTTGGCTTCAAAGAGGCTAGAAGGATCCCAGCAACAAGGATATTTGGTAATTACTCTCATTTTCCACCACCAGTGTGCATGAACCTGACTTAGGTCTGTTTCTTTCCCTCCCACTTTGAAAAGCCTTATTTTTTTATTATTTTTATTTTTTTGCTAATCTCTATATATTTTTCTCTTCTCTATAAATTCCATTAAACTTCAGCTGACAAATGATCCATGAATGGGCCTGATTCTTTTCAACTTCTTCTCCCATTACTTACCTATTTGTTCCATAAGTCAAGCTTTAGAGTTCTTGAGAGTTCTGGCTAACCTTTGAGCTGTGGGAATCTGGACCAAAGAATTCCCTGGCCTCATCACCTCTCACCAGAAATGGATAGACTAGAGCCACAGGACCCAATACCTGGTTATCTAATGGATAGAAGTGGGTTGTGAATGGGAAGATAATCTGATTCACAGCCTATGTACTATTGACATTTTTGTTGGCTTTATCCACATGTCCTAAGGGACAAGGACAATAGCCCAGAAATATAACTTTGGGTCACTGAAAAATGAAATGATTTGATGTTACACCAGGATAACATCTTGCTGTTGTCTTAGGCCCATCTCTCTGAAAGGCTTTTGGAGGACAGGTCTTATTAATGAATATATGGGTATAAAACCCAAGTCCAGGAACTACATTCCATTCCTCACCTCTTCTGCAAGAGGTTGTAAAGGTTGTTGTTCATTAGGTGTTGAAGCATTGTTTAGACACTGGGTAAGCTGAAGGGATAAATATAACAAATTGGTTCAAGTATTGCTTGGCCCTCTACTCATTACCCTCTCATGAGAGTGCATGTTTTACCCTTGGAGATAGAGGCTTGTTAAAGTCTGATCCCTTGGAGCTGTTGTAGCAGGTTGAATATTTGAAGGAGTAGTTACCCCTCTAGCACTTAAGTACATTTAGCCACATTCAGAAGATCAAAAATGCTTCTTATGCTGACTCAGTTGGGAACTGAGCTGGTCCTAAAATTGTCCAAATAAATTCGAAATTGAGATAGCACATCCAGACTTTCTAAAAATATTTCAAGTATAGGGGCAGCTGGGTGGCTCTGTTGGTTAAGTGGCTGCCTTCAGCTCAGGTCATGATCCCAGAGTCCCAGGATCGAGCCCCATATCAGGCTTCCCTGCTCAGTGAGGAATCTGCTTCTCCTTCTGCCTCTCCTCCTGCGCATGCTCCCTCTCTTTCTTTCTCTGTCAAATAAAGATGAAATCTTTTTAAAAAAATGTTTCAGGTATAGTTGTTGGGAAGGTGTTCAGATGTGACATTGTGCCTTGTTGGTAAGAATTGTGTGTATGTACATCAGTCAATCACAGAATGTGCCCAAGTGTCCTGAAAGAGGTCTGTTTTCACCCAGAGGAAGTCATCTCAGCTGGGCTCTTAATCCAGAGAATCAGAGCATCCAGCATACTCACATGCTTCCACACTGTTCTTTGTGCCCCAAGGATGAGAAGCTAATGAAATACAATCTGGTTCCCAACCATAGGGTTGAGTCATAACTGGAATGGATAATGAAAATGTAGGAGCTCAAACAAGTGGGGGGTGAGTGAGGTGATTTACTGAGTTATCTATCCAAGGAAATGCTTACCAGAGAGAGAATAGAATCAGAATCCCAAAATGAAGATAACAGACTAGCAGCAGGTAATGTAAACAAGGGTGGAAGATCTGGGCAGTACAGGGCCTGGAGAATGAGCAACAGTTGGTAATAAGACCAGCATCCAATAAGAGGGAGCTGAGGATGTGGAAGTTAAATTATTTGCTGGTACACTTTACATCTCACCAGCAGTACTGCTGGGCTGGGGATGGGTAATGAAAAGGATGTGGCTGAGAGAGACAGTAGCCATTTCACTGTCTCTGAAATCCTGTTAAACTTACAGTCAGCTACATAATTTAGCACTTATTTCATATGTTAGCTCTATAAGCATTAGTTTTATACCTCATAGCATATGCTGCAATCCACTAGGAACATTAGTGGGTTACACAGGAATGCTTCTTGATTGATTGATGGATAGAGTCCCTTATTTAGAGAGATTTTATATAATCGAGCCACTGTCTATTCATTTTATGTTTGCAAATATTTTTCCAAGTGTGTATTCAACCTGTTTCCCATATACATATCCAAGTTCTATATCTTACACGTATTTTCTTGCCTGCTTTGTCATCCCAATGAATCTACTCTCATCTGCTGCCCGTAGTGGGACAATAGATAATATTTTGGGCACGGAATTGTGCATTGGTACATCTTCAGGATTTGGGAGCTGGAGAGTGAAATCTGAAGGTGGCTGCTGGAGGGAAGTTATTTAATCTAGGGCTGTTGCCACTGCACAATGGGGCATTGGGAAACAATACAAAAGGGGCGGGGCAGGCAGATGATGGATTTCTTCATTATGCTGTATCTTTGAAATACTGACTCAGACGACTCAGATGGTTCACTTTAGCCATTAGTGACATGCAGCCCAGCACTCAAACCATTTATCAGTTGACAAAAAAGAGATTCCAGGGATTCAAGTCCCGAATAATGATGGGAGAACCTGAGGGGAGGTGGGGAAAGTTCATCCATAATTATGAAAGGGTGTGTTTTCCATCCTTTCCCTCCTTCAGCAGTGAGTGAACTTGGGATTCTTCTGGTGGACATGGGTGTGAACTTGGGATTCTTCTGGTGGACATGGGTGTGAGGTATCTGGGACTCAGAGGAAGGAAAATATGGGAAAATATGGGAAAGGACTCTGTTCTATGTTAGGGAGCAGGCTCCTAAAACACAGTGGCAATGGAGCGGCGGGGGAGGGGGGGTGATCAGTAGGGTATGCCTGTGACCTAAGTGTAGATGAACTCAAGAGGGAATTATGTAATTTCAGGAAAAAATTCTTAAGACAATGGGCAAGCCTGTAGTCTAGTGTTTTGTTATATAATCCTCTTTGCTTATCAGAAGGTAACTATTACCTTTCTCTGTGCATTTCTTATGTGTCATTTCTAATCTTCCAAAGGCAGAGGGATGCTCAGGCCTTATGGGGGCAAAGGTCATCAAATCAACACACTCAAAGGGAAATATTTTAATATTTTAAAATCACCATCATTTTATATTCTATCCATCAGGAAGAACCCACCATCTCATTTCTAATTCTTTTTTTTTAATTTCTAATTCTTAACTCTACCTTCCTTGAAAACATAATGAAAAAATTAACAATTTTTAAAAGCTTTTCTTGACTTACACATTATGGTGATTCTTTCAGTTCAGTTTCTGTGTCAATAATAATAGCCTCAGTCGTTTCTATACAACCATGTCCACAGCGATTAGGCATCAGGCAATGTTCTAAGAGCTTTGCATACATTGACTGATTTAATCTTTAAGCAATTGTATGAAGTAAGTAATATGGTTTTCACATTTTATGGATGAGGAATCTGAGGTCAAGGTTCACAGCTAAGAAGTGCCGAAGATTTAAACCCAAGCAATTTAGTTCCAAGGTCTATTCTTTATGTCTTTATGTCTGGGTTCAACCTGTGATCCTTTTATTATGCTTGCATTTTGTTTTCTACTGATTTAAATATTTTCTCATATTCAAAAGTTTTCATAAACGGACTGGATATTGCCATTATAATCTTCTTGAGATCAGAACTTGTCTAAAGCTCATGTAAGTTTTCATAATCATTATAATTTCTAGCATAAAGTGGCAGCTCACTGTGCATTTTGTCTAACTAAATTATACTTGGTATTTGATTTCACTCAAGAACTTTTACTAAAATTTTAGTATTGCCTTATTCTCTGTGATATTGAAATACCTTTAATCTTACATATTTAATGAATAAGGAACATTTTACAAAATAGCAATATCTGTTAATTCACGTAACAATTATTTCCTGAGTACCTACAATGTTTTAGGCCCTGAGCAAAGCATTTGTATTACTGAGCTCTCATGAACTCAGTCTGTATAAGTAGGTCCTCCTAATTATTTGCCATGAAGGAAAAAGAATTGAGTGTGACCAGAGAGTGGAATAAGGGAATTTGTATGGTGTGAGAGAGTCAGGAAAAGCTTCCTGGAAGAGGTGATGCTCCAGTTGAGATCTGAAGGTTGAACAGAAGTTAGGATGTTCCATGGAGTTCAGGGTAAGCCTGACTACCTCTCTGCACTTGTGTTGCACTCATCAGATGAGTCATACTCCTTTTTCTCAGGTTCTTTTACATGTTGTGCTCTCTGTCTACAATAATTCTCCTACTTTCTCATTTCTACTTCTGTTATTTCAAGTAATATACTTTGGGCATTGGTGTTTTTGAGGCATTGTATTAGAGTTCTCTAGAGAAACAGAACCAATAGGTCATAACTAATTCCTACCTCAACCTCTAACTATCTCTACTTCTATCTCTATGTCTGTATCTATTGGTATAGATACACACACACAATTTGTTTTCAGGAATTGGCTCATGCTGTTGTGAATGTTGGGAAGTCTGAAACCTGTAGGGCAGCCCACAGGCTGAGGACTAAGCAGGAGTTGATGCTGCAGTCTTGAGACAGAATTTTTTCTCTAGGAGACCTTGTTTTTTGCTCTTACTACGTTCCACGTGATTGGATGAGGTGCAACCACATTATTGAGGGTAATCTCCTTCAGTTAAAGTCAGCCAATTCTGGATGTCAACCATATCTACAAAATTATCTTCATAGCAAACCTAGATTCGCCTTTGATAAATAAGGGGTACTAAAGCCCAGCCAAGTTGACATATAAAACTAACCATCACAGGGATTAGTATCTATGTTCAAGTAGTTTGTGATAATTGTATGGCTTTCAGTTATATTCTTAACCTGTCTTCATCTTTACAGGCCGGGTCTTTCTATGCACTCTGCTCTTGGAGGTCCTGTTCCTCTATTTTGGAGGTCCTATATGTATATTTTAAGAACATCAGTTGAGCAGTGTCCTTTATTTTGTATTTAAAATCTTTCTTGCTATTGGGAATATTACCCCAAATTCACTAGTACATTAGGTCCATTTCTTCAGGGAATAGTCTGTAATAACTCCTCATCTTGACATTTTCCTGAGTTCAAACTGATAGCATAGTCTGAGCCCGTTTTTTATTCCTTCATTTAATCCTTCATATATCAACAATGATTTTTAGTACCAACTGTGTATAAATGCTCTATCCTATATGTTCCGATGCATATATAAAGTTGAATAAGACATCTTTATATTCTTTTTATTCCCTGAATTACTATTTAGCTGACCACAGAGAAACACATTTACCATCATTCAGCTCACTTTCAAAGCCTTTTCACTTGTCCTGCAGTTTATCCCTATTGACTGGGTTTTCCACAACCTGAAAGATAATTGTCTGCAAGCATGGGGATTTCATTAGATACTCCCTCGTCTAGATTATTTATAAATATGCCTTGGCTTTGATCCTTAGGAATTTTCAATGCTTAAACTTATCTGGCTAAAGAAGAACTTATTTATGCCTCCCCTTTATAATTTAAGTTAGCTTCCTACTTATAACCAAATGTCCCTTTAAGCTCACTGTGACTTCTATTAAGTAAAGCTTTTACTAGATTGTAACATATGTACAGAGAGATTATTAAGTAACATGTTGTTGCAAAGTGAACATACCCATGTAACTATCACCCAGTTTAAGAAATAGTTATCAGCACTCTCCAAGAGTCCTCTCATTCTCTCTATCCTCATTACCCACTCCTGAAGGTGAAAGAAGGTTTCTGATGTCATAATTAAGTAGTTTTACATGTTTTTAACTGTGTACAAATGGAATTATACAGTTTGTGCTATTGTCAGTCTGGTTTCTTTCTCTTTGAATTATTAGCTGGGAAATGTAATGCTAGTAGACCCATGTTGTTTGGAGTAACAATAGTTGGTTCATTCTTAGTGCCATACAGTATTGTACTGCATACACATACACAGTTGTCCATTCTGTTGATGGACATTTGGGTAGATTCCAGTTTGGGCTATTTAATGGTAATATAGACATTTGGAAATGTCCTTTGATGCATATATGTATGCATTTCTGTTGGGTATACGTCTAAGAATGAAGTTGTTGAGTCATAGGGTGTGGTTATGTTCAGCTTTAATAGATATTGACAAACAATGTTCCAAAGTGATACCACCAATTTATGAGTATTCTTATTGTTCCATGTTCTCATCAGCAGTTAGTATAGTCAGCCTTTAAATTTCAGTCTTTTATCATTTTGTTTTGAATCTCCAACAACTGAAGATGTTGAACACTTTTTATAGTTTACCGGCTGGTTCGTTTCTTTGTAAAGTACCTATTAAGTCTCTTGCCCATTTTTTTCTGTTGTCTTTTACTTTCTTATCAGTTTGTTGGAATTACATGTTAGATACAAACAAAAATTCTTATTTTTAATGTAGTCCAGTTTATCAATTATTTCTTTATGATTAGTATTTTGTATAGTGTTGAAATATATTTGACATCCTGAAGATACTCTGTTTTTTCCAAAAGATGTATTGTTTTTGCTTTCATATTTAAATCTCCCATCCATCTGTAATTAATTTATATATATATGAGGTATGTATCAATATATGTTTTTTCCTTTTTAAAATATGTATTTTCTTTTTACTATATATAATTTTTTTATATATAGACATTTAGTTGGCCTAGTGACTCTTATTCAGAAGATCATCTTTTGCCCATAGCCTTCAAGGTAATCTTTGTCATTAATCAAATAACCACATGGATTTATGTATGGATATGATTTATGTATGTATTCTTTGTTATGTTCCATTGGTCTATTTATATTTCTTTGGGCCAACATTACAGTTTTTTTTTTAATTTAATTTTTTATTGATTTTGAGAGAGAGAGAGAGAGAGCGTGCACGCACGCATGCATGCACACCGATGGGGGGAGGGGCCGAGGGAGAGGCAGAGAGAGAGAATCTCAAGGAGACTCCACACTGAGCACAGAACCTGATGCAGGGCTTTGTCTCATGACTCTGAGATCATAATCTAACTGAAATCAAGAGTCAGATACTTAACCGACTGAGTCACCCAGGAGTCCCAACATTACACTTAATTATTGTAGTTTTGCAGTAATTTTGGGTATATCTTAATACAAATCCTTCAGTTTTGATTTTGTTCTCCTAGATTGTTTTCACTATTCTTGGTCTTTTGTACATCTGTATATATGTTAGAATCAGCATATCAAATTGCACACATGCACAGAAATCTGTTAGGAGTTGTTTGAGATAACAGTAAAACTCTACAGGTCAAATATAGGAGAATTGACACTTTTTCATTATTGAGTCTTTCAGGTCCTCAATATGGCATATCTTGCAATTATTTAAGATTTTTTTTTGTAAAATTCTCTTAATTGTTTCATTACTGCTATAAGGAAATAGAATTAATTTTTGCATGTTGACAATGAATCAGGGAAATTACTAAATCAAATTGGTAATTCTAATAGTTTATAGGTAGATTCTTCTGGATTTTTTTTGTGATTTCTAAATAATTATAGTTTTGTTTCTTCGTCTCCATTTATTATATCTTATTTTGTCTTGCCATATTGACTGCTAGGATTTTTAGTAAAATTTTGGACATAATTAGTGATAGCATACATCTTCATCTTGTTCCCAATGTTAGGAGGGAAACTTTCATTAGTTTGCTATTATGATATTTGCTGTATGGTTTTTATAGATACTCTTTTCAATATTAAAAATTCCTAGAGAGGAGGTGGTTTGAGATGGCAGTGTAGGGAGATACTAAATTCACCTCATCCCATAGACACAACAAGTCTATAGCTACATGTGAAACAGTCCCCTCTGGAAAGAACCTAAGAACTACCTGAACAGCTAATCTACAATGAAGGATAAAAGGTCCATGTCAAGACCAGTAGGAGAGGCAGAGACATGATCTCACCAAAACCCCACCCCAGTGCAGGGACCCACAAATAGGAGGGACATCTCACAAATATGGAACTTCTTCATGAGAAGTAAGGGATTTGTGCTCCACGTTAGACACCACAGGCCTTGGGACCTGCACGGGAAGGATGAACCCCCAAAACATCTGGATTTGAAAACTAATGGGGCTTATGTCCTGGAGAACCAAAGGACCTTAAGGAATGCAGAGTCCTCTCTTAAAGGGCTTGCATGCAGACTCATTTGCTCCAGGACCTTATGCAAAAGCAGCAGTTTGAAAGAACCTAGACCTTATGTGAAGGGATTCATTTGCTATCTTAAAGCATCTGTCACAGGTCATGCTACTGAACTGCTAAAGAGTAAACAAAAAAAGTCAAAGGAGAAATCAAAAACATACCTTGAGACATACCTTTCCTCTGAAAACTATAAGACATTGAAGAAAAAAAATTGAAGGCAACACAAATGGAAAGATAAACCATGCTCATGGATTGGAAGAATTAATATTCTTAAAATGTCCATACTATTACAAGTAATTTACAGATTCAGTGCAATCCCTATGAAAATACCAGTAGTACTTTTCACAGACTAGAACAAATTATCCTAAAATTTGTATGGAACCACAAAAGACCCCCAAGTAGCCAAAGCAATCCTGAGAAAGAACAAAGCTGGAGGTATCGCAATTCACATTTCAAGATATACTACAAACCTGTAGTAATCAAAATAGTATGGTACTGGCACAAAAACAGGCACATAGATTGGTGGAACAGGATAAAGAGGTCAGAAATAAGCCCATATGTATGGTTAATTAATCTATGACAAAGGATGCAAGAATATACAATGGGGAAAAGACAGCTTCTTCAATAAATGGTGCTAGGAAAACTGGACAGCTATATGCAAAAGTATGAAACTGGGCCACTTCCTTATACCATACACAAAAATAAATTCAAAGTGGATAGAGAACTAAACCATTGAAATCTTAAACCATTGAACTCCTAAAAGAAAACATAGGCAGTGATCTCTTGGACATTGGCCTTAGTAATGTATTTATGGATAAATCTCCCCAGGCAAGGGAAGCAAAAGCAAACAAACTATTGGGACTGCACCAAAATTAAGAGCTTTTGCATAGTAGAGGAAGCCATCGACAAACAAAGGCAACCTACCGATTGGAAGAAGATATTTGCAAGTGACATACTGATAAGGGGTTAATATCCAAAATGTATAAAAAACTCACATAGCTCAACAACAAAAAGCAAACCATCCAATTAAAAAATGGGCAGAGGATCTGAATAGACATTTTTCCAAAGAAGACACACAGGCACATGGAAAGGCACAGGCATATGGAAAGATGCTCAGATCACTAATCATCAGGAAAATGCAAATCAAAACTTCTGTGAGATATCACATCAAGCCTATCGGAATAGCTATGATCAAAAAACCAAGAAATAAGTGTTAGTGACAACGTGAAGAAAAGGGAACTCTTGGGTACTGTTGGTGCGAGTATAAATTGGTACAGCCACAGTGGGAAACAGTATGGAGTTCACTCAAGTAATTAAAAGTAGAACTTCTCTATGATCCAGCAATTCTACTTCAAGGCATTTATATGAAGGAAATGAAAACACTAATTTGAAAAGATGTATGTACTGTTATGTTTATTGCAGAATTATTTACAGTAGCCAAGATATGGAAACAACCTGTGTCCATTGATAGATGAATGGATAATGAAGATGTGGTATACATACACACGTACAACTGACTACTACTCAGTCATAAAAAAGAATGAAGTCTTGCCATTTGTGACAACATGGATGGATCTTGAAATTATTTGCTAAGTGAAGTAAGTCAGACAAAGACAAATACCATATGATTTCACTTGTGTCAACTAAAAAATAAAACAAACAGACAAAATGAAACCCATAGATACAGAGAATAGATTGGTGGTTGCCAGAGTTGGGGGGCTTGGAGGTTAGGCAAAATGAGTAAAAGGGATCAAGAATCACAAACTTCTAGTTATAAAATTAATAAGTTATGGTAATGTAACGTATGACATGGTGACTATAGTCAGTAATATTGTATTACAAATTTGAAACTTGCTAGGTAGGTAAACCTTAAAAGTTCTCATCATCAGAGAAAAAAATTATGTAGCTTTATATGATGATAGATGGTAAGTAAGATTTATTGTGGTGATCATTTCACAATGAATGCAAATGTTGAGTCATTATGTTGTATACCCGAAAATAATATAATGTTATATATCAGTTATGCTTCAATAAAAATATTCTCCTTTATGCTCAGCATCATATGTCAGTAAGGAATTATAAATCGAAACAATTTGATACCACTAAACAGCTATTGATATGGTAAAAATGCAAAACATTGAAACATCAAATGCTGGTGAGGATGTGGAGCAACAGGAATTCTGATTCATTGCTGATGGCAATGCAAAATGGTGTGATTATTTTGGAAGACAGTTTGACAGTTTATTACAAAACTAAACTTGCTCTCATTATACAGTCCAGAAATTATGCTCTTTGGTATTTACCCAAAGGAATTAAAAACGTACTTTTACAGAAAAACCTGCAAAAGATATTTATAGCAGATCTTTAAAAAATTATCAAAACCTGGAAATAACCAAGTTGTCCTTCAGTAGGTGAATGGTTAAATAAACTATAGTATATCCAGACAATAAATTATTTTTCAATGCTGAAAAGAGATGAGCTATCAAGTCATCTTATATAACACTAAAACGTTAAATGTATATTACTAAGTGGAAGAAAACTACTTGAAAAGTCTATGCACAATACAATTCCAACTACTGGACATTTTGGAAAAGGCAAAACCATGGAGACAGTAAAAAGACCAGTGTTTTCTAGGGGATGAGGAGGGAAAGATGAATAGGCAGAACACAGAGGATTTTTACGGCAATGAAACTATTCCATAAATTATAGTGGTGTATACATATCAGTATACTTTTGTCAAAATCCATAGATGAAACAACACTAAGAGTGAACCCTAATGTAAAGTGCAGACTTTGTATGATAATTGTATGTCAATACAGGTTCATCAGTTGTAACAAATATACCACTCTGGTGCTGGATATTGATAGTGGGGGAGGTTGGGCATGTTGGGGAGAAGGGGGATATATGGTAACTCTGTACTTTCTGTTCAGTTTTGCTGTGAACATAAACTAGTCTAAAAAATAAAGTCTATTAAAATATATAAATACAAAATTAGAAGTCATCTGATCTGGGTGACAATTATAATGGTAAATTTGCAAATAAACTTTTCAATAATACAAGACATTCTCTCATGTCTTTTTGTCAGATATAAAAATTTTGTGTGACTTCTTATCAGGAATGGACGATAATTTTAATCAAATATTTTGTTGTGAGGATGATAATATTTTTCTCCTTTGTTCTTCATTCATTTTGATTAACTACACTGATTTTTTAAAATGAAAACTAACTGTATATTCTTGAATAAATCCCTCTTGGTCATGACATTTTATCCATCTTACTGGATTTATCTTACTAATATTTTATTTAGATTTTTAAAATTTATGTTTATTGTTGAAAGTCGTTTATAATTTTTTTTTGTAAAGTACTTGTCAGATTTCTCCATCAAGATTATTCTGAACTGATAAAATGAGTTAGGAAGTGTCTCCTCTTTAGTTCATCTCTGGAAATATTTGTGTATGTTTGGTATTATCTTTATTTATATTTGTTTTTGTTTGGTATTATCTTTAAATTTTTGATGTAATTTTTGATATAATTCACTAGTGAAGTCTGGGGTTATCTTTGTAGGTATGTCTTCAATTAAAGATTTAATTTTTTTAGATACAGAATTGTTTAAAAAATTCTTCCTATTTCATTTTGATAATTATGTTTTTCAGGGAGTTTGCTCATTTCATCCAAATTGTCTCAAATTTATTGGCACAAAAGAGTTCAGAATATAATTTATATTCTTTTTAGTCTGTGAAAATCTAGTAGTGGCATTTACTTTCAAGTATCTGATTTTAATGAATAGTACATTATCTCTTTTCTTGATCAATATTATTAGGAAGTTTAACAATTTTTATCATATTCTCAAAGAATCTAATGTTGGTTTTTCTGTATTTTAAGTTTATTTCCAACTTCATTAATATGTTTTTACCTTTTTGTTTAACTTGCTATTCATTTTTAGAGTTTTATACTTAACTCATTGACGTAAGTCTTCCATGTGTTTAAAAATATACATTATAAGGCTTTAATTTTTCCTTTAAGTTTAGCTTTAGCCTTATTCCAAGTCCATTCAATTAGATAGTTTTCTAATTTCCATTGTGATTTTTTCTTTGTTCATGAATGATAATTATATTCCTTAATTTTATAAATAATCAAAAATTTTCTAGTTATTCATTTTTGCTTTTCATTTCTAGTGTTACACCATTCTTTCTTTCTTCTCTTTCTTGGGTTCCAGTTACATATTTGCTAGATCCTCGGCCAACTGCTCCACTATCCCATGTGTTTGTGTCTCTTGCAGTGTTTCCTGTATTTCCCATACTTTTTGTTCTTAATGCTACTGACTTATATTCTAGTTCATTAGATCCTTAGCTTTTAAATCCACCTACTGAATTCTTATTTTCAGTTATTATATTTTTCGGTTCTAGAATTTCCATTAGACCCATTTTTATAGATTCCAGTTCTCTGGGGATTTTCGCCAGAAAATTTTTGCCTATTTTTCCTGACTAAATCATAATTATAAAAATAATCCTTACTTGATAACATTTGGATCACCTATGGGTCTATTTTTATTGTCTGACTTTTTTCCTCCTTTTATCCTATTTCTTAGCAGGCTTGGTTATTTTTGATGGGGTGCTGGACATTTTGAATGAAAACATTTTGACTCTGAATGTTTTCTTTCTCTAGAGTACATTTATCCTGTACTCTGGCAGAAAGCAAAAATGCAAGCCAATCATCCGAATCTAGTCAGGGACAAATGTACTTCAAGGATGATTTTCAATCTGTCTGAGGCTTGGTTTTACTTGAATACGCATTGACTCCTGAATATAGTAACAGAGAATTCAGGGTCTTTACTGGGTCCTGTCTCATTGTAGAGTCTTGATAGTCTACTTTCGTCTCCTGTACACTGTGAGATTTCCAAAAACTCCACCCCACTTGTCACTTCTTTTTTATGGTTTCTTAGTTTCTTGTCTTGCCCATTTGATCAGCAATGCTGGCGGTGGTTGGTGGGGATAGGAGAGAGCAAAACTGTGCAGAGTGCTGGGCTTACTTCTTTGTGCCTCCCTTATCTCTGTGAATTAGCCCCTCAATAACCTCAGTCGTTACCCCACTCTCATGAGATTGCCAAAACCCTGGTGGATTCTCTGCTGCCAAACTTCAGATCTTCTACCCAATTTCTTTCCCTCTCTCTGGGCAAAGATTGGCAAGCTCCCTAAGGAGAAAAGAAGCATGCAGAACATAGGTTCACCTCGGTGAAGTTTTCTTCTCTCCAGGATTCTTGTCCCCCAAACCCTGTTGCCTCATCAGCTCTTTGACCTTAGCTAAAAGGGAAATTCTCATGGCCTTTTATTTTGTGAACATAACCTTTGTTATGAAATGCTGAAAAACATCTGGGAAGATCATGGTTATTTAATTCTAATGAAGCCATTTGTAAGTGTGTATGCAAAAGCACAGATATTGGGATTTGGTCACTGTAGCAATAATTCAGATGCTTTCTGGACATTTCCTAATTCTCAGTTATACGTGGAAGAAGATAAAGAGCATAATTTGCCCTACCACTTACAAAGAAAAAGGAAGACATAATAAGGCTAATATAGTGATAAATTCATATTTCTATAAGCAATTTTCTATGAAAAAAATTCTAGCCTTTATGTTTATTTTTTACAATGAATATTTGGGAAAGAAGTTAGGTAAATTCTAGAAATAGGGTAGGAGATTGCTACGTGGACAAATTAAAAATTACTAGGGGAGCTTTCGGTCTTGGCATTGAGGTTTTTCATTGCAAAATAGTTTTTAAAAACTTTTTGCAGGGCAGTGTTTCCTGTAGGGAGATCTTAGGTATACACATGGAGGCTGACAACAGATGGTCACAGGAGTATTTTCTGGTTGTGTCGCTCTGAGGAAGACTATACCCTCAGTCACCCTCAGTTGTCATCATGTGACAGGATGGAGTTTAAATGGAGATAATAAATCCTGCCCTGCTTCTTTCATGGGGATTTTGTGAAAATTGAAAAAGTGTCTTGCACACACATAGTCTGGGGACAAGAAGCTACTGTATAGATGGGTGACACAGCAGATTCTTTGACTCAGATATTCAAAGTTTCAAGCAATTTCTGAGCTCTGGATCCTTATTTAGAATTGTTTATTCTGTCTATTCCACATAAAAAAAATATCAGATTCTCTAAACACAAAGCGTAATCCAAAATCTCTTCTGTACCCAAATTTCACAATTAAATCTAAGCTAAACAAAACTTTCTGCCTTCTTCCTGCTGTCTTATTGCTCTTGATGCCCCCTGATTACAACGAACAGTCCCCATCTGTAATCCTTTTAACCCCTCTTTGGCTTTATTTTACAGCCTTATGTGTCTTCTGCCAGCCATTTCTTCCTTCTTTCTGGATTAAAGGGGTTGAGCTGCATGGACTTCTTTAGGACCTAAGCTAAGACACTATTTGCAGCCCCAGCCAATAGTACTCAATTGTATTTGCATGGGGAAGCCTTTCTTTACTGCTCCCCCAAGCTGAAAGAACACAAACACAGCACAGGGAGCACCCCTTGGCATTCCTATCACCTACTCTGTTCTCCTTTTCTTCTTCTCTAAGCAAGACTTTGCTTATACAGGCTAGCTTTTTCTGCCTGCTCCCTGGATGATTTTGGCCCGTTTTCAACTCTCATTCTTCCTGTGGCATTGGGAGTAGTTAGTCATTTGTGCATCAGTGAGAGGAGGGATTTAGTGAATAGGAAGACCATAGACTTTGCTCTTTGGTCCTTCCTTTCTTGACAAAGTAAATCCCACTGAAAAACAGCATTAATAGAGCATGACGGCTTGAAGAATAGAGCCCGAACTGTTGACATTTCTGTTGTCAAACTAGGTATTATGCTGTGATAAAGAAAAGACACATTTTAAAAAAAGACAATCTCCATGGCATTAGGTTTATTAGTGCAATATCATTGTCATTGTCCTCGACTCCCCAATACACTTAAGGGTCTATCAATATTTCCATTAAAAAATCCCATTTGCTGTCATTTAAAAGTAGCCTGGGTATGTCAGATCACTTAAACTGAAATTATAGATCAATTATTTTTAGGTTTATGATTGGACGTCAAGGGTGGTTAAATTCACTGAATTGGTAGGGGTTGAATAGTCACTGTTCTGAAGGAAAATGGTCAGTATGAAGACAGGATATTATGCAAGCCCGAGAAAGAATTTTAGACATTTAACTCCCTTTAACATGAATCACTGATAGTTATACATGTGTATCAATGAAAGAATAGATTTACTTCTTCATGATTGGGATTAGAAATGACCTAAAATAACCTTAGTTCTTCATTTGAGAAATATGAGACATAATTGCTAGCAAGATACAATAGAAAGGGGTCAATAGCCTCTGGCCTCAGGAAAGACATGGTATCTATTGAACACTCAATGTGCCATATTGTGTTAGGTAATAAGCACAATAACCCAACAAGTTAGGGCCGTAGTATTTTAGAGATGAGGAAACTAAGATTTACAGAGATTAAAAAACTTTCCAAGTTAAGCAGCTAATGAATTGCTAAGTTTGGGGCTCTTGGACTCCAAAAACCTTCATTTTCTTGTGTACCACTGACACACAGGGTGATTTTTTTCGGTGAAATCTACTAGTCACCTGGCCATAGTTTTTCTCTTCAGTTTGACAATGGGGAGAATCTGTCCATGTTGAAAGCTGCTTTCTTCTTGAATCAATGTGTGTCTTATGCCATATCTTTTTAAAGAGTCATTGATCTGATCTAGGTTGGCTAAATTTGAAGTTGGTCTAGGTTTTTTTTTAAATCTAATTCATTCATTCATTTGGCTGAAACACTTTATTCAGTCCCACTAGCAATGCATGCAAGTGTCCCTCCCTCTCATTCAACCTAAAACAGGGGTCATTGCTTTTTTGTATTTTTGCCAGTCTGATTTTTGTGCAGTGATGTCTCTTCTTAAAACATTTCCCTTACCACCAGTGAATTTCAGTATCTTTTCAGCATATCTTGTAGGTCATTTAGATGGCTCTTCTGTGAGTTATCTGTTCACATCCTTTATGTCATGTTTTTTTCCCTGACGGGGTTGTCTTTTATTTGGGTTGAATTTTAATTTAAAAATTGTTGGAATAAAGGCAGGCTATTTGGATATATGTTAATTAAGCACAGCTATGTGAAGTATCACCACGTCATACCACATATTAAAGTCCCAGGTCTTGAGAAAAATTACTCCAGAGATCCTCCATGTCATGGAGACATGTCAAAAAGTGGGATTTTGAGCATTGAGAAAAGACTTTCTCTCCCATCCTAAAAACTAGGGGGGAGATTGCTATGGTGTCTCCTCTGTGGCTTTTTAAAGTTGCTTGTGGTATATGCACAGGAATGATAGCTAAAGCATCAACTATGATAAAATTAGCAAAATATCTATTCAAGTCAATAATATTACTTTCACAATATTTTTCACTTCACAGTGATACAGTTTGAAGCCAATTGAACGGAATTCAAATCAGTATTTTTTTTCCATTGAAAAAGCATGTTTCTTCATTGAAGACTACTTTCTTGCTAAATTGGGTATTTTACCTTTGAGTTATTGAAATGTTTTATGTTTTATCTTATAAATAAAGAGAATTCTTTTAATATTCCAACACAAATAGGGGCGCCTGGGTGGCACAGCGGTTAAGCGTCTGCCTTCGGCTCAGGGCGTGATCCTGGCATTATGGGATCGAGCCCCACATCAGGCTCCTCCGCTATGAGCCTGCTTCTTCCTCTCCCACTCCCCCTGCGTGTTCCCTCTCTCGCTGGCTGTCTCTATCTCTGTCGAATAAATAAATAAAATCTTTAAAAAAAATATTCCAACACAAATAAAATTTATTCTTGCTTTTTAAAATATAAGATCTTCAAGCTGAAAGCAAATAGGGTTAATTAGAGAGATTATTATTGAAGATAAATGGCTTTATCCATATGCGTATCATATAAAATTTGATACCATTATATTTGAAGGCTTTATATAAAACATATAATACCCAGACGCTAATACTGGGTATCTACTGGAGAGCTGTGTTTTCCTTTTCTTCTTGTTTCAGGTTTAAATGTTTGAGAGAGTGATTTTCTTCATGTGGATTTTGTAGTTTCTCAGAAAATAGGGATTAGATTTAGATTTCTTTCCTTCCTTCCTTCCTTCCTTCCTTCCTTCCTTCCTTCCTTCCTTCTTTCTTTCTTCTTTCCCCTGCCCTCCCCTCTCCTCCCCTCCCCTCTCCTCCCCTCCCCTCCTATGTAGAGCCATTTAAGCTATTAGAGACTATGGACTCTGGGAAACAAACTGAGGGCTTCAGAGGGGAGGGGGTTGGGGGACTGGGATAGGCCAGTGATGGGTATTAAGGAGGGCACATACTGCATGGTGCACTGGTTGTTATACTCAAGTAATGAATCATGGAACACTACATCAAAAACTAAGGATATACTGTATGGTGACTAACATAACAAAATAAAAATTATTATAAAAAAATAAGCTATTATTCCTCAGTATCTACTCTTAACGTTCTTCAGGGTGTTTATAGACTCCTTGAATAACAACACCCCCCTACTAAAGGAAAAAAAGTAAAAAAGATACCCGATAACACTGAATGCCTGCTGGTTCCCAGGTACTGTACTAACCATTTTACACGGATTGCCTTATTTAATCCTCACATAGGATATAGTGACTCTTTTCTCACTAATTTTATAGGGCACTCTGACCTTAGGGAAATTAAATAGCTTGCTCAATGTCAACAGAGTTAGTGTTCTAGCTTTTTAAATTTGTGAACAATATACTTTTTAGGGCAAGTTTCATTGTAAGCAATTGTTAATTTAAATCTTCATCAAATTATATTCTTGATAACTTTGCTAAGTATTTAGACTGATCATTATTGATTTTACCTTATATAGAAGCTACAAAAAGGCTCATACTAGGAGAAGAAACATCAGCTGTGCGATTTTCTCATTGTGCATTTGTGCCTATGTTATTACTTTGTATTCTTGACTCCTTGACTTTTTGCAGAAAACATTTTAACTGCTTTCATGTTTTGCAGAATAATTTAGTTAGTGTCTTAGTTCAGGCTGCAATAGCAAAATACCGTAGCTCTGGAGGCTGGGAAGTCGAAGATCAAGGCACTGGCAGAGTTGGTGTCTGGTGAAGGCCTGCTCCCTCGTTCATAGATGGCTATCCTTTTCTGTGTCTTCACATGACAGAAGGAGTGAGAGAACTTTGTGGATCTCTTTTATAAGGGCAATAAATCTCATTCCTGAGGGCTCCACTCTCATCATCTAATCACCTGCCAAAGGCCCCACCTCATTGGGGATTAGGTTTGACATGAATTTTTTGGAGGACACAAAAAATAAATAGTTAGGAATAGATAATATTCATAAATATACAAATCCAGCCATAGTAACCTTCCTGGAATTAATCATAATTGGTGAAAGGAGACCCATGAGTGAGGACCCTACTGTTAGACCTTCTGCAAGGGAACAGTCCCTTTCCTACTGCCATATTCCTCTAGGACTCAATATGATCTTGGTCTCATAAAGACCAAAGGAGACAGAGGTGGAAATCAGTTTATTAAATATTATCTTTAATTTTATAAAATATATATACAGAAAAAATGCATTAAATAGAGGTGCAAAGTTAATGAATCATTAAAAAACAAAAGCTGGGTAACAAACACTATGGTCAAAAAATAGAATGGTACCAACTTTCCAGAATCCCTTCTATATCATAACTTCCCCTTTCCCTTAGAGATGATCATTATCCAACCTTTCATGATCATTGACTCCTTTCTTTTCTCTTTAGTTTCATCACCTCTGTATGCATCTTTAATCAGTGTGGGCTAGTTTAGCCTCTCTTTGAACCTTATGTAAGTGGAATTACACACTATGAAGTCTTGCTTAAATGGAGCTTACTATGTGTCTTAATTTCCCTAACATTAAGTTTGTAAGATTCATCCCTATTGTGTGTGTAGGTGAACTTTATTCATAATTAGTATAATATAGTAGTTTATTCATAATTAGTATAATATAGTATTCCATTGCATGTATATTCCATTTGTGCTGGGTGGTGGTGTACTAATTTGGATAAGCTATAAACTACATTGTCCAGAATTTGCTTCCCTGTGGGGTTATGAGATAGAGTTGGCCAAAAGGAAAATGTGCGTGATACTTTGAAGGCAGAAATAAAGCAACCATTATTCTCTGAAAGTTTGCATAGTGATGAAGATAATGGTGACAGACAGAAGTAAGCAGAAGATTCCAGTTTGTCCACACTCTTCTCTTTGTCCATCTCTTCTTGAGCATTGGTCCTGTTCACCAACAGACCACAGACCCTCCATATTCTCTTGGTTATGGACCCAGACATGTGATAGCTACCCAGAGGCAGCAGCTGACTATAGAGACATTTCCTGGACTTTCCCTTTTTTCCACTTTAAGATTGCTTGGCTAGCAACTCCTTCTCTGATCCTCCAACTCCCCCTTCTGGGCCATTATTTCCCTAGCTTGTCCCACAATTATGTAAGGTTGAATTCCTATAATAAATCTCTTTTTCCAGTTAGAGTTCCCTGACTGATATGCCATTCAACAATTGATGGTTATTTGGGTTGTTTCTAGTTTGGGGTTATTAGGAACAAGGTTGCCTCTTATAGTTGTATCCTGAACAATTTTATCGAGGTAAGGGTGGATCCAGAACATCTGGAGACTTAAACTCATACAATTTGGGGGGCATACTTTAAAACACACACACACACACACACACACACACACACACACACAAATTAGGTACCAAGACTTGGAGGGGATCCACGCCTTGAAGCTTAAGTTTAATTAGCTTCATGGTAAATCTGCTACATCCTTAAGGAATATAACCAGAAGTTGAAATGTTCAATTCTAAGATGCATAAATATTCACCATTACTAGTTAATGCCAAACAGTATTCCAAAGTGGTTGCACCAATTTGCAATCCTACGAACAATATATGAGTTTCTATTTTTCCACAGTCTTGCTAATGCTTTGGTACTATGAGAATTTTAATTTTTGGTAACCTGATGGGTAGGTTTAGTATCTCATTGTGGTAGTTCAGTGATTACAAATGAGATTGAGTAACTTTTCATATTGCTTTAACTTGCGTTCCCCAGAAAGCAGAGCTTGAGCTAAAGGCTTATGAGCTATTGCTTTAATAGAGGGTGTAATCCAAAGGAGAAGTATTGAGGGGCCAGGGAGTGAGGCAGAGGAGAAATGGCAGATGTAAGGATACATTTTAAACTAGCCATTTCTCTTATTGAGTGCAAATGATTGTCAATCTCATGGAGCTATCTTCTGAGAGGCTGTGTAAAGGATTGTTTCTCATGACTATATGTGGTTAATAGGTTGGAAGGGAGGAAAGACAGGAGGAAGGAAGAACTCATTTATTGGCTGCTATCTTCTAGTCGAAGATTGATTGCATGGGACATTGAATCTCATACACATATGTGGGTGTTAAGTAGTCCTAGCTATCAACCTAGAAGTCTTTAGGGAAAGAGGTGAGAGGTGCTTGGCATGGTTTGAGGTTAGGTGCTGTTGGCCTATATCTGCATGAAGTTGGTCCCGTCATAGTTGGTGGCCTTAGCACTGGCTGGGGCTGGAACAAGTGTCCAAGTGGCCATGGAGACAGGTTTAAGGCCAAGAAGGTCTGACATTGTATATGAGGCACACATGTTTATTGGCCACTTTGGATTTCTTCTTTTGTGAAATATCTGTTTACTGTTTTTGTTTTGGGGGGGGTTGGGGGCCTGTTTTTCTGTTGAATTGTCTGTCATGTTTATTTGTAGAAATTCTTTATATATCCTGGATACAATTCTTTGAGGTAGATGCTTTGCAAATAACTTTTCCTAATCTCTGGATTGTCTTTACCTTTTTATTGTTTTTCATAAAGAAAAAAATCAACTTTAATGTTAAATCAGATATATCAATCTTTTCCTTCACATTAGTATTTTTGGTGTCTTGTTTGAGAAAACCCTTCCAAACTTTGAGGGTACAAAGATACTCACTTATATTACCTTTTATAAGCTTTAGAGTTTTATTATTCACACTTAAAATTGATTTTTGCACTCACTCTGAGATATGGATCCCCATATATGTATGCCATGTCATCAGCATATTTTATTAAAAAAAGAAACTTGTTTCATGATGCTGTGGAATACCATCTCTGTCATAAATCAAATCCCCATACATATGTAAAACTGTTTTTTGGTTCTACTTTGGGCAATTTGTTTATCTGAGAGTCAACAATATGTTAATTACTCTATTTAAAAATAACTTCGTATCTGGTAGAGCCTGTCTTCTCATCTTATACATCTTCCATAGTATTTTTATAATTTTATCTGTGAATATCCATGTAAATATTAGAATCAGATTGTTAGTTTCTACAAGTAACCTGTTAGTTTTTTGACTGTGATTGGTTTAACTTTATTAGTTAATTTGGGATAATTGACAAATATATGATATTGAGTCTTCTAATGTATAAGTATTGAACATCTCTCCATTCATTTAGGTCTTCTTTAATCTTTTTCAATATACTTTACTATTTTCCTCTTTCCTAAAGGGCAATGGAAATTCTTGGACTCTTTTGTTACACTCATTCCTAGGTATCTCATATATGTGATACTATTTTAAATGGTATTTTAAATTTTATTTCATATTCTGTTTGTTTCTGATACGTGGAGATAAAATTGATTTTTTAATATTGACCCTATATCCTGGCAACTTATTAAATTTTATAATTAGTGCTAAAATTTATATTCATAGTTTTTGGGTTTACATGGTTATATCATCTGCAAATAGTGACTCCCCACCAGCCCTCCCCAAGCCCTTACCACCCCCTTATTGTGCCACATGGGACTTCCAGACCAATGCTGAAAAGAAAAAATGTGGAATTTTATCAAATGCTTTTTCTCCATCTATTGAGATGGTCATACCATTCTTTGTCTCTAATCTATTAATGTGGTAAGTTACATTAATTGGTTTTCTAATAGTAAAGAAACCTTACCTTTCTTAGATGAACATAACTTAGTCATGATGGTGTTATCCTTTTTGTATATGGATATATTCAGTTTGCTTTTATTTTATTTTGGAATTTTGAATCTAGGTTTATGACTGCGGTTGTCTTTTAATTTTCCTTTCTTGTACACTCTTTGTCAGGCTTGGTATCAATGTTATGTTAATCTCTTAAAATGAGTTAGAGTGGTTTTTCTTTTCCTGTTCTCTGGAATAATTCATAAAAGTTTAGAATTATATTAATTATTTTTTTCCTTGAATGTTTGGCATATCTCAATAGTGAAGCCATTTGGATTTGTTTCATTTGCAGGAAAGTTTTTTGATTCAATTATTTCATGGATATAGGTCAGTATGATATTTTATATCATTAACATTAGCTAGGAAATAGGCATAGGCCAACCAGAGTGGACACCTGATTGATCAAATGGATGTGAGCTATAAATAAATGATGGGACTCAACTGATGCTTACAGGATGACTGTCAGTCCTGATTATCATACTATTTAGGATTTCTGTTTCTTTTGTGTAAGTTTTGGTAAATTATGTTTTTCTAGGTATATGTACATTTTGTTTAAATTTTCAAGTTGATTGGCATAATGTTACCCATAGTTACTTTTCTTATTATGTCAATTATAAGACCAGACAGATACGGAACATATTTGGGGAAGTATATGTTATCTTGATAGTGCTGAAAAGTAACATACCTTGTATTGAAAAGCCATGGCTTAAAGAACATGAAAATTTTCTGTACCATGTGTGAAATGGGTGTATTCCCTAAAATAGCTTTACTTTCTTTTTTTCGTGTCTGTATTATATAAACGTCATTTTCTAAAATGCATATGTGGTTAGTTTATGCCCCCTTGTTAAAACGAAACTTTTATGACTTGTAAACTATGATAGTCTTAGTGTTCTCAGAGTATGGCCTCGATACCCCTAGAGGTCCTTGAAATTCTTCCAGGGTTTCTGGAAGGTCAAACAGTTTTTATAATAATCTGAAAGCATTGTTTATCCTTTTTTTTAAAGAGATTTTATTTATTTATTTGACAGAGAGAGACAGCCAGCGAGAGAGGGAACACAAGCAGGGGGAGTGGGAGAAGGAAGAAGCAGGCTCCCCAGAAGAGCCTGATGTGGGGCTCGATCCCAGAACGCTGGGATCACGCCCTGAGCCAAAGGCAGATGCTTAATGACTGTGCCACCCAGGCGCCCCATCATTCTTTATCCTTTTCACTCTCATTCTTTCATGAATGTATAGTCAAGTTTACCAGTGCTCTGTGATGTCACACTATAGCACAGCAGACTGAATGGAGAAATTAGAGAATTCAGCTGTCTGTTATTATTTATTTATTTATTTATTTATTTATTTAAGATTTTATTTATTTATTTGCTGGGGGGGGCAAGTGAGCACAAGCAGGGGAAGCAGCAGAGGGAGAAGGATAAACAGGCTCCCCACTGAGCAGGGAGCTTGCCGGCTTGATCCCAGGACCCTGGGATCATGACCCAAGCCAAAGGCAAATGCTCAACCAACTGAGCCACCCAGGCGCCTCTCAGCTGTCTTTTAATTAAGCCAGGTATTAATGAGATTTGCAAAAATAGATAACTAAATTTTTCTCACTGACTTTTTAAAGAAAATATGGCATTTCTCTATAAAATATTTGTGTTGTTATGCAATGGGTTTATTACCATTTAAAATAAATTAATACATATTTTGAACGTTTCTCAGTTTTAATTTTAATATGATAAATACTGAAAAATAAAACTTTATCATCAGAAGTTTTTGGGGTCTTTAGTAAATTTTAGGAGTAGAAAAGGATTCTGAGACCAAAACATTTGAGAACCAATGGCTTATAGGATAAAACTCATGCTCTTTAGTAAGATGGACAAGGCCCTGCTAGATCTGGTTCCATCGCCCTCCACCAGTATCCCCTCCACTAGAACCTGTACAGAAAAACCCGCAGCTCTTGGAGCATTTCCTCTTGCTGGTTCATTCAACCAGAATGCCCCTCCTCCTAGTCTTCCTGTAGACTCTTATCCATCTTTTCAAAAATTCACTCTGAGTAATCTTTCATGAGCTGAATCCCTTGCCCCCCCCAACCTCCTCCCACTTTCCTTGTCTCACTTGTACTTTGTACATATCTCTGCTGAGTACAACATCAAACTGCAATTTTAGACATTTTTCTTATTATGAGTTGGCTTTAAGTGAATTTGGAATAGCAAGACCTTTCTATTTAGACTTTTTGTTAATCTGCAAGAGGTGCAGTTTGGAATAGAGTGATTGGCAATGATGCTCGTTTTTCTTTTATCACCACATGACGCTCATTTCCTAGAGCTTTGGATTCCCACTGTGTTTGTGTTTACCTTGTTGCAGGATTCTTGCATGGGTATCTTAGCTTTGTGTGAGGTCAGGAAAGAACTATTCTACCACTGGGGAGCAGAGTAGCTAAGGTTGTAGGTGTTCAATAATTCTTAGATGAATGAGTGGGTAGAAGGATGAATACATGAATGAAAGAAGGAATGAATAAATCATGAGAGATTTAACCTTTCTTTATGGAAACTTTATCAGCTTTGGGCATTAATTTTTAAAATCTTTTGCATACATCAGATATACAGTAACTCAAAAGGTAGTCACTTGCTAGTTAGAGGGAATTCCTAAGGTTTTCAAAACAAAATATAAATTTTTTCCAAAAGGCTTGAGGGAATTTAGGAGCTCAAATTCTTGACTAGAGTCAGAATTTCTTTACAAGTTTTCTTTGTTTATTTATTTAGTAGAATGGGTCATTTATGAAAGTGCAATCTTTAAAAAAAAAATCGAAACATTTACATTGTATTTTAGTCATACTCTGAAGTAATGTTAATTTAGGAAATCTGCCTTCAAGAAGCCGAGAGAGCTTTTATGGATCTCACTGAATGAATATTAGCCTCACAGATCCCAGTGCAACAAAGGTGGTCAGAACGTACCTGAAACAATACTGTTGTCATCTTCTGAAAGGTCATCTAAAATCATTAAACATGTGGATTGCTAAAATTTTAGAGGACAAAGATATATCTAACTTAGCCACCCCCCCCATTTAAACATTTCAAAATAGTCTGTTTTTAATGGTAGTGTCATTTCCCTGGTTTCCCTTCTATTCTGCCTGCTTGCAAGGCTTTGTTTATTCTAAACCTCATTAAATAAGTTCTCGATTCAAAATTCTGCACTGCCTTACTAAATTAAAGCTGGAACCCCCTGTGGTTACATAAACAAAGGATATGGGAAAGCGATCATTTTTCTTGATACTGAGACATCCCAATGATCTGCCTTGGTGGTTATTGCTATGGAAGAAGGAGAGAGAAGGAAACCTGTTGGAAATTGCCGAGTGGTGTAAGATCCTCAGCAGCAGTATGCGTGTATATATATATGAGAGCTTTCAGAGTGAATTGCAGAATTGCAAAAACAGACCTCCCTTTATCCCAAGGTCCAGTTAACCACATAATCCTTTTCTAAAGTCTCCTTGACATATAAATTGAATGACATATTTGAATTCCACATAATTCTTTTTCTAAAAACTAATTAAAATCAATTCCCTGGCATTTTGCTGCTGTTAGAAAGATGCTGTTAGATGTTTCAGTCATTAGCAATATGTTCGCTGGATTAAAAACAAATTTCTGAATAATATTGTAATGATTAGTGAATCTATGATAACCTAAGCAGTTATTAAGGAACAATGCCTGCCCTGACTTGGTATCTTGATTATTTGTTGATGACATCTGAAAATGGAGATGTCAGGAGGCAATATTGTATTGTTTAACTGTGTTAATTTATTTTATTTATGTAAATTTCATGCTTCTCAGTATTTCACAAACTTGAATACTGGTTAATTATCTAACCAGGGAAGACAGAAAATTGGGTATAAAAAGTAAATGACAATCTAAACACACTACGGAATTTCTTTAAAACCTCAGTTTTTAAGATTAGAAAGACTCTTATGATTTTAATGTTGCTTATTTTGATTTCTAAAATGAGAACAGTTGTTTAATGTACCTAAAAATTTGGCTGGATTTCGGGGTTATGATTGTTTATAATGAAAGGAACATTCAGGTGGACAAATGTAAATTTTGCTATATATATATATATATCTGTGGGACTCCTACTTTTCACTCCAGAATACTGAAAATGTCTTGATATTCAAACCTACTTTCTCTTTACATATGAGGATGTATTCTTTAGAATTTATTTCTGGTTATTTCTTTTGTGTCCTTTCTGTTCACCTGATTGTTGTATAGATTTTGCTAAATTATGGGGAAATGAATCTGCAAAATTAAGTTGTAAGAGAGTATACTTTAAAACCATGGATGGAAATAGGAGTAACTTTGCTTATGTCTTCATGCACCATCTGTGTATCACTAAGCTACTCGTGGTATGGGAGTTTAGCAAAGACCTGTACTGTGTGAAGTTAATAATTTAATAGGTTCTGAAAGCTGAATCTCAGTCCCACAAGGAAGCGACACTCACCATCTGCTAGTTTACAGAGGTTTATGACACACTTACATTAGCAAAATTGTCGCCCCCATTATTTTTAAAAAACACCCACAGATACTTAGTGTTTTAAATAGACCGTCAGTGGAAAGCAGCATGACTGTGAGTGTTCTGCCATGGGGTAGCTTCACTGAGAGCCCTGCGTCTGTGCAGGGGGCGTCTGGAGTTGGGGATGTGGGATGGGGAATGCTGAGCATGGTCCTGGGCCCCTAATCTGTGGCAGGACTGTTCAAATTACTGTGTGGAGCCAGAAGTCCCAATATCAGTGTGTGTGGTGGGGCAGGGAGGTAAACACTATTTCAGTCCTGGCTGGCTGATGTAGACAGGGCTGAGATAAAGTAATTGGTGTAGTGAAACAGGAAGAGGTTCCTGATAGAGGAGAAGATGAGGAGAGTGGAGGCTGTCATCAGTGCTATTCTGGGTGGTCCATGCATGCTTCCCAGGTCTATGGTTTGTGTGTAGCTGGGGTTTTTAGAGGCAGTAATTTGGCCTTTAGAGAAGGTCAAGGCGGGATGTCAAGTTTTCAGCTAAGTAAGCTGTGGTTCAGTGCTGTAATCCCAGTCAGGGACTCTCAGAGTGCTGAGTAGAAGTCTAGTCGTGAGTGCTGGGGAAGCATGCTTGGGAACGGAAAAAGTGGCAGCTGGACCAGCTTACCCCAGATAGGATTCACATGGGCTTTGGGAGTTGGGTTGCAGGATTCATTCCAGATGCCACTGGCCATAGGGATTGGCATTGCTGGAGGTTCCCAATGCTTGAAGCTCACTGGGGCAGGGACTGGGAGACAGTTACTTCTGCTGTAGGACAGAATTTCAGATTTCCTCTTAAAAGTGTCAGGTCTTGTAGCTTTATTTATCTTGCTATGGTCTGATATTTGAAAAGGCCTGATGGGTTTTTGGCCTAATGTTTTTCATTCATTTATTCACATAACGAATACTGATTGATCATTTACTGAGTGCCTTTTTATTTTTTACTCTTATTTTTAAAATTCTTTAAAAAATGTTTTTTAAAGATTTTATTTATTTATTTGAGAGAGAGCATGAGAGAGAGTGAGCAGAGCAGTGGAGAGGGGCAGAGGGAGAGGGAGAAGCAGACTCACTACTGAGCAGGAAGCCTGATATGGGGCTCCATCCCAGGACCCTGGGATCATGACCTGAGCTGAAGGCAGACGCTTAACTGACTGAGCCACCCAGGTGCCTTCTGAGTGCCTTTTTAAGTAATTCTTAGGGTAGGGCTCACAAGTACTTATAAGTGAACTTAATAAGTTATAAATTACCAGTCTCTATAATTTTTTTTGGAAGTACATTTGAGGTCAAAATATATCTTCCTCTACATTTTTGTTCATCTTCGAAGTATCTTAATTTTCTCCTTTTCATTAGATGGATACATATTGCCTTCAGGGAGTCTCTACTGCAGTTTAGGGGGAAAAAAAGTACCATCTAATTAATTCTGGAATGGAGGCTTTCACAAGGTACATCATGGCCAGGAGAGTGTGCTCACCTCAGCCCACCAGGTGTCTGGGTGCTCGTTACAGTGGAGAAGTTCTTTTCCTGTTCTTCTCTGTTCTGTATGGGATGTTCTCCATCCTTGCCAAACTCCTACTCGTCTTCTAAGGCTGAGATCCAGGCTTCCCTCCTCGGTGATGTCTTCTCTGACTCCTGCAGATGGACAGTTTGCACAGTCTGTGTAGGTGCTCACAGGGCACTGCTGTCTCCGTATGTGTCTGTCTCCACCACTGGACTGGGAGGTGGTGAGGACAGGTACTGTGACTTGATAATTTTGGTGCTCCCAGGGCTGAGCACAGGGTCTGGGCAGAATAACAAAGGTAGATCGGAGCAAGTAATAGAAAGTGCATTTCCAGCCACTGTTATCCGAAAAAAAAATCCATGTCATAGACTGTCTCAGGTTCCTAGCCAGAATGGAGTTCTTCTCATTATTCAGATTGGTCATTTGAGAAATCACAATTTACTGGATCTCCATTAGCTGGAAGTGCTGTTACTATTGAATCTATAATGATGTCTGCCTGTGAACAGGCGATTTAATCCTGGAATTGGCACCACCAAGCTGATATGACAAATGCACTCATGAAACAGAAAATGTGTTGCATTTGGAAACTCTTTTCTGTTTTTTTTTTTTAGTCCTGGGAATTTGATGGAATGAACCTAGTTGAAAGGGGAAATAAAGTCACATTAGCACTGGGCTTCCTTTTATGGAATATGTAGAAGCAAATGGGAGAAATGTCCTCTCAAAAACAATAGGAGTGTAGCATTGCAGATAAGATGAATCTGAAAAACAGCAAGGGTGTCAGCTTGCCAATTTACAGTGGACTTTTCTGTTTTCTAAGGTTGCCTTGGAAAGAGGAATGGGTACAAAGACTGATTTAGCAACTGCCACCACCAAGCTTTATATGTATTGTCTTTCAGCTCACAAAAAGCTCCATACATTAAATATTATAATTATACTGCTTTAGAGCTCACAGAGGGTAATATGTCCAAGGTGTCAGGATTCAAACCCAGGTCTCCCTAACACCCAAATCCACTGTACCACGTTGCTTTTTATGTAAGGTTGAAAAATAGTAACCACTCCTCCCAGTCTGCCTTTTCCCCTCCCTCTACAAAATTACACTGATTGTAGATGGACTCAGACATCTTCAGATAAGTAATAAGATCACAGCTACTTGTTATAATTTATTTTGACTGAAATATTTAAATATCTGGATATAAATGGAAGGTATGTGTGATTGTTAAGGTATATAAAGATGGAGTTATACTACTCAAATGGTTATGCGTGCAGCATATATCCAGAACTATGTATGAGTAGTAGGTTCAGTGTATCAAAAGTCCTCATTTCTGTTCTTGGTCACCTCACTTGATTGTGTCTAGGGTTTCGCATAGCATTGTTCCATTATAAGTCAGGTAGATGCTTTGCCCATTGTTTGCCTCTTTACAGCATTATAAAAGTTAATTAGGTTATAACTGTAGGATGGTGCACATGCTTTAGAAAAAATACCTGTATAAAATATCTGTAACAGTCTAAGTATGATAGCATATGTAATTCTGAGATTCTGTGCTTTCCCTAGGCCAACAGTTGGCAAATTATAGCCAAAGGACCAAATTCCACCTGCTGTTTTGTTTTTGTATGACCTGCAAGCCAAGAATGGTTTTAAACCATTTTAAGTGGTTGAAAATACAATATTTTTTTGTGAAATATTAAAAGTATACAAAATTCAATTTTCAGTGTCCCCAAATGAAGTTTTATTGAAACACAGTTACATTAATTTATTTATGTATAGTTTATGGCCATTTTCATGCTAGGAAGGCAGAGTTGAATAGTTGTGACAAAGACTATATGGAAACTCAAGGTCTAAAATATTGATTATCTGGCCCTTTCCAGAGAAGATTGCCCACCTCTGGCCTAGGCAATAAAGAGGTGCTTGTTCAAAGGTATATGGCAACATGTATGAAATCTGCCCACTAGGTATATATTTGAGCCCAGTGTTGGGTGTATGAGAGGAATTACTCTTCAGATGTATATCCAAAAGTTGATGAAGGGAGATGCTGCTGACAAAAAGGTAAGATTTAAAGTGGCATCCTCTACCCAGACAGTCTAGAAACAGAAAAGATGAAAATTTGTTTTAGTTAGTCTGGCTTACATATGGACCCCACAGTCTTAGTATAAACAATGCGGAGCAAAGGTTAGTTTTAATGCCATTGTTTTGTCATCCTTGCTCTTGTGTGAGGGCACCTGATCACCTGTACATTTGCTTGGAAGGGCTTTTTATTTCCCTCTTGATGTTCATTAGACCTACATGCCTGAGAAAATACCAAATCAACATCCCTTTCATTGCTACTCTCTTTGTAATAGCCTCTTTACTAGCACAGCCTTCCAGTGTAGGGACTTCTAGGTCCAGGCAGCTCTGCTTTTCTCTGCCTCCTTGAAGAGACAGCCTCAGTGGGAAAGACGTTCTGGTCAAGAGCCTGCAACCCAGGATATTGCCAGTTTCCTGAGTGGCACTTCCCACCCACCCATCATTATTGAAATATACTTGGCTGCTAATTTCCTGGAAGATTCAAATGCTCCTACTTCAAGGTCATCTCAAAGGAGAGTTTAAAGAACATTCCTCTCCCCCTCCCTTCCCTTGTAAAATATGTATATTTACAAGTGCATGCATAAATGGTCACCAGGGAAGATAAGCTATCAGAGAGTTGGGAGATGTCTTTCCTCATACAGTTCACACATCACTGAAGCAGATAAAATTGGTTTTGTACCTAGCCTCAGAATACGCTGTTAAGGACTTTGCCCTGAAAATTGATCTGTACCACTACAATAAAATTCAGAGCATCTCTTTCATAAATATCTAACTGTGGCATCAGTGGCCGCTTCTCCCACCTGGCTCCCAGGGGCCCTGCTCAGGCAGGCAGAGAATGGCCTGCAGCTTGTAGCCTCCGTGTGCACCATGGTTGTCATCGGCTGCATTGAAACTTAGTTAAAGCATTAGGTTCAGTGCAGTACAATGTGTGCCTCAGTTTACAGTTATAAAATCAGTTGCATGACTATCCATGGAATATTAGATTAAATCTCTGCTCAGTAGTGATGATGATGATGATGATGGTGGCATCCAGGGTCTGCAACTTGTCATGTTCCAAATGCCACTGTTTTTATGCCTGCTGCCTATGGCCCTGAGAGCTGCCGGTGTTACTGTCAGGCTTTGTAATTCTCTAAAAGCAGACAGGACTCCAGGTTTCTTTGTTCTGTTTTATAGTACTAATGCTATTTGAAAAGTCAATGCATCCTTGTATTTAGAATTTACACAGAGAACTCACTTGGAATCCATATGTGTACCATATGGGGCATCTATGAGAAACGGTGGGAATGTGGTAGATAAAAATTAAATAAGGATATGGTCAGTTCTTCAGCACTATCTCTAACTGGCCATTAGAACCTGATTAGACGAATATGGGAAGATTGAATCCTAATGTAGGAACAATGTGAAACCTTCTTTAAGTGGTAATGGATGACCCCAGGATTGAATCAGAACCCTGGTGCATAGTAATATCTATCAAATGATGGAATGAAAGATAATGAGAAATGCCCTTGGAGCCAGAAGATGTGGGTAATACAACTGCTCTGTCACCCACTTTCTCCTGTAGCTAAGGCAAGGAACTTAGTCTCAGTTTCTTCCTCTCAATAGTAGAAGAAATAGCTGCTTCCCAAGACTTCTGGATAGGCTGAATTGGATAATTAATATGGAATTGCTTTGCAAACTTGTTTAAATATATGTAATGTATTGTTATTCTTTAATGAAATTGCTACTCATGGCTTACTATTTAAACAAGTGTGAGAGGGTCTAGGACAAAAGATAAATTATTACCAATTAATAATTGGGTTTTTGAGAGAAAGACACCATGCAAATTCAAACAAAACTGATACTTTAATGAAAGAATAATTTTGGTGACATCAAAAAAAAAAAAAGATTGAGAATCATGAGATCTAAAACTGAGTACTGGCTTTGCTACTCCTTAAATATGTGATTTTTGGCAAGTCCCTGTCTTTTCCTCATTTGATCAGGAGACTGTACTAAGTGATTTTGAAAAGTCTTTTCCAGTTCTGTGATTCAGTGATGCAGATCTGAGCAGATTCAAAAGCATATCAAGTTTTCTGCTCTTAAATCCATATGTATGTGTTTCTGCACACTTGGAGTTTTATTTTGTGGCTATGTGAAATACGAAGTCTCCTCTTAAAGGAGCCTCAGGAGTTACAGAGTGGGAGTCAGAATAGAAGGGACAGTGGGAAGGTACAGAACAGGTTATTTGTCTTTGTGTGGCCCAACATTTTGCAGAATTGGATAATTTAAATGCAACTGGAAGTCTCTGAGTGAGCACAGGGCTTCTGAGATACTTTCCTGAACTTTCTTCCTTCCTTTCCTTTCTGTCTTGAGGGTACTCTCACAGAAGAGTAGTGGCACCTGAGGCTAGGAGCTGCTGGCATGCCTGGAAATTGCCAGTGACTCTATCTGGGCTCTGTTTGATTTGAGGCATGGGCAGAAAGCTCTCTAGTGGTCACAGCCCATGGAGACTTTGTTTACCTTTCAATGACAGATGACTTGTGAAGAGCCGATAGAGGCAGCAATCCTGACCTGAGCAAAGAGCAGTTAGCCAAGCATGTTCTGCAGGAAAATGACCTAAGACTGACACTGTGAGGACGGGATTGTGGTGATGTCAGCAAACCTATCACTGTCATCCTTCTCACTGCTGCCAACTGCACTTCTGAAGTTTTGAACTCACCCAACCGAATTTGCATTTTGAAATTTTTCTGTTGCTTGAGTTTCTTAAGTGATCACCTTACTTGTCAGGAAGATAAATCCTGATATTTAGGGGGTGGGTGTAGGTCAGGGACTGGTGGTTTATTGCACAAATTTAGAAAAATGCTACTTATTTCTAAAATAATTATATTTCTAAAAACTCCCATGACAAGGGCTTTCCTCTTGTTTACTACTACTACCACTACTATTATTTACTTAAGATTTGGAGATCAGGGGCACCTGGGTGGCTCAGTTGGTTAAGCCTCTGACCCTTGGTTTTGGCTCAGGTCATGATCTCAGGGTTGTGAGATGAAGCCCCGCATCAGGCTCTGCTCTCAGCACAGGGAGTCTGCTTCTCTCTCTCTCCCTCTCCCTTCTGCTTTCTCCCTCCCTCTTCCTTTGCCCCTTCCCCCACTCTCTCTCAAATAAATAAAATGAAAAAAAAAAGAATTGGAGATCACGTTCATCCATGTAGACTCCATCCCATTTTTATTTATTGGGCCTTTTTCTGCTAAGCAATTTTAGTCCTTGACTCTTTCTTCAGGGGGGCTAACAGTGAAATAAACAATTATGCTCCCAGGAGGGAAAAAATAGAAACCCAAATAAGACATAACTATCATATCTCATTTAGGGTTCCCTCTGAAGTGTCTTTCACCTAGAATTCACTTATGCTAACTCGAGGCCTGTGGTCTTATTTAATATCAGCTGGTAATAAAGAGCCCTTCAGCTAACTATGGCCACATTCCACTATTAACTGCAGCTCTTGAAGCAGTCATCGAGGGAAGGGGAGTCAGAACCCTTCAATGTCAAGACGTTTAGAGGCACTCTAGCATCAATCAAGATGCACGTCGCTAAGTGCCTGCTTTCATTTACATGAAATATTCATACAGCATTCCGTTTTGCTTTTCTCTCTCCTAATCATCACTTTTCGGAAGAAGCTACAATCATCTCAGTTAGGGGAGGGTGTTATGGGATGGGCTGTACCTTTCAAAGTCAGGCTTCCTGCAGATAGCTAGTTCTGTAATGAGGCAGCAGACTGCATAGACCACCAAAGGTCTCCCTCACAGAGTCTGGCCTTGTTATCATGTACTATTCATCTTCAAGTATACAACTTAGTGCAAATGAAAGTAATTAATTAACCATAACAAACCTGTCAAAAAGCTATTTAGGATTTTGACAGAAAAAAATTTAACATTTGCTTTAAGTGGAAAACAAAAATCGTCTACCTCAGAAAATTCAGAAGCAATTCTATTTACGCAAGCTGTCCTATTACTGCTCTCTCTTGATTACATAAGTAGCATTTAAATTAATTTCCAGTTCTTTTGACTTATGTTACTTGTATGATGCTTTTATAGTTGATACCTATTTAAAAAAAAAAAAAAAGCAGCAGCCCTGGGTGTGAAAATTTGCTCCCAAATAAAAAATTTCAGAAAGTAGGTATAGGATACATTGATCATTTAAGTAATAATTCTGAGTACATGGTATTTGTGGCAACTTGAATAGACCTTGAAGGCATTATGCTAAGTGAAATATGTCAGAGAAAGACAAAATACTGTATGATCTCACTTACTTGTAGAATCTGAAACAAAAGATAACATAAAAAAGAGATCAGCATGTGGTTAACAGAGGCAGGGGTAGTAGGAGGGGGGTTTGGAGGAAGGTGGTCAAATGGTACACACTTAGAGTTGTAAGATAAATACTCAGGATATAATGTACAGCATGACGACTCTAGTTAACACTGCTGTATGATATATAGGAAAACTATTAAGAGAGTAAATCTTGAATTTTCATCACAAGGAGAAGAAATTTTCTTCCTTTAATCTTTTCTTCTTTTTATTGTATCTATATGAGAAGTTGAACCTCTTGTGGTGACCATTTCACACAATATATGTCAATGAAGCCATCATGCTGATGAGGGAATGGAAAGCAAGCTAAGGACAAAGCAGAAGCTGACACCCTGCAACCCCCTCCTCCTGGGATGTATACAACATTCCTCAGGCACTCCTGGCTGCCCTAAACGACAAAGAAACAGTTAACCTATAGATACCACAATCCTGCAAGACTTGAGTCTCCCTCAGGTTACAAATGTCTTAGCAGTTTACAAGAATGAAGCTATCAGTAACCTAGCTTCCAGAAGGGAATGTATGTAGACACAATTAAATTTCCTTACTACCTACAGCCCATTGATAAGTCCTTGAAATAGGCACAGTGACATTCTACTAGGAACTCAGCTGCCTCGATGTTAATACTTTGCTAAGGGCCAAAGGCAGTCCTAGCCTGACCCCCTCCCCTCCACCAAGGATCCTGTAAGTCTACTTTAATGTATAAAAATTCCTTTGGAAACTTCCGTTATCTCTAATACCCCCCCCAAAGATACGTGTTGGCAATCATCCCCCAAGCATATGGCCCACCGATATACCTCTGAAGGGTCTTATGACTAAGGTTTTATTAGATGGTAATAAATGACCTTTTCCCAACAATAGCTAGCCCCCTCAAGGTCCTGGAAACCTTGCTTCCAAAATTCCTTAGAGACTTCCGCTATCCCTAAGCCCCTCCCAACCTGAGGGTATATATGGGCCACTCATCATGACCCCAGTGGCTCTTTCTGCCCACGGGTCCTGTCCCCATGCTTTAATAAACCACCATTTTGCACCAAAGACGCCTCAAGAATTCTTTCTTGGTCATCTGCTCCAGACTCCACCCCACTGAACCTCACCCGTATCCCACAACCTCATCAATGCTGTATGCCTTAAAGTTACAGTGATGTATGTCAAATGTTTCTCAGTAAAGCTAGAGGGAAAAAAAGGAGTCCACGGTAGTTGGAGAGTCCCTTCTTCCTCTCTCTCTCCTGGCTTCCCTCCGTTATTCTGTTCTTCCTTCCTTCCGTCTAAAATAGTGATTTATTTGTGTATTGGATTTCCCCTCCTTAAGTATTAAGCTAGGTCCCTAGAATGGCATTCGTATGATACAGTCCTTTGGAATGATACACCAAAGATGAAGTTGTTTCCTTATGAAAGGAGTATTTCATCTGCCTTTGTTTCCAATAGGTAAAGAAAAGGGATAATGATCTACTGTACAAGAATTCTGAGCCATTATTCTAGAAATTAAAATTTATTTCCAAAGATTTTCCTGTATTTTATTCATTCCTACTTGTCTATCTAGGTCTGATCATGGCACAGGGAGATATAGGAGTTGGTCTTTGCTAGTGGAAATAGCTTTTGCAAATGAATTTTTACATTGAAAGAGAAACATCAGGTGAATTGTTAAAGTCTAATGGCAATGAATAAACATGCAATGTTTTTACTTAGAGCACTGTATTTTTAACAGGAGGCATTTGATAATCAGTACACACTAGAAATGTGCTCGTTTTTAAAGTTAGAAATGTTAGTGGTCCTGAAATAGTTCATTCTTATTGTCCATTTAACCCCTCATACTATGTAGACTAAAATAGCAACCTGAGTGGGCAGTGATGAGGTTGCTTTTAATTTAGGTAGACGATTTTCTGCTTTAGAACGGAATGTCAAAATTGTAGCTGATTGCCCAGAAATGGAATATAAATGACAAATTGGTAAAACCTTTGAAAAAATTCTCAAATGCTAGTTGAATCTGTATGCATTTTACTACACAGTTCTAAGCATGTTTGTTTCCCTTTTTGACCCATTTTACATGGAGTCATCTTTTAAAAGTTATACTATATTTCTCTAAATAACACAAAATACACTAAAGATTATATTTTAAGAAAAAAATCCTAAATTCCAGTGGTGTTTGCTCAGATGGATTAAAGTGGGTATTGTAAAGCAATTTGGAATAATCCAGGTCAATGATCTTTAGTTACCTTAAATAAAGAAACAATCATACTTAGTCACGTATAAAGTACAATTGTGATTTTTCAAAGTGAAAAAAAAAGCCATATATAAAAATTTAGGAAAATTACATATACTTCTTTGTCAAGGTGGATAGGAACTTTGTTCCAAACTGAAAACAAAACAAAACAAAAATAATAAAGAGTTTTAATATATTCCCACTATAGGATCAATGTTTATCAATAAACAAGTGGGGCAAAAAATTGAGGAGGTTATCATAAGTTTCATAGTATTGTTGTTTTTTGTGGCTATATTTTTTTTATTTATTCCAGATGACAGTTTTTTTCCCTTCTCTTTGCTGTTTAAACTTGGTAACAATTTGAAGAAGTTTAATCTTTGTTTTTCCTTTAAAAGTGCTTTTCTAGGGAAAAAAACCCGAGAGTAATAGAAATTGATGTTTCAAACTACAACAAAAGTTGCCACAGGAATTGTAAACAGAACACGATTTGCAGGTAATTTTAAAAGATGCTGGAACTTGGAATAAAAAGAAAATACCATGGGGTTTAAGATCCAGTATATTAAGCATTCAGATGCAAATAACGATTCTAGGACAAGCACCTTCTTAACATTAACAAGTTGCTGAGCATGTTAACACCCACAGTTCCACCCATCTTGAATAAATTTAAAGCCATTTAGAGCAGTGCAATTGCATTATTTTGTAAAACTGAGTCATCAGTGGCAAAATCCATTACCTACCCCCTCCTTTGTATTTGACTTTTAAAGTTTGATGCACTTCTACTTTATGGCCTGACACTATTGGGCACATATTTAAACATTTCAAGTAACTAACGTAAAACAGAACGTAAAACAGGTCATTTCCCTTTCCTCTTCCCACCATGACATTTGGGTTGGCTCAAATTCCAAGTTTGCTGAAACCTGATGAAATTTGAGGGGTTTGAATCAGATGTAACCCATCATCCCTGTGGGGTATCATTAATCCCTGGAAGTAGCGGGAACTTTTGTGTAATTGTTAGCTTTTGATTTTATGACAGTGGTTTTGCCTGTAACTCACTCACTAGGCAGATCTAAAAGAATTGGTTCTCCCTGTTCTGTTTCCTCTTGGGCTCTCAAAATAGGATATACTATGAAATCTGAAGTTAGGGGTGGGTTTTGTGGAGGTAAATTTTCATGGATGGAAGGAGGCGTATATGTGTGTTAATGACTCCTGCTGGAGTTTTACGGGAAGGTAGTTAGGCTATTGGTGAAAAATTATCTTTGCTTTTCTTTTCCAACTAAACTGTATGATTGTTACTTTATTTGAAAATTGTTCAGTTGCTTTTCTTGGGTTGAGACCTCATTTCAAGGCAGTAGTAACCATCCATATGACAACACAAAGGCTCATAAAAAATGTAATGATTGCTATTTCAAATTAATATCATTCCCATCAGCAATCACCTTAGGAAGTGTTAGTAATGCTAGTTTCTTAAAGGCCCTCTTTATAATTTGCCTTCCTATTCTGTTCTAAATTGTTCTTGCCTTTAAAAAAATAGTATCTCATTTAATTTTTTTCTTTCTCTTTTTAAAAGAGCTTTACGGGGGTATAATTTACATACCATAAAATTCAGCCATTGTAAGTGTAGATTTCAATGAGTGTTAGTAAATTTATAGAGTTGCGCAACCAGCGCCACAATCTAATTTTAAAATATTTCCATTACCTAAAAGGAAACCTCATACTGATTTGGAATCAATCCCTGTTTCCACCCCTCTCCCCAGGAAACCTCTGATTTGTTGTCTGTTACTACAGATTTTCCCTTCTGGACATTTCATAGAAAGAGAATTATACAATATTTGTGTGAGTGTGTGTGTGTGTGTATCTTTTTTCTCTTAGTATAATGTTTTTGAGCTTTATACACATTGTAGCATTTTATTAGTAGCTGATTCCTTTTTATTGTTGAGTGGTATTCCATTGTATGGATGGATATACAAAGTTTGGTTTATCTGTTCACCAGCTGATAGACATTTGGATCATGTCTACCTTTTGGCTATTATGAATAACGGTATTATTTAAATTCACTAAAGAATATTAGTGATAGTAAATCTTTAACAAGATAGCTTTGGGTTTGGAGAACAGAACAAACTCATTTGAAGTCTAGTTGATAAGGCAGATAAAGAGTGAAAGTATTGATTGTTATTAAAAGTAAAGTGTGATTATAGGAAAGATGGGTGCGATTTGCCAATTGTTCCGGGGGCATTTCCAAAGAGCAGCTATCAACGTATTTTTAGTAATGTCAGTGTCTTTATCATTTAATTATTCTCTACATAGATTAGATCTAGTATATTTTTTTAAAAAAAAGTGAATCTGACTACTGTGTAGTCATGTCCTGAGCTATGTATTCATTTTTTCCAAGTTACATTTCAGAGAACATAGTTTAGTCATTCTACACTTTGTCTTGATTAATAACTCTGATATATAACTCAAAATATTTAGTGTTCAAATTTTTTAAAATCAGGAATTATAATCAGGTTATTAATACATTGATAATATTATCATTATTCTTTAAGTGCCTTGTTACCATGGAATGATTGCAGATTTTGAAAGATGAAGCACTCTGTATTTACTCTTTTTGCTGTGTATTTGTACATAGATATCTCATAACAGGTATCATTTCTATACAATGCAGAATGTATATGTGAGTCTGTGTTGGAATGTTTCATTAACATAATCACATACAGTTATAGAACTGGTGAAAATCATCTCACATAAGCTGTTCATTAATACTCTGTTTATTTGAAAAATCTAAGGTGTCTGGTTAATAATTGTTAATTCATGTAATTATTTGTTAGCCACAAACAGTTGCTTGATATCATTTATTTAGCCATTCAAAGTTAAGGAACCTATGATTAATTTAGAAATTGTACATTTGTATTTCTGGCTTCTGCAAAGATGAAACATAAATCCATCAAGCCACCTTAGAACTTTTAAACTTCCCTTCTTTTACATCTGTAGTTCTCATTATCCAGAAGTTATTCTGTCCCCTCTGTTAAATTACTTTATGCTGCAGCTTAAACGAACATGTCTTGCTTTCATCTAACATTTCAAATAGGGCAAAGACTGCTGTACAATTTCCAAACACAACTGTGCTAACAGAGATGAATTACTAGAGTTTATATAATTTATATTAGGAATTCATAGACCTAGCAAAAGGGATTAGTACATTTTATTTCAGGGCAGGAGATGATCCTGTCATTAATGGTCGATACTTTCATCATCTTTTAAACCTGAGGAATTTCCTGGGTGACAAGACTGTAAGGACATATCAGAGATTCACAGCTGTGAGCTTTATCTGGACATGCACTGCTTTACTCACAGTATGTGGACTACGTCCCATCAAAACTGGATTAGGCTGTCAATCACATCTTCCGATGTATATTGTATTATGATTTTTTGAAAATGTCACTGAGATCAGAGTAATTTCTTGGCTAATTGCATCTTGTCTCTTCTTAATACCGTGCATTTAATGGTTTCATTACCTGACGTGACAATCACAGTTTCTGGTCCAGTATTAAGGGCAGTTTTATTTTTCTTCTTTTTTGCACACACATGCACACACTCACACACATCTAAGGCACTTCTTTAATAAAAAAGAAAAAATATAAGGCACTTCTGCGTTTTGTGAAATAAATGTATATGTAGGATTCCTTGTTTTCCCTGTGGTTTAACCATATACATAATACTTAAAATTGTTTCTGTAATCCCCAAAGCATACCCAATGCTTAATACAGTATTTTCCTTCTCTGTTATGGAAATAGATTAAGGAAGATATTAACCTTTAAGGAACTGTCACTCATTACTCACATTGCCTGTGCCTTTCTCTAGAGAATCTGCTCCAAACACGAAAATATTTGTTCTTCAGTATTACCTATTTAGCCATGAGAGATTCATTTGGATGAACGTTAGGTTTCATTAAATCCCACTTTGGTGCATGCAGCTCTGGTACTACTTGTTACCGGTAGAAAAATGGGCAACAAGAGATATTAAAATCCCTATCATAGTGAGTTGCTCTGAAAAGGTAGTTATTAAGTCTTCCTGAACATACTCAGATTTAGATTAAAATAGGTACAAGAGATACATCGATGAATAATGTAATGTGCTAATCTCTCACTAGTAAGGCCAAATATCTTGATGATTTCTGGGTGGAAAGAAAAACAGAACTTAGATTCTTGTTTTATTTCGTGGCTCTTAAAGAACGTCTTCAATACTGTAATGTGGTATCATGGTCTTTGGGGGTTTAACTATAGGCTTAATGGGGAGAGTGTTTCAAACAAAGGCTTATGAGACATTATTCCAATTATTAAAATGAAGTAACTTCCAGTGGGCTCTGTTGGTTATATATCACAAAGTAAAATGATCGTGGTGGTGGTCGGGAAAACGAGTGTTAGCTGGAGAGGGGTGCAGAAGCATCTTAGGGGTGGATTTTGTTCAGTTGGTGCTTCTGACAGCTCTCATGTCCATCCGTGGTGGGGAAGGCGTTGTACTTCTGGTGTCCTTTGATTTTCCCATGCCACTGAAAATACTAATTGTGAGCTACAGGGTAGGAGATATGGATGAAAGATGGGCAGATTTTGCCTGGCTTTCATGGTAAGGGGCGGCAGCTGAAGGATGCACTCGTGTTTGGATCTGACAGCAGCTGTGGTATCCAATTCAAATTCACTGTGGCAGGAAGAAAGAGTGTGAATGCTAAAGTATCCAAGGTGTTTGTAAATACTCTGCTTTGCTAACCATTCAAATCTGGTTTGCATAGATTGCTGCAGTTGCCGGTATAAATGTAGAATGACATTTATAAAAAAATAATGTGCAACCGGTGATGAGTTTTCCTTCTAAATGTTTTTTAAAACAGTGCTGCACAATTCATTGGTATTCATATAAAATAGAGGAAGAGCAATGATTAAGAAGCAGCTTCTGACTACTGTGTATTTCAGGGGAGATAATTAATTGTGATTTCAAAAAGCTTCCTGCACACGGGTTCAAGAATCACCTATTTTTTTTTTTTAGCTGTGGGTGGATTTCAAAGTTAACGAACTACCCACTTGTCTTGCAAAAAAGGACTTGCTAAACTGGTTGAGATTTTTTTTTTCATTGAATGGGTAGTGCGATGTCCAGGAACTTTAGACACTGGAAAGTCACATAACGTCATCAGGTACCCACTCTTAAGAAGATGACTTTATTAGTACACTGACCTCAGTGCATCTCTAAATGGACTTCTAAGTGCTCCATTCAATTTGCTTGTGAGTACGGGAATGTGGAATTTATTCGTATGAGGCACCTTCCCAGGTGACAAGTGCCTCCCTTTGTATCCTCCCATGTATTTTTTTCTCAGAGCCATCTGGGGCTTCATCATTATAGATAAAGTTACCAAGAAAATAGGTAAGGATAAAGGTAATTTGGAATCCCATTACCCGTTTTGTTTTGTGGTAGCAAAGAATAAATTTGGCAGAAATTGCTGGGGATTTTAAAAAGGGGGAGAGAAGCCAAACAGAGACACATTTTAGTTTTCACATGAAAAGGACAGTCACAGCTGCATTTTAGAGCCATATTTACATTGGATTGTGTCATTTTTTAGCACATTCAGACAGATGTGGGCTTAAGGTTCACTTGTCCTAGGGTACCTCTTTTATTTCACTTGGACTTCTGTGGTCCTGTGCAGAAAGTCTCCTGGCCTAGCCTGTGGCAATGCAGAACATCAGATCTCACTGTTGAATAGCTTGGGTTTTCAATTTTTAACCTGTCGACCTGGGATCACCCTTGTTGCCCTGGCTTACAAATGAGACAGCAGCCCCATTTTGGCCTGAAGAGTCCAAGGTGATAGATGGTTGGGTGACCCTCAACTGTTTTTCATACTGTCTCCTGAATGGATAAATGTGTCAGAATTAAAAGATAGTTTATGCCTTGACATCAGAGGGGAAAAATGAAATAAAGCTGTGTTGTCACCTGCCTGGTAATGAATAAACACCAGAGATCGATGTGTGTGCTCCTTTGGAAAAGATCACCAGTGACATCGGGGCTTTACTTAGAAGACGGCAAGAAATGCCTTGATTGAGAAGAATTACTTAGGCAATATTTTGCTGTTATATTTGGAATTACAGTTGACAGCTTCAAGTGTGTCATCAATAGAGTCTTGGGCTGTGGATATAACTAAGGATAACTTCCTTTAAGTTAAAGGACCCTTAGTGTTAACTTCAGCAGGCTCAAAACCCCTGTGGAATGGTGTGCAAACTCTATGCAAAATGAGCATTTGCCTGTGTCTGTGCGTGGGGAGACTCTCATTGAGTCTGTGACTGAAAAATATATTAATAACAACTCTGATAATCAAATGTCAAGATCATTAATAGGGAAGTGCGCCATCAACACTGAATTTTTATCATACCTTGTTGTTGGTACCAAAGTCATTGAATGAGGCAAAAATCACAAGAAGTCCAAATTACCTATAAAAATTTCTCATGAAAACACATAAGAAGACTGATACACTTTCTTTTGAAAAGGCCAGGCAGTTGATTTTCCTTCTTTCCAGCTGAGCCCCAGATTTCTCTACCTATTTCACAGTCATCATAGGATACAAAAGATGAAAACACCAGCACAATTTTAATTGTTCTCTCTGTCTCTCAACTTTGGCTGAGCATATTTAGTTGAATTGAAACAGGATAAAAATGCATTTATTATATTATGTGACTTCTGTTGTATTTGATCATCCTGGTAATTTTTGAGGATGACCAGGCAGGTGTAGAGTTATTCCCATTTTATAGATGAGGAAATTGAGGACTGAAAGGGTGCTATCTATCTTAGTTTTTAGATGGAAAATATTATTTATTACCTCAACTCAGAGATGAATTATATTATTTTCTACAGTTCCATATAAAAAATGGCAGAACAAAAATTAGAATTTATTTCTCAACCTCTAATTCAAAGACATTTTCACTGGAAGGAGAAAGTCAGTAATGTTAACCAGCAGAAATTGTTAATAATTATAGAAGTAGCAAAAATATTATAATTATAATATGATAGTATTTGAGGTCCTTAGAAAAAACTTTTTCCTCAAATGTGTTTTTTTCAGTAATGTAATTTGCCATTTCCTCATATTTCTGTGCATTACAAGTTCACTTTCCTATGAAAACACTGAATATTAGCCATCATATTAATCCTGCAATGGTGTCTAGTGAGATGACATACATGAAGGTCTTTTGACAAATCTATAAATATAAACCTTATTGTGAGGTCAAATGTTATGAACAACATTATTGTTATGGTTATTACTATTACATATCAGCTCAGTTACTGCATACACTTGTGCTTCTCAACAGGAATAAGGTGTGAGGAGAACAGAATATATTTGAATTATCCAGGAAGAATTTTCAAAATACACGTTATGCCCTTACTAATCCTATCTCTTCTCCCACCTTCCTCCACTCTTCAAGATATGTATGAGAATCTCAGAGAGACCTGTGTGCATATTGTAAATAACCAAACAACAGAAATAAACTCCCACATGATTCTGGTTTGTATCTCTTGGTTGGTAACCACTAACCAATACTCTTGGGAGTAAATTTATTCATTTACTCACTCGCTCAGCCATCACATACTTTTGAGAATATACCATATGCTAGGCACTGAGCTTGATGGGTAATTCATGTACTAGCTTAAGAGAGAGTTTCCATTTCTGTAGCTTTCCACTTATATTTGCTAATAGAGCATATTGTGGAGACATTGATACTTCATCCTGGCATCAGTATTTCATATTAGTTAGGAATTGATAGACAAAGAGACACATTTAAGAGCTACTATCTGTATTAGAAACAGTGGACCTTGGCAACTGGCAGTTACGTCTTCAGTCATGTCTCCAGTCACCTACATCTATCTCACTTGAGAGAAGAAATGTAGAAAGGAAGAGGTCAGAAGTGTTCAGTGGGCCAAGGATATTATGGCTCTTTTTTAAATAGCCCTTGTTATGATATGTGGTGACTATCAAAAACAATGACTTATTATTACTATGTATACTTTTTTGGGGGGCTTAAAGATAGATTTTTATATTGAAAATCAACCGATATGGAATAAAGATTACAGGTACATGAAATAACAGGTGTTCAGTTGATGCTATATATAACATGGGAATCTCCTTGGCTAAATAGTAAAATGATCTTGTTCCCTCTAGGACAAGTAGTTGTACAAATGTCTGCTGAGTCTGGTCCATGGGTTAAGGAAGGAGAGGTCTTAAAAGGTGAGGGGACTGGAAGGTTTAAGGGAGGTGGCTAACTCATATCCTAAGACAGGAACTTGAGTAGTCTAGAAAAATGCTGGTATGAACCTAGTGAGCTTGTGGTAGCATTTATCTATGACTCAGTATTTTAAAACATGGGAAATAAAAACAAACGTTAAGAGTGGCTCTGTCACATAAGTGAGAGGGTACAGTTGGTAACTCTCACATAAGTAACTAATTAATATGTCGGAAAATGCTGGCAGGATATTTTGCCCAGTAGTATGTACATACGCATATACACACCCACATATATGAAGATGTTCCAAGATGTTGTGTTTAACAATGAAAAGGTACAGAATTTTGTGCATGTTAATTAGGAGAAACATGAACCATAGCAGGTCAACTGGACTATATTACAGTCAGGTTAGATACTGTCATTGAGTGGAAGAATGATACATGGAAAGCGCTGAGATGTGTAATATCTGTTCTGATTTGCAGCTGAAGGTGGAGGTCAGAGTAGGTGTTTCATTCACAAGAATGAAACAGTGAAAGTTAAACTGGAAGTCACTGTTCCCATGAACCTCCTAAGTGCCTTTTATAGGATAGACTCGGTGTTAAATGTAATGACGATATGTATGAAATCCCTTTTTAAGGCATAAGATTTAGAGTCACTTATTTATTCTTTGGAACACAGACACACATTTACAAAATGGATTTCATACTTAAGACAATGTCTGATGTGCTACACAGGACCACTGCCTGTACCACCTTTCACCCAGCCAGCTAACTGTGACCCAACCAATGATTGTGATGATCATGGGAAAAGATTTATACAAATAGGAAAAAAATAGGATTTCTACCAGTAGAGACGATCCCAGGAACCAATCAAGCTCCTGCGAGAGAGTCTCCAGAGAAAAAAATTTCCTGATAAAAAATGGAACCCATTTGCCATATGGATTATTTCCATCTTAGGCATGATATTTAGGTAATGTCTACTCTTTTTCACTTGGTTCTGATGAGATCAACATAACTACTAGCTCTGCAAATTGTAAACCTCACTAGGGGATAAAATTATCCACATCACTTGTCAAGCAACATGGCAAGGAAACAGTTTTCAGATGTAAATGTTAACTTTCCTTTTCATCTGAGACATTTTCTCTCTATATCCTCTACCACATTGCATGGCAATCTCTTAAAAATACAGAAGATGTGCCTATTTGAAAAGTGTTCCTGGCTACCATTTTGTTTATAAAAATTAACTGAATCACTAAACTTACTAAAGGTATTTTGTTACTCAAAATCAGTAGAATACTGTAAGACCTGTCATAGAACAAAAAGACAGAATGACAAGTTGAAAAAAAAGACTAAATTTGGTAAAATTGTTGAATTTTAGTATAAACTAAAGATTATAAGTAGCATTTGTTAACCAGAAATTTTTAATAGGGAATCTTATTTCACCAGCATTGTAATCATCATCTGAAATATTTAAATCTATTTTTGTTATATATAAGACACTGTTTAAGATTATAGAAATTCTGAGAATTACAGGTCCCAGTTTATACCAGTACTAAAATGAATCAATCATTGTCACCAGTGTACATGCACATTAGCTAGGAGGCGAGGCGGAGCACAGAATTTGCAAAAGTAATGATCCTGTAAAGTTAGCTGTATCTCCGTTTTGTTTGGAGGCAGTTAAGTTATGGCTAAAGAATGTTCTTTGGGAACACATGCACCAGGATAGAATTCAGGCTCTGCTTTTGAGTCTGAACAGATTATTTATTGCCTCATGTCTCAGTTGCTCTATCTACAGAATGTACTACTATAGAGTGTTGTGAGGAATAAAGGAGATTACAGTTGGCATGGTGCCTGGCACACATGTGTTCAATGAATACTGAAATACTGTTGTTGTTTTTAAAATTATTTCAATTGATTTGGATTCTTAACTCCTGTTACATAAATTTTACTTTTCTTGAGGCTATATTTACCAATTTTAAAGATTTTGTGGTTGAAAAGTATTTAAATTGTGTGGAAGTATAAATGGCAAAAAGAAAAAGGTGAAAAAGTTATGAACAGTTTTTTCAAAGTATCTCTTTAGATGCATATAGGATGATTTCTACTTACTTCTGTATTGTTTATGTAGTTCTGCATCTTACTTTTACAAGGACACTGGATTTACTTTTTTTAACCACTGCATAGTATACTATGGTAGCCATAAGTTCCATACTTTAATCATTCTCCTTAGTGAAAGGAAACTAGGATACCTTCAGTTTTTCAGGATAGGCTTTTTATTTCCCAAATAGTTAGAATTTGTTTTTCAGAATTTGTGGGGCTTTGGGAGGCGCTTAGGTCAGTGAAGCCCTCATGAATAGGATTAGTGTTCTTATAAAAGACTCCACAGAGTTCCCTCACTCCTTCTACCATGTAAGAAAGATGCCCTATGAACCGGGAAGAGGGCCCGCATTAGACTGTGTCCATACTGGTGCCTTGATCTTAGACTTCCTAGCTTCCAGAACTATGAGAAATACATTTCTATTGTTTATAAGTTACCTAGACTGTGGTATTTTGTTTTAGCATCCCAAATAGACTAAGACAACCTAGTTAGGAATTTTCCTGAGACTTCTATGACTCTATGCTGTAGGATATAATTCATTAATAAGGAATATGTTTTAAAAAGTTCTTTTTTTCCTTCTGGATTTCTTTTCACCTTAAAAAAAATGCACTAATGACCATTTGTTGAGTATCTACTATGTACCAAGTGCCTTTTGTTCCCATTTTTGATAGTTAAAAAACATGCCCAAGGTTAAAAATTTAAGAATCGGCAGAGCTCATATTTGAAGTCAGGACTCAGAAACCTCTGTTCTTTCAGTAAGCTAACGAAAAGTGGTCAGATGACAAACCAATCAGGTCAAACCACAGGCTTTATATACGATGATTAGATATATTTTAAATCTTAATTATTTGTCATTGCAGTCCTAAGAGCAGAATCTAAACCTCTGTCTTCTAATTACATCATTCTCTTCCCCTGCTCAAAATTCCGCAGTGGCTCCCAGCACACTTGGGATAAAATTCAAGCTTTACATGATACTGTCCAGTACCTGTTTGATTTGACCATTCATCAACTACCACGTACTCAGCCCACTTTTCCATAGACGTTCTGGCCTTCATGAAAGTTCCAGCAAACTGAGAGGCATCCACACCTTTGCATTTGCTTCCCTGTGCCTGGACACATCAGCAGATCTATTCAGGGCTTGCTCCCTTACTTCATTCAGGTCTCTCATCAAAATTCACCTTCTCCTGGGAGGCCTTATGGCCTCATCTGATTGTCCTAACCCACTGCTTCACTCAGCTTCCTCACCCTGCCTTACTTTTCTTCCCAGTGCTTGGCTCTCCCTCATGTCCTAGTGTGGACTTAGGTTTTACTTAGGTATCACCCGGTTGCTGGCCTTCCCCAGTGGAATGTAAGCTACCGAAGGCAGGGACTTATTTCTCTGCATCACAGAGCCTAGAACAGAGCCAGGTGCAGGGTGTATATGCAGGGGGCTTTTGTTTAAAGAAGGAATATATGATTGCCTCAGCCTATTTTTGCTTATTTATTTTCTAATATTCATTTTTTAAATAATTAAGTGATCCCATACCTTACCTGTGGCTGTGTATGTTATTGTGGGTATTTCTTGGAAGCCCAGTATTTAACAGAGGCTGATTTGAATATTAAAATAGGGCTAAGTTTATTTTATCTCTCTCTCTCTCTCTATCTATATCTATCTATCATCTATCATCTATCTATCTATCTATCTATCTATCTATCTATCTATCTATCTACCTATCTATCTATCTATCTAAAGTAGGCTCCATGCCCAGCATGGAGAGCAACATAGGGCCTGAATGCATGACCCCGAGATCAAGACCTGAGCCAAGAAATCAAGAGTCGGATGCTCATCCGACTGAGCCACCCAGGCGTCCCTATTTTTTTTTTATTATTATTTTTAACTTTTACCGAAGGATCATTAAGTATTTTTATTGAATATTGAAGTTTGATTAAAACATTATATTTCAGAAAAGTGAACAAAGTAGAATTTTTCACAAACTGTACAACTGTGTGGTCACCACCCCAGATTAAGAAAAAAGAACTTTACCAGCACCCAAGAAGCCTACTCATGTTCCTTTCCTGTCACTACTCACCCCTCCATGATGGGCACCATGACTTTGGCTTCTAATAACGTAGATTAATTTCATCTATTTTTTCACAAATCTTTATTTTAGTATTCATTTAAATTCTCTGTTCACAGTGTTTGTCCCTTGTTTGGTGCCCATTCTCCAAGGTCCTAGAATCCTTCTACCAAGAAAAAAATTAAGTTCTTTAGCATCTTTTATCCTTTTAACAGTTTTGTAGGAGCAAAACTGCAAAGCCTTATAATAATTCTCAATAGACATAGGAAATTCAAGCAGTGAGCTGAGAGTTTGAATGCATTTGATCTGTGAAATGATTCGGGCTCAAAATACTTTGGGGAATAGCAACTTTTTGTGTGTGTTATTTTAAAGATAAACAATATTTAGTGGAATATTGAGCAAAATAATGAAATATATCAGGAATGGTAATATGTTTAGAAAAACAGATGCAGCCCACAATGCTTTTTAAAGAGATGAAAATGATCTGAAAAACATGATTCGTGATTTTACTACCTTCCAGGAAAGAGGAGGGAAAAACATAGGAGAAAACTCTAATGAATTAATGTATTTAAAATACAGTAGTAAATTTCAAGAGTGTTTTCATGGCAATTACAGTGTTGTTCAGGAGCATTCATTATAGGATTTCCAAAAAAATGAACAAAAGTGTGTTGCTGATTCATTTATGATGGCTACTGCACAGATGGCGTTAATATCATTATATCCTTGAATCCTTTCTGTGAACATCTTAATATTTTTTTTTGCCAAGATCAATTATTTTAAGCCCAACATATGTTTTAAACGTATCACTTACCATGTAAATTTATATCATTTGTATCTTTAGTCATTGGGGGCTTCTGTGTGTGAATACACAGTTGTACTGTTTGGACACCATGCATGGTGTCACGGTGAGAGAAAAACCTGTCCTGCTAACAACAGCCTGTGTGTTTATCATGTGGGGGTGGCAGTAGGGGCAGATGGTCTCAGTTTTGGTCATTTTCTTTTTTTAGGTTCACTCTTCAAGGTAGCTCCTTTCCACTTTTTATTCAAGCACCTGTAATACTCGATTGAAGCAAATAGACCATGTGGAATAGGCGGTGTGTTTCACTGAAATGATCTGAATGAAGAATCAAGCCAGAGAAGTGTTTTCTTCAGGTGGCTGCAAACAGGCCAGATAGATCTTATATCTAGAGTAAAGACCATAGTGTGTTGAAACAGATGGCTGGGCCCATCCCCCAGACTTTCTGATTCAGGAGGTCTGAGGTGGTACTTGAGAGTTTGTATTTCTAGGTCTAACAAGTTTCTAGGTGATGCTGATGCTGCCTGTTCCAGGGACCACATTTCAGACCCACTGAGCTAATAGGGAGATGGATATGACTCAGAGAGCAGTGGTTTGGCCTTAGATAATTTGATCCATTTTGGGGAAGCCTACCTGCAGCTACAGGAATGCCTTTTTTTTTTTTAATTAAATGCTTCCTTAACACTAGTCAGCCAGTTAGGTCCTAATCCTTTGGTAGCTCAATCCTTTTGAATGTCTGCAAGCACCTTTTTGATATGGTTTTACTTGGCTGGGGGTGGGGAAGTATGAGGGAGATCGTTCTGGAAAAAAAAGTTAATTTGGGGAAAACAAAAAACTTACCAAGTGATTCTTAACCTCTTTTCCTGTTTTAGAATTACTGGATGTTCCTTACCTGTCCTATTGCCTAAGGGGTTTACGTCAGAGAACAGCTTAATAATGGAGGACATTTCTTTTCTGTCAGCAACTCTTAAGCAAAAACTCGGCTTTTTTTTTTTTCCTGTGCAGGGAGAAACCCAGTGTGAGTTTCTTCCGTGTGAGTCGTCTCCATCTCTGTTAGTACCCACACAAAACACTTTACTTCTGATACTTCTGATCACCAAATATGTGGAAGTCTTTCCCTCCACCAAGCAGTTCTCTGGGATACCAAGTAGATATCCTACAAATTCAGCTCAATGCTGACACTCTGTACCCACAGGTAACACCAGATTCCGAAACAGGTTAAGGGTTCAGTCCTACAAGACTGCCTCCCACCTCTTCACTCCCACCCCATTTCAGATGCCAGTTGCAAGTCCAGGTTGTTGCCTGTTCTGACCAGTTAGCTATAAATCAGAGATTCCCATGATCACCTCTTCAGGTTTGATTAATTTATTAGAGCAGCTCACGGAACTCAGAGAAACATTTTGCTTGCTAGATTACCAGTGTATTATGAAAGGACATAACTCAGGAACAGCCAGACAGAGGAGATGCATAGGGCAAAGTGTGGGGAAATGGTGGGGAGCTTCCGTGCCCTCTTCGCGCTTCCTGCCCTCCCCACACTTCCACCTGTTAACCAATCCGGGAGCTCTCCAAACCCTGTCCTCTTGGGTTTTTATGGAGGCTTTATTACATAGGCGTGACTGATTAACTCATTGGTCATTGGTGATTTTTTAAACTCCAGACCCTCTTTCTTCCCTGGCAGTCAGTGGGGTGGGAAGGGAAGTTCCAACCCTCTATCACCTGGGTGGCTCTTCTGGTGATCAGCCTCCATCTTTAGACATGTTAGAAAATGCACCTCATTAACATAACAGAAGACACCTTTATAGTACTCTTAGGAAACTCCACGGGTTTTAGGAGCTCTGTGCTAGAAACAGGGATAGAGATTGTATTTCTTGTAATCAATCTCAACATCACAACAACCATTAACATCTTTAGACTGGCCAGCTAGCAACTCGGTCATCCAGCATTTCCTGAGCACCCTTTTCATTACTCTTGAGGTAAGCACTCAGTTCCAGGAGACTTCAGTCTATTTTGAGAGGGAGGTATGTGACCCAGTAGAGAGTAAGTGTTGTGGGGGAGGAGACCCAGGTGTAGGGTGCGTGCTTTATGGCAGCTGAGGAACTATAGAGCGCACTGTTAAGGAATGCTTCCCCAAAGGAGAGAGAGGAGATCTCTGAGTAGTGTCAAGGATCTGCAGGGAATTTCGTACTGGAAATTCCTGTCTTTATAGGAGAACAGTTTCTATGGTGAATTCCTACCCACAGCACAGTCTTTCTCAGTACAAAAGAAAACACGTCATGGGTCCCATGCTAGTGCATTTGGGCTGTGGAAATATTGTTTACACTTATGAATTGAGTGTAAAATTATGGATTGTTTGATAATGCAAAAAAGACCTGGAGTTAGGGTAGGTAGCAAATAAATATAAGCTCCCCTTTGTAAATCGTTAAGATGGCAATGAGGAGGGTTGTCAAAGTAAGCATGGACTCTTAAGGTTTACCACTGTTTAGGTAAAGTCTTACAATGATCACTTGAGTCCTCCTGGTCTCATCAGAATTCCTACAGATCAAGTACAATAGCTAGGCGTTGGTACCTAACTAAGCAGCCTATCATCAGAAAGTCCATCACTTTATCTCAAGAGAAGACACGACTGACAGTAAACTGGGAATAACTCATTTGTTAATGATTAGCTATGTGAAATAGACCTGACTTTCCAAAGCATAATAAGACCTGCTTCTGCCATTACTGGTACTGGTTCAGAAGCCCAGTAAGTTATGAACATTCTGTGGAGGTATAAACATCCCACTCAAATTTTCTTTTCTTTTCTTTTTTTTCAAAGATTTTGTTTATTTATTTGACAGAGATAGAGACAGCCAGTGAGAGAGGGAACACAAGCAGGGGGAATGCAAGAGGACAAAGCAGGCTCATAGCAGAGGAGCCTGATGTGGGGCTCAATCCCATAATGCCGGGATCACGCCCTGGGCCTAAGGCAGACGCTTAACCGCTGTGCCACCCAGGCGCCCCCCGACTCAAATTTTCAAAAGGACTGTATATACTGTGCCCTACTATGTGTTCTTCCCTGTGGGTTTCCCCGGACTGTGGGAGGGTGGGAGCTGGAGATTGTGGGGGATGGTACTAAACACCTGATCACTTATTGCTAGTCATCTCTACTTGCAGAAAGTCGACCCCACAGTCTGGGCTAGAACAAGTGCTAAAGACATTCTAAGGACCTAACTCTCTACATCCTTAAAGCACTTTAAGTGCACAAGCTCAGAGATAAGAGACAGCATGATATTTTCTCTTCTCAGGAATTTGAATTTTCTCCTAGAGGCAATGGGAATCTATTGAAGGATTTTAAACAAGGGAATTTGCATAATAATGTCTGCATTTGGAAAATTCACTCCACTGAGGGTATTGAAAATGCATATGGAGGGGGTAGAAGCTAAGTACAGAATCCCTTTATACTAAATTTTGTTTCATAATGAATAGATGACAAGGATTCCAGTGAATCCATAAAATAAACTTTGATCTATTGAAAATATGAATTTAATTCCCATATTTAAAACTCCATATGTGAGTTAACTCCCGTATTTAAAACTCTTCATAAGGCTCCATATTGCCTAGAAAACAGTCTTCAATCTACTTGACCATATTATTTTTTTAATGTTTTTTTATTATATTATGTTAGTCACCATACAGTACATCCCTGGTTTCTGATGTAAAGTTCGATGATTCATTAGTTGCATATAACACCCAGTGCACCATGCAATACGTGCCCTCCTTACTACCCATCACCAGCCTATCCCATTCCCCCACCTCCTCCCCTCTGAAGCCCTCAGTTTGTTTCTCAGAGTCCATAGTCTCTCATGCTTCATTCCCTTTTCTGATTACCCCCCTTTCTTTATCCCTTTCTTCCCCTACCGATCATCCTAGTTCTTATGTTCCATAGATGAGAGAAATCATATGATAATTGTCTTTCTCTGCTTACTTATTTCACTTAGTATTATCTCCTCCAGTGCCGTCCATGTTGAGAACTCGTTCTTTCTGATAGCTGAGTAATATTCCATTGTATATATGGACCACAACTTCTTAATCCAGTCATCTGTTGAAGGACATCTCGGTTCCTTCCATGATTTAGCTATTGTGGACAATGCTGCTATGAACATTGGGGTGCATATGGCCCTTCTCTTCACTATGTCTATATCTTTGGGGTAGATACCCAGTAGTGCAATGGCTGGGTCATAGGGTAGCTCAATTTTTAACTTTTTAAGGGACCTCCACACTGTTTTCCAGAGTGGCTGTACCAACTTGCATTCCCACCAACAATGTAGGAGGGATCCCCTTTCTCCACATCCTCTCCAACAATTGTTGTTTCTTGCCTTGTCTATCTTTGCCATTCTAACTGGCGTAAGGTGGTATCTCAGTGTGGTTCTGATTTGAATTTCCCTGATGGCTTATGATTTTGAACATTTTTTCATGTGTCTGTTAGCCATTTGTATGTCATCATTGGAAAAGTGTCTGTTCATATCTTCTGCCCATTTTATGATTTGTTTATTTGTTTCTCGTGTATTGAGTTTGAGAAGTTCTTTGTAGATCTTGGATACCAGTCCTTTATCTGTGGTGTCCTTTGCAAATATATTCTNATTTGCAAATATATTCTCCCATTCCGTGGGCTGCCTCTTAGTTTTTTTGACTGTTTCCTTGGCTGTGCAGAAGCTTTTTATCTTGATGAAGTCCCACAAGTTCACTTTATCTTTTGTTTCTCTTGCCTTTGGAGATGTGTCAAAAAAGTTTGCTTTGGCCGATGTCGTAGAGGTTGCTGCCTATGTTCTCCTCTAGGATTTTGATGGATTCCTGTCTCACATCGAGGTTACTTGACCATATTCTTATCAGTAAAGAAAAACAAGTCAAGAATTTCCCATGCCAATATATCTATTCAGTTATAAATACACACATGACGAGTACTAGTGTATTAAGTGCTTTAAAAAACATATGTACAGAAATTTTAAAAGCACAAAATAAAACTAAATATAATCAGAAATACTATTTTCTTTCTAATTTCCAAAAGATCATTGTATACCCCTTTGGAGACCCAGGCCTAGAGCATAGGGAAGTTGCTCTTCAGCGTGACATAAAAGCTTCTTCATGAAGTGATACACAGTCACATCCCCAGGCTGGCTTTCTCCAGTGCGTCTGAAACAGTTCCCCTGCTTTGGTCCAATGGGTTTTCCCCTCTCTGTCTTTGTTCATCTTCATTTTTTTTATATTGACTCTTATGCTCTTATAGCTTTCTCCTTTTTGTTCTAATCTCTGAAGCATCTCTTCCCATCCGATGTGGACGTTATCTGCCTGTCCCCTTACTATGAGCTCCTTGAAGGCAAGGACTGTATCTGAGGTTTCTTTGTATTTCCAGTGGAACTGAGCAGAAACACCTGACACATCCCCAGGTAAGCTTTAATCAGATGCAAATAGAAGATATATTTGAAGACATGGAAAGGACCAAATATAGGGTGGGGGTAATTATGTGACTGTATTCTTTTTTCTCCTCAACTATATTTTTCTGCTAACTGTGGACATTTTGTAGTTTATAAAAGGTATTTCTAGTGGTAATAATAATAAATGCTAATAATAATTCTTCATGAACAGGATTTCCTAATTCTTGCTGAACATCAGTTTAGTAACGAGTTGATCACACTTGGATCTTACTTTCAAGGAATAATAATAATTCCTTATATTTTGCTGTATAATAAGTGGTTTAATCTAGAATATTTATTTCCAAATATACTTCCTTGAAGGATCTGACAGAAGGGGTAAAATTCTTTTCAGTTGAAGCAGGCTTTACAAAAACAATGTCTAAGTATTTTGCAAGAGAACGATCATTTGGGAAACACTGGGTTAAATAGTTAAAAATGCCTCCTACTGTAGGATTGTGAAATACTTATCCTACAGGGATATAAGGCATGCTATATTTTTCCAAACATTTTTGATCATGGGGGACCCGTTTGTTCAAGAAACATCTCATTGAGCTACCTGGGTTCTGCAAAACTTTGAGAAACTCTGAATCAAAGTGTTGAAGACCTCTCTTAGAAGGCACATCTAGTTTGGTACTGACTACTTCAAATCAGTAGCACCTGTTAATATTGTACCACTATTACAGCTTAGCCACTGGCGGCTGGCTGGCTGGTTTTCTTTCCTTCCTTCCTTCCTTCTTTCTTTCTTTCTTTCTTTCTTTCTTTCTTTCTTTCTACTTCCAGAGTGTATGGTCTTTAGGAGAGAAAGATTTTGATTTATAAGTGCAATATATTTTTACCTAGATTTTCAATAAATACTTGTTGATTAAAGTTACTTTTTTTTGAGATTTATTTATTTGACAGAGAAAACACAAGCAGGGGGAGCAGCAGGCAGAGGGAGAGGGAAAAGCAGGCTCCCCACTGAGCAGGGAGCCCGCTGGGGCTCAATCCCAGGACCCTGGGATCATGACCTCATGACTGGAGCCAAAGGCAGATGCTTATCAGACTGAGCCACCCAGGTGCCCCGATTAAAGTTAGTTTCAAGGAAAGAGTAGGTTAGGAAGGGCAAAGCAAGGCAACAGAGACTAGGTGCATTGCAGTTGAGGGGACAGTGTGGGGGCACTGATGGGAGAATGTAGGGATGGGATGCAAAGAGAGCAATGGAAGATGCTGGCTGTTGATGTAAGTACTATGTTTGCAGAGTTGTCATATTCATAATACTACTGTCTAGAAACTTTCTTCTAGGAACTCAATTGGATTTTTTAGATTATCCTCCTGACTGCTATTTCTGATTTGCTTGCAGTTGTTCTGTGAATAAGTAATGGATGAGTAAAGAGAACTACTGTCTTTATGGGTAACCCTTTTTGTTACCATTTGTATATGACTTATTTCCCCAAATGGACTATGAATTCTTAGAGAGCATAGGTCATATCAAATGCATTCAGACCTTTCCCTTATTGACAACCATGACTGCTTGCTAAGTAGGTACTATATAAATTTATTAATGGTGAATGAATAAACTGTTTTATAATAAAGAATTTGGCCTTTATCCTCAGTTCCTGGAGAGGAGACTAAATCCTTAGAACTTCCTCGTATCTGAAGTGAAGCAGTTTTACAGAGGACTGAGCCCTTAACTTATGGGTTTATGCTAACTCCAGGTAGTTATTGCCAGAATTGAATTGCAGTAAATCAGTTGTTGTTAGAACATGAACCAACAAAAGAACAGCGGTGTTCTGACTCCCAGAGAAGTGCCTTAATTCTAGTATGTTCTGTATTCCCTAAGAGTGGGTATACACTTATTCCTGTTGCTATCGTCCCACCCTGGCATCTTGCACAGTGCATTACTTACTCATGGTGGTTGCTTAATGGAGTTAGATTTGTTCAGCTGTGATCTGATGATCAAGGACTTACACTCTCAAGTGAGTACACATACTTAAGCTAGTATACTTAAGCCAGACATTGTTAACAGGTTTTACACACCAGGCGTTGGAAGTGATTGGAAATTAGTTATACCACACTTGTGTCTCCATATTGATTCCATGTGCATCTCTGCTTAGCAGATTTGTTGCTATGGTGCATGCTTTTCAGAACGGTGCAGAAAAAATATTAAACACACTTGAGTAAGAGTCAGGATTGAAATTCACTTCCAGGTTTTCTAGTCTGAGAAATGATCATTCAGAATTGTTGGGATTGGGGTTGTATGTTGAGTCCTGCACTACATCTGTTAGCTAGTGAGGCTGTGCTGAACTGAAGTATATGTTCCCAGAAGTCAGGCCCCAGGGAGCAGCTCCTAAGAAGCCATCAAGTCTAGCACCATGCTTCAGGCATAAGATTCAAAGGGCGTCCTTCCCTTTTTAGCAGCCTCCAGGGAGAGTCCACAAAATACTAAAACTCCTTTTGATTTGCTTGTTTTCCAGAGGTGAATCATCCTTTTGAAGAACTCTTGTTTGGATCTTAATAATCTCCTTTTGGCTTTCTCCTTTTTCTTCTCCTTGTTTGTTTCCCTTCTCTTACACTTTTGCTCCCTCCTCCTCTCTCTCTCTTTTAAACTTTTTATCATATGTACCTTTTCTTGCTTCCATTTTCCTTTTCATCTTGTCTTTTTTTTTTTCACATGTGTACTCAAGAAGGCTACACTTTGGTTCTCTTCACATGCAGATTCCTTTTTTGTTTAACAATAGGAAGTACTCTCTCCAGGTGTTGGAACAACTGTTAGGACACTTCCTAGAATACTCATTTTCGTATTTGTGGCTTAACAAGTATGAAGGAATATTATTCAAGTTTAAAATTGGCATTGGTTTCATTGGCAAAGAACCAGAAGCTGACCAAGGTCAGTACCAGGCTCTTTATCTTATGACCTCCTTAAATGCATGGAAAACCTCAGGCTTTCTCCACTTGAATTGCTTTGTTAGTGGAGGGGTGGAAAAATTTTCCTTTTACTCTCTAGGTTCTTTGGCTGATCTAACAATTAAATTGACATAAGACAAATTAATAGAAAAACAAATTAAATTTTGTATGTGTGGGAACCCCAAAGATATGACTCTGGGCCAAGTGGGCAGTGAGGCCTGTATGCCATCCCGAGCTAAGGAATGGCGTAGGGGCCTGGGGCTTCAAAGGGGAGGCAGGTAATCCACAGCACATAAGAAGAGCAGATGTTTGGTAATTAGATGTTTGCCCTGTCATACAGCTAGGTCTTTCAAATAAAAGTTATCTCTGTTAATAGCTCTTTTTCTGGGCCAGGCCCCATCTAAATGCTTTTAGGTAGTTAAGAGAGAAGTAAAAGGTTTTGGGTTTTTTGTTTTGTTTTGTTTTTGTTTGTTTGTCTTGAGTCTGCTGCATCTTGATTGCCTTCAGCTCAAAAGAATCAACATACCAAAGTGGCATATTTTGGGGTCATGTATTCTCCCCTTCAGTAGGTATATTATCCACATTAAATTTACGTATAGCCTAACAAAAATATATAGTAAAAAGTGCAGAATCACCACACCTTTAAAGCCAATTAGAACTTTATAAATTGTTCACTGAAGGAGGGTTTGTTTTTTAAATCGAATTCTGTCTCTGTAGGTATCATGAGAGGGAGTTTCACTGGACACATGGCATTTACAAATTCTGATTGGCATTTCCTTCTTTGTTGAAAAGAGAACCTAGCTCAGTTTGCAGCAAATATGACAGTAGGCTGTGCAAATGTATGTCTAAAATTCAGCTCTGTGGGGGTTAAACATTCAAGCTTATATGAGACAGCATCAGTTTCAGGTCAAAGTGCTGTTCTTGAATGATCAGTATAGCGCAGAAAAAAGGCATTGAAGTGACCTTGCTGAGGGTCTAAAACTGTACCGAAGCCTTTCCTGCATGATTAAGTGAGCAGAATCTTAGATTAGCTAAAAGCAGTGCAGAAACATAATGAGTTCACTTATTTTGGAGCATTTAATAACAGTTATAGACAGTTATGTGATCAGGCGGAGTTATGACTTATTCATTCTTTCATTGCTATTAAAATTACTGCATTTGAGGTTTTTAAAGTCATTGAAATAAAAAAAGTCTGATTTATGTTAGTAGAATTTAGCTTGCCCTTTGGTCTCTCAGTTTTTAAATGATATAATTAGACTTTTTAAAGACCATTCTAAAAGCATTATTAGCATTTTGTATAGCAGAAAGTAAATGCATGTTTTGTGGATAGTTTAATTTTAAAAGGGATAATAATACTTGATTCAGACAGTGATATTCATAGATTATTAAGGAAAGATTTTTTTGTATGAAATTTCTCAAAAGGCAATTGTATAATTTTAGTAATAGACTATACAGAATGCGTGTGGATTTTGCTGTGTGTACACACAGATACTCTTTCTAATGCACTCTCTAATTTCATTTTGAATGGACATTACAAAGACATGGAAATAATACAACACAGCTTTCCTCCCATTTGGGAAAGCAAGGATGGGAAGAGAAAGTACCAGAGGATGTATTAACTCATGACCTTTAGCATATTTCCTCTGAAATTACAGAGCCATCTATCAGCCTGGGGGAAAAAAGCTCACTTTAATCATAACAAAGAGATTTGCAGGTGGTTTGAATTAGCAGTAAACAACAATCATTAATAAATCATTTTGGAGGAATATGGAAATGTCATGGATGCGTCGACATTTTAATATGATTCTACTCTTAAACTTTTCTTACACGGCTTATTGTATGCAAATACCGTCCCCTGTCCAAATGGTTCCAAATTAGACATTGCTTCCACTTTCAAATGGGCTATTGCACAAGGCATAAAAGCGCAGAGAAAACCTATCTCACCATAAAACTGTGAGATCAAGTGCTGATTTTAGTTGGACACTACAGTAGGATTTTTTGATACACACATCTTTGCTCATAAAACCGAGCTGACTGCAATCTCCTTAAACAACAGCTATTTGTACCACGTGTGTTCTGTAAACAGTTTGGATATCTCTTTTGAAGGCTTAAAATGCAGTGTACTATGCTGTTGAAGGATGGAAACTGAAAAACACATTACGAAGGTGTGAACACAAAGAAGCCCTTCAAATAGCCAGCAATGGAGGATTATCCGTGGGAACCAACGGATGGTCCAAGTTGTATCTGTTCAAGCATGACTACACACACACTTTAGGAATATACATGTTTGCATATGAGTACATACACGTGAAGTTATGCCTTCCCATTTTATTCCAATGTATTTGAATTTAATTATTGAAGTTTGCCTTCCACATGAGTAGCCATCCACAGGTAAGTGAGTCCTTGGCTAGTCTGGAATTGCCAAGTGATTAGTTCTGTTTGTCATAGTTTGTTAATCGACAGGAAAAGGTGTCATTCAGTTGAGAGGAGGGGAAGGCCAGATTATTTGGATGGCAACGGAGGGGTCAGAATGGTGAAGCAGCAACCTGGAGTGCTATTTGAGGAGGCTGGTCTGGAAAGAGTTTCCTGATAGTGATGTTAGCATCTACTTGGACTGTTTCCAAAGGGACAAGATGTCCTGGAAACACAAAACACATCTGTCCCATTGATGGGGTCAGTGGTGTCTGGGGTGAGGGTTATTATGGCAGCTTCCAATTCATGCAGTGCAGATTTTTGTCCACTAGAGACTGATGTCTGCCCAGTAAACATGTGGCTTAAGGCTTCACAGTTTAGACCTGAACTATGGTCTCAGAGGTGAGAGGCTAGTGTTTCATCCGCTAAGCCATTTAGCCTTTTCCTTTGAAGGAAGATTGATTTTAAAAAAGCTATTAACCTTCAGTGATTTATCTCATCAGATCATCTTCATTTTCTTCTGCTTATAATAAGACTATATTATATAGTTTTATTCTTCAGTTAATTCAACAAGACGATCTGAGAGGGAAATGCATGAGAAACGTAAAGAAGGCAGAGATAATAGAAAATTATCAGCAACACTAAAATGAAAACGTTAACAGGAAAAACAAAAGAAACTGAGCAAATGTTATCACATATCTCAGAGATACAATCACGTAAGACATAATGGTTCTATGTAACCCAGTTTTACAGAAAAACTTTCCATGTGTCAGTTTGATTCTAAGGCCATACACCATGCTAATAACATAGGCACTACTTTCCTTTTTCTAGTGAAAGACAAAGGGGGCACATTTCATTTTTCTTCAGTGACTAAAATATAAGCTAGGGAGCCAGTGGTAATTAATTCACATTGAGTATATTTTCAGAGGTGCACAAGAAACAGCAATTTTCAAGGAAATTGCATTAAAACACATTCTGTTCTGAGCCTGAAATTAGACATTTTATCTATTTTTAGTGAAAAATGTGAAAAATGTGTTAAACAGTAACCTGTTCTGCTGCCTTATCCCGAATCCCTTTAAAGCGAACTAGAAATCGGTCGCTTCCTGTACTGAATCATGTTTGATTTATTGCATTATATTGATTGAGTTTCTACTTTGAAAAAAGTGTTACATTAATGACTTTAATTCATCCTCCATAACTTTATGACATACACTAATTTACATTTCTTCTGGAGTACCTGATAGCAAAAGAAGTTCTGGCATTTTAATTTTTTTCATGTATACCGTCAGGCTGAGCTTGAGTGGAGAATGTAAGAACACAGCATTAGGAAAGTATCTGCTTTGAGCAGTGTGGGCTCCCCTCACCCCCACCCCACTCTGTCCCACCCCCGACAGGTATGTACATTGACAGTCAGACTGAGGGCTATGATAACATTTCAATATTTGATGAGACTAAGCAATAATAGGCACAGGTCTCTGCCATTTTATGAGCTTTTATTTAGTACTCATGGTTGAAATTCCTTTTGTTTCAGGAACTGTTAGTTTATTTAAGTTGGTGTTTGGGCAGGTGAGGCTCACTCAGTCCTGGCAAGTTCTGACAACTTGATTCTAAAGAAATCGAAGAAGCTGAGCCTGTCAAGCTCTTGTTCTGTATTTGCTGAACTGGTCAGTAAGGATACCAAGTAAGAAGATTTGAAATTGGAGAAGTAAAGGCTAAAAAAATATTTGTGGTAATGTCACTTTTGTCTGTTTTTTGAAGAAATGACAGTGATGATGAAATAATTCTTTGGTAGCTGGTTATAAATGCCCCTCTTAACTATTTCATAGTATACAGTGACTAGAGTTTATAGTATCTTTTCTCTAATGTTTCAGTACAGTTCTAATTTCCTCACCCCACTTGCATTAAATACAAAGACACCTCTTAATTGCTTTTTTTAATCTGGATTATCTCAGGGATTGACATTTGCAAAATGAATTTTGATAGGATTTTGAAAAGCAGGGTTGGTATTCAAGGTGAAGGAAATAACAAGGAGATATAAACAGTGATTCATGAAACTTGTGTGGTTCAGTTTCATGTAAAGGAAAATGATTTTAAGAAATGGGGAAGAATAAGGAGGTGACTGCTGTCAGCTTTGATTCAACTCATGTTTGAGGACAGAGTTTTGGGTTGCAATCTCTTGTTCTTTTGACTCTTGATTCCTTGGTGTGCAGAATTCTGTCAGTTCTGCCACTCTCCTATCCCAACCCCAAGCCTACTGAAATATCAATCCTACTGAATTTCCTCCATGTGATACTTTCCATGATGGTGTCAAAACCACAGTGTTCTAGTGCCTCTTGGTTATTTCCTTTACCTCACTGGTCAGGAATTAGAAGGAGAAAAGGTGATAAGGAAAAATAAGAACTGACAAATTGTTTTAGGTCTGTGAACTTTAGAAAATTCTGGAATAATGTTTGGCAAAGTAAGCCGTTTTACATTTGGGTATTTATGATAAAATCGGTTAAGTGTACTTTTCCTACAAAATTCGTATTTTCTTTTACGTTCAAATTTCTCCCTAATATAGAAAAATGCAATAGTGAAAATAGGAATAACAAATAAAATAATAATTAGCTGGGCTTTATTAACACATCCTAACATGATCTCCTATTCCAGATATGAAATGACATGTCATAATCAAAATATTAAAGCATATTAGAAGATACTAAAAAGGTACAGAATAAAACCAAAAAGATACACAGATCTCCCTTTTTGTCATCTTGAAGAAAGTCAAATTTCTTACTCCTCTCTACTTCATCAAAATATTGCAGTAGATTTAAAAAAAGATAGTGTCCTCAGTTGATGAGAGATCCTACTCATTTTAAACTCAAACAGAACCAGCAATAAAGATAGAAAATTAAGATCTGAGGGTTACATTGGGTTAGATCAAACATACCCCATACCTGTCACAGTCTTCTCCTTGGTGAAGTGGTGTAGGATTTTGATGGGCAAAGGTTCTAATGGCTTAGTCTTTGTGTTACTCTAGTTGGGTTTTGCACCAGTCCATACATAAAAGGAAACTTCAGTTCCTTATGGAGTTCTCAGTTCTTGGCCTTAGTTCTGATCCTTTTGCCCTGCTCATTCCTCTCTCTACATAGCTACCTGGTCTCCATTTCCACAGCTTCTGATAGCATTGCTTGTTTTCTGCCCTGGATCTCTTCCGAGCTGTCTTCATGGCTGTGATCACCGTTCTTCATAGGTAGTGATTCAGGTCTTCCTGCCACCCTCCGTCATTCTTGCAACCTGCCTCAGACCTCTTGGTTATATATTATCCCCCCTGACTTTACCCAAGTCCAAGTGCATTCTAGTCCCTGTTGCTCTGCAGGCTGTGTTCTAGTATGATTTGCTCCCACACTGAAAGGACAATACCTGTAGTAAATGTCTGTGACCGTATAGCATCAGTGGTTTAGAAGGGACTGATTCCACCAAGTACAAAGTACTGAAAATATTTGTAAACTGAATTTTAATAATTCTTTAATTAAGTTGTTAGGTTAGATGTTAAGAGGTGCTTACATTTGCCAAAAACTGTGGCAGGATTATTTTTGGAATCTCTGAGCACAATATGCTAGAGTAGTGTTTCCATAGAATTCAGCTCCTTCCCCCTGCCCCCATCTGGTGCTGCATACATCTTGAGGAGCCTCTACTATTTAACTGCCATGTGAAAATTCATGTAACTGTTCTTGGCAGAGTCATGATCCCACTGGTTAAACCCACTACGTATGCTAAACAGAATTGAACCAAACTCATTTGAGCAAAAAATGGAAGACAGAACCTGTTTCTAGTCATTTTTCATTTCTCTTCTGAAAGCCAGCATGTGATTTTGGAACGCAAAATGATTAATTTGGGACCACAAAGAATGGAAAGTAATGTAGTTGCATTTAATTGTTTTTTCTTTTAAAGGGGAATAATAAATGTATCATGCTTACTATAAGCTGGAGAGGTGAAAACAATAAACCAAAAAACTCTCCATTTACCTTATCACATGCTTTTTTTTCTTAGGATTGTGTCTTGGTTCATTCAGGCTGCTATAACAAAATACCAAGAATGAATGGCTTATAAACAGCCAGAAATTTACTGCTCACAGTTCTTGAGGCTGGAACCCCAAGATCAGGGTGCCAGGATGGTTGAATGAGGGCATCTTTCCTGTTGCAAACTTCTCATTGCATCCTTACATGGCGGAAGGGGCAAGGGAACTCTATGGGGTCTCTTTTGTTAGAAAACTTAATCTCATGCGTGAGGGTTCCACCTTCATGGTCTAATACACCCACCTTTGGGGTTTAGGATTTCAACATACAAATTTTGGGAAGATAGAAACATTCTGACCATAGCATACTGAAAGTTAATATTGACTCATTTTTAATCACAGGGAACACTCTTCCTACTTCCTACTAGTAGTTGGTGCTGATTGGTATATTTTCCATGTTGAGTCATAATCTTTTACCTTTGTTTCCAGCCAGAGTTCTGAAGGGCAACTTTTCTAATGCCTGATTCAATCAGAAATGTAGGCAGGCAGTCATTCAAAAAGTATATATTGAACACTTAACCTGTTCTAAGCAGTGCTCTGTCTAGGTGATACCCATTTTTAAAGTCATAGACACATTATTCAGTATTGTCTCTAGATCCAATTAAACACAATTTCTTGGTCAGTCCTCTCTGCCTCTGCCTAACCTTAGTTTCTTCTAGCCTCTTGCGGGAATTTCAGAACTAATATCTTCTTCCAAATTCCTCGACCGTTTTCATATCTTATTTGGAATTGTAGCAGTTTGGAAGCCAAGATTGAGTTTTCCACAGAAGGCAGCAGAGTAATTTCTGTGTTCTTAATAAGTACTTAATAGGCATTTCTTGGGAGGTGGGGGATCTAGTTAACTATAGATGGGCAGTTGACAGTATGAATGAAACCTGTACAATGTAATAAAGGGCAAAAGCTACTCCAGGTAGCCAGCATACATCCTTGTAAATTTTCCCATTTACATCCTTGTAAATGTTCTAAATGTAACAGTCCAGTTATACTTGAAAGCTCTTCTCCCCAGTAAGGTGACCTAAACTAACCCAATTTACAGAGTGGACCCTACTTGGTCTCCGATAGTTGAGTTTGGCTTAATCTTTAAATTATGCTCCTGTGCTCCATTCCAGCTTCCAAAAAGGATGATTCTCAGCTCTCACACTTGTAATGCAAACTGGCCATGCTTGAAATGAAAGGTTATTGATGGAAATTAAGAATTGCTTATGGCAGCACAAAAACCCATGCTTAAAGACAGGTGCAAATAAATGATGATATAAGAGCCTGGTGAGTTTGACTGTTTACCAGAAACAGCTCTGTAAATACTGTCTATGGTAGTTTATTTTTCACCTGGCCTTTACCTGTTCTTCTTTTAGGGGCACGGAAAGTGAACATTAGGTTAAGAGAAGTAATAAAAAAAAGAAAACAGAATTGTAAACCCAGTTAATTAAAGGCTTGTCTTCAACTGTAAGTGACAGATGTGTTTGTGCAGGGTGATTTTATCCCAGTTACAAAGGCATCAGTGCAGTATTCTGCCCAGCTTTCAGTGATCTCTCAGGTAGAGAGAATTCGTAAGTGCTCAGCACACAAATGAGATGTACAGTCAATATAGTTTCCAATCAGATGTTTAAACTTGGTATTTAAAAATAACCTGGTCAGAGTAATTTTTTCCCTCAACAAAATAAAATAGGAGAACTTAACTATGAAATAGTGGTTAGGTCAACACAATAGAGAATTAATGCATCATTGCTTTTGATGAATTTCTATCCTCTTTACAAATGGAGAAACAAATGTCTTAGAGTATCATGTATTATATTTCCCCTTTAACTGATTCTTGTCCACTTAGAAATCTAGAATTCAGGTGTTTTTTTCTTCTTGCTTTTCTATTTTCCATTCTTTGAATCCCTTCACACCTCCCTTCCAGAATTTTCCACCTTCCACTTGCTTGGCTCAGCCTGGGCTTTCTAATTGGTGGTCTTATCTTTCTGTAATCACCTCTCATAGAACATGATCACCATCCACAGACCAACAGACACCTTCCACAGCTGCTCTTTGGCTTCTATGACTCTGGCCACTGTTTATCTTGGCTTTACTCTATCCCTTTTCCACCTTCTTCAACTTTGACCTTTTTTCACTTTCTATCCTCAACACCTCCAAGATTATAGCCTTCTTCTCAGACTGGCTTGATTATACTTATTTCCTTCATTGTCTTCCTTTTCTTCCTAGCTTCTTATTCACTATCCAACCCACTAGTTTCTGGTTCTACTCAGCCACTTTATAGAAACTTTTTTAAAAAGTCACTAATGACCCTATTGTCAAATCCAGTGACACCTACACAGGTTCTGACAGTTTTGACCATTTATCCTCCTATTTCTTTCCCCTTTTCTTACCTTCTGACTCCACAATACTTTTCTTTGTAATTCTAAACTGCTGATAGTGATTTGACAATGACTATCTAATAACCCTCTCTGTGGAGGAAAAACAAAAACACCAAAACTCTAATGTGTACTATTTTCTGATGTCCACAGTATAGAAGATCTCATCATGGTCCATTTCAGGGTACTAATGTGATATCACTGAATGCTGAACTGAGAAGAGGTGTGAACAGTTGTTTGTCTTCAAGTGGTGCAAGCTGACTCCAGCATACCACCAACTCCTGGCAGCTTGCCCCTGTAAATAGGAGTTCTCCAAAGGAGTGGTTTCCAAGTTGGAGTAAATGTATCCCATGGCTTCTACAAGATAACCTATTGGGGTGTGGAAAGACTGTATTAGAAATTCTATTTATATGTAAATTTTAGTGTATCTTTTCCAAATTTTTATTTTCTGTGGCCTTTATTATGTACATACTACATAGTACAGTATACATATAGTATATTATGTATGCATGTGAGTGTGTGTAAATAGCATTTATTGGAGTCTTACTATGTACTAGGCCTATGTTAGGTTATTTAAATCTTACTACAGTCTTACAAGATAGTTGCTAAAGTTCACAAAATTTAATTAACTCAAGATGAATTAGGATTTAAAAGTAAGTAATGTATTGATGGTGCATCCTCATTTTTAAAAAACTGGTGAGTTAAGTAATCAAAAACTTTTGGAGGTTGTGATCTGAAGCTTGACTTGCTTTTCACTCTATATACTCTTACCAGATTATTTCACATGCACTGATGGTTTCAACAATCATTCATAAGCATTTAATTTCAATTTTTTTTTCTCCAGCCCTGTGGAGTTTCAGACCTAAATTTTTAAAGCCTTCTGGTAGCCCAATATGTTGAAGACATAATGAGAAGACTTCAGGGCTCATGTATTGAGTTTTTGCTAGTATAATTGATTCTAATTAAAAAGAAAGTTAAATTTCCAGAAAAATGTCAAAAACATAACATTAAAAGATATCACTTGTTGTAATATATATTTATGAAAAACTATTTTGCCTGGCTCTCAAAAGTTAAATCAAGTACATTTTGGACATCAGTTTCCTCATCTATAAAGCAAAAAAATTGAACTTGAACTTGGGTGGCTTCCCTGAAACTCTTTTTGTCTTGGATTCCTAGTCATACCCCACTCTATTAGTGTTTTCAGTGTAAAATGATGCTTCTACCTACCTTATCAATCAATAGTAATTTACTGGTTTGTGGACTTATGTACTTAATAAATGGAATTTTGATTTTTCTTAACATTAAACTAACTCCTTAAAAAACGGATACATGTGTCTGTTCCAGACATGACCTCTGACTTCTGACTTGGAAATGACTCTTAATTTCAAGGTAGTAGGTCTCAAATGAGAGATTATTTAAATATATCTCAGCAAATATCCAGATTGACAGGTCTCCAAGACAATTTATAGTAAGCTATTTAGGAAAGAATGCAATATGCCCTTTGCACTTACTAGAGACTTAAGGGAAATCTGGGCCTGTAAAACATTTGGTGATTGCTGAGATTTTGACACTTACCTGCAAACCTTATTGTATTATTGGTATAGCCTTAAAAAGAGAAAAAAATTATTAGAATGTAAAGGGTCAGGAGGAACATAATGTTGAGTGTTTATTTCACAGTCTCTTTTCAGAGTTCTAACTAGTTCTAATGTACTACAGTTTTTCTTATGATAGTACTTTTCTTTCCTTTTCTTTACTCTGCCTTCCTAGTTTCAAAATAAATTAAGGATTCTTATTTATAACGAGAACATTTATGACTCCAGCAAAGATGATTTTGGAAATAGAGAGAAAGTAAGATTTTTATTTTTATCTTGACACATACTAATTTATAAGCTTTTGAAAAAAATAAGTTCTGTAATTTCTTAATTTTCATTTCATAATGTGAGAAACAGGGTAAAAGTGGCTACTTTTCTAGATAATGTTTAATCCTTGCAGATTTTCTCACTTCCAAATGAATTGAACGTTTTATTAATTGGTACATCTGAACTTGCATGAGGCTGCTATATGAATTAACTTCCATTCCCTACAGGGGAAGCCTATTATATTTCCTAGGTTATTTTTTAGTCAGCAGTTTAGGCAAATTCAGTTGGCTCTGAAGTTGAGAGAATCCTTTTAGCTTTTGGTATATGCTGGCATAGAAGATGAAGAAAATGTTTGCTTTAAAACATGATATTCTCATGATAAGATGCATTACTCTACTGGGTCATCTCTGAACATATGTTTGCAATTTCCAGTACTTACTGTCCACCTCCTCCAGGAATTACTATTTGTTCCCCATTCCCAGTTTATCCATTTATAAAAGAGGGAGAGTGGGAGCTGGTAGAGAGTTTTAAAGGGATATCCAACCACGCTTAAGGAAGATCTTAAAATTCCGTTGCCTTTGTTTGCTACTAAAACTGTGTGAAAGTTAATATTTTTAGTCCACAGAGATTTATGCAAATTATTTTTAAAGTCCTAGTCATGGAGGTCATATCCCTTGAGTGTCATCAGAAATTCTGGTTTGTGTTAGCTGGAATTGCCAGAGCTAAAATAATAAAAATATGACTGAAAGGTATCATGGAGATTTTGTGTTCAGGAGATCTCTTTCTTAGTGGCAGGAAGATTAATTTGATAGTTATCTTTTGTTTGTTTTTTAAATTATAAGAATAGTACTTTCTTGTTTTGAAATATCAAACAAGATAGAAGTTTATAAAGTAAAAACCCCTAGTTCCATACATCAACCACCCCTAGTTCCATACATCAACCACTAGCATTAACCAGTATTAATAGCTTTTTTTTAAACAAAAATGGGATTAATCTGTACTTTTTGCATAACTTACTTTTATTTACTTAAGAGATCATTGACATCTTTTCAGGCCTATGCATATAGACCATACCTAATATATATTTATGTAGACCATACCTAATATATATTTATGGACTTCTTTATAAAAGGATGTTTAGATTATTTCTAATTTGGGACCACTGCTAACTATAATAAACATTCTTGTTCCTATATCTTAATGCTTTCATGAAGGGCTGGGTACCAGAAATAGGGTTGTTTGGCTCATTGAACATCTTACAGGTTGTGTTATGGAAGGACTTTATAAAACCTTCTGATTATAAGATTTGATCTTCTGTGCAAATAGAAAAATCCTGGGTTGGAGACCAACTGGAGCTAAGCTAGACTTGGTCTTCAAAACAAGGAGTGTTCATGTTTTTGTTCATTGGGTTTAACTGTGTGACAATCAACAGCCAACTTTGTGAACTAAGACAGTACATATCTGTGAAAATGAAAACCACTGAATCACTTATGCAAGTTTAATTTAGCTTTATGAATATTTTTTAACATCACTCAAAAGGAAACTATAAATAATCTTCCTTGAGTATAATCTTTCTCTTAAGGAAAATAATACACACCTCACAGATTGGGTATGTTATTGCCTGCTGCCGTTCCTGATTTATATCAGTGCAATTCTGCATTTTTATTCTCTGTAGAATACTTTGTGAGTTCATAAATTTGCATTGGCACATCCATACGTTTATCACAGGTAGCGGACACTGCCCCTAGGCAATTGGGCACAAATAAACCATAGGGAAATTAGCGTAAGGTTTGGGTGAAACAATATCACTGAGAACAAAACCTCTTCTGTTCTACTTTCCACTATTTTCTGGCTGATTCTGTTGCCCCTGGTCTATTCAGGAGCACAAAAATTACTTTTTAGCTTTTTTCCCCCATGCCTTAGGCCAAAATGACTATTTACTCTATTGCTTCACCTGCTGGTTTAATATAAGAAAAGTTGAAGAATCTCAGGGACAAGAGAATTTGTTAAATACCAACAGGAGCTGTGATTTTGCCGCTCGGGTCGTGAAAGCTGGAAGGTTCTTGGCTAGAAACAAGTGCTGGTGACTTTTCATCTCCTTTTCCAGGGAATCATTCCATTACACTGCTGCTGTGATATCCTTCTAAACTTCCAAGGATGCAAGCAACAGACACTCTTGTGGCCTGGGCACACTCAGAGAGATGTTTGGATGAATGTAATATCTGTTTTTAATGTCATTTAGTTGTTCATTTTAGACTTTTCAAAAAACTCATTTTCAACACATGCAAACTCAGGACTTCGAATTTCTGTGGGGGAGAGCCATGAGCAAATTGTTTCCAGGGCTCCGTGTTACTACTTCCTATCATGAGCCCAAGTTAAGTGCTGGTCAGGTCTCGTCTGGGGCATTCAAGACCCCAAATTTCATTATTGTGTTCAAATATAGAAACTGCACCTAATGGTCTAGAGTGGCTCTTTGCTGATATGGTATTTCTCATCCTCCCCTACGTTCTACTTTCAGAGGGAATTAAGGTATTTCATTAATAGTAACCACTTTATTCCCACCATACCCCAAATGTAGGGAGCCAGACCTCTTGTCAAGACTATTATGATGGTTTCAAACTACTTTCTCTGCCTTTATCCAGTCTCCATGGTTACTGAATGCTCTTTATACAGAATTAGTCAAATTTCTCTCTTGCTTCTTCTCATGATTCCCTTTTGCCCATGGAATAAAGCTCAAATTCTATTTGTGACAGGTGAGACCTGCCATGATCTCAATTCTCTCCCAGATTTTCGATTCGAAAATACCCCTTTGCCTCATAAGCTTTGATCGTGAGAAGTTACTCTGTTTTTCCCATAACTCTCTAAGATTGTAACTTCTTCCACACAGCCTTTCCCACACATTTCTCATCTGGATTACCTTTCTTCACCCTAACACTTCCCTGGGGAAATGGTCACTCAGTCTTTTGTGCCCATCCTGTATTTATGAGTATTTTAATTATAACAACTGTAATATCTTATTAAGTATATTTGTTTAGATGCCTGTTTTGTATCAGGGCTGTCAGTGTTATATTGACAGAGGTAAAGTTCTTCATTTGTATATCATCATGTCTAGCATAGAGTAGACAATGACTAATTGGCTAAATAATTAATGAATAAATATTAACATCTCCATTGCAACCAAAGGGAAATCAGACCTAGTAATTAGAGTCATAAATAGGATTCTATCTATGTGGGCTTGCCTTTTCCTTTGTCTTATTCCAAAATGGCTTAAGACAATTAAAAAAAATCAAGCACATTCTAACAAGATAATAAATGTGGACATTAGAACAAAATAAATGGAACTGTAGAATTATGTTTAGAACTTTTGGTCCACTTTGGTTTTAATTTCAAATAGGAAGAGCAAGAGTTAGATTAGAATTTCTTCAAGGAGCAATCTTGGATTTCCTAAAGGAGCTGTGGGATTTTTTGTTTTTTTGTTTTTTTTAAAGATGGACATAGAAATTGGAATATTTTAAAGGGAAATGTCAGTCAGTGAAATCAAGTATATTACAGCCTTGTAATTATATATGTAGTGTTAAATTTATCTCTTTCAGAGTTCATACATCTTAGAAAAATGACATCTTATTGTTATTGCTGAAGACCTGAGACTATCCATGCACTATCATCGGATATTAAACTATGGTTTTTGCTATATACGGGATTCTCAGGACGTTTAGCTTAAAATTTTGAAACTTATATTCTGGAGGCTTGCCACCAAAGACAAGCTAGACATCTATTAGTTCAAGGAAATAAATGTTTTCTTTGCACAGGGGAAGAACAATAAAATTTTTATTTGCTTTTCTGTGAAACAGTTTCAGTTAGTTGTATATACTGTTTCATTGTTGTGTTTGTAAGACATTTAGGACCTTAGAATTAGGAAGTCTTGAGAAGCTTAGAGACGAAGAAACTGTGTGGAATTAGGACAATTAAGAATGAAAGCCAACAGATTATTATAGAACACAGTTTTTTTTTTTTGTATTTTACGTACACAAAAATAGTTTGTTATAATAACAACTCCAAATGATCTGGATTTAATGCATAAAGCTTAGAAAAAGTATGGAATGTTTAAATTTTAGGTATAGACTTTATTTATTTTTTTTTTGAGATTTTATTTATTTATTTGACAGACAGCCAGCGAGAGAGGGACAGCCAGCGAGAGAGGGAACACAAGCAGGGGGAGTAGGAGAGGAAGAAGCAGGCTCATAGCGGAGGAGCCTGATGCGGGGCTCGATCCCATAATGCCGGGATCACGCCCTGAGCCAAAGGCAGACGCTTAACCGCTGTGCCACCCAGGCGCCCCAAATTTTAGGTATAGACTTTAATCATGTTCTACACACTAAGCTAAGTTGCAGTAAGTTCAAGAGTAGTTAAAATTTATCATGATCAGTGATTATCTGATTTGCATATACCCTTATTAAAGTACTATTAATCTGATTGACTCTCAGGTAGAAGAAAGATACATATATCATGGAGGTATGATAGCTGCTTTCAGAAGAGATGACTAGCCACATTTATCCAGTTCATGCATTTCAGAGTTGAAGGGAGATACAACATTAAATGACACTCTTATAAAAACAAAACAAAACAAAAAAACAAACACCTCTAAATTTGAGGTAAATATCTAGTATTTTAAGAATCCATGTTCCCTTGGAAGTATCACTAAACCTGTTTCTTGGTTGAGCGTTAAGGATGATGTTGAAATACATATTCCAATTTCCCCTTAAAAAGTGAAAATCTCTGATGAGATCTTCTTATCAGGCAATCATTGGAGTTTCCATCTTTCAAGAAAAATGTGTTTTCTCTTTCTACATTTTGAGTTATAGAACTTTAATATTCACTCAGCTATGGGAAGGGAAAGTGAGAAACATATGACTAATTTATTTCCAATTTATCTTAACCGTGTGAGCAAAAGAAGGTTTTCAATTAGGAGTCTTCAAGGAAACTCCACCCACAAAATTCTTCAGTGGATTACAAAGCTGAGATTTCCTCCAGGGAACTCTAACAGGGCTGTCAGGTGCCAGGTGGAGATAATCCCCTACCTTTTTTCTTCCAGTATCTTACTCTACATCATCTCTTTCATTGGCTTGAGATGAGGAGGAGGGATGACTTTGGTGGAGGCAGAGACCTGGAGATGGCAGAGAAAGTCAATCCCACACTGAATTCTTACAGAGGAAGTATGTGTGTTGGATAAGATCTGTTCAGGCATAAACTATAGTGCTGTTGGCCATGAATTCAATGTTAATGAATCAGCAACATGTATTAAAGAAAGTATCTTTAAACATAAATACATAAAACCAGGTTATGTATTGAGGGTTGGTAAAAATGTTGTGATTAGAGGCTTGCAGGAACTTAACTCTGTACGTCCCCCAGGAGCAATGGTTCAGTATTTGCTAATTCAGCATTTACAGTGACTTTATAGAACATTGCTGCTATCAATAATGAAAATCAACTATACACACATATATATATATGAATATACAGTATATCTACATCCCTTCTAAGTAATAAAGCATCAACACCTTTGAAGCTCCTTATATGCTGCTTCTAGATGACACTGTCCTGGTCCTTTCTCTCTCCTGAGTTAATCACTATCTTGAATTTTGTGAGTAGCATGTACTATTTTTCTTTTTTGCCCTATGTTGCATGTAAATAATACTAAAAAAGTAGTGTACAGTCATGTTTTTGAACTCCATATATATGGTATCAAGCAGTATGTATCTTCTGCGTCTTCCTTCCCCCTGCCCTCCAGCTTTTATTAATTTTCCACATTTAAGTGGATCTGTTTCTGGGCATTCTATTTTGTTTCATTGTTCACTTGTCTTTCTCAGAACTGTATTAGTTATCATACTTATATCAATCTGATTGGACTAGATGCAGAGCAACTCTGAAAGCTCAATAAGCACAACAGAAAATATGTTTTTCTTTCGTGAAAAATCTGTTGCAGGTTTGGAAGACTGACCAGAGCAGTTGTCCTTCATGGAATGACTCAACATTGTATATTTATATAAACGCATGATTCCATAGTCAATATGGCAGAAGATAGCTTTGGTGTATTTAAGATGGCAATTAAATATTTCTGCTTAGAAATGTCACATGTCATCCCTAGTAACCTTTCATTAGAGCAGGATTTATAGCCAACTGTAACAGTAAGAAGGCATAGTGAATTTGCATAATTATATGTTACAACAACCATTCATTACTTGAATAAATCCATATTGGTCATGATGTATTGTTTTTCATTACCGTTTTGTTTAGTTGCTTTTGCATCCATGTTATAATTGAATTGACTTGTAATTTTCCTTTTACACTATTCATATTATCTTTATCTGGTTTTGATATCTAAGATATACTGGCAAAATAAAATAATTTGAGAATTGTGCCTGCTTTTTCTTTTTCTTTTTTTTTATTAAAGATTTTTAACTTATTTAAGAGAGGGAGTACAAACAGGGAGAGGGGCAGAGGGATAAGCAGACTCCCAAGTGAGCGAGGAGCCTGACATGGGGCTTAATCCCAGGACCCTGAGATCATGACCTGAACTGAGGTCAGACACTTAACTGACTGAGCCACCAGGGAGCCCCTGCTTTTTCTCTTTTATGGAAGAGTTGGTATAAGATTAAGATAATGTATTCCTTGAATATTTTGTGGAGCATTCCCATAAAATAATCTAGGCCTAATTTTTTTTAGAAGATGTTTCAATTTTTTAATTGTTTATGTGATTATTGAGTTTCTATTTCTTCTAGAGTCAGTTTCTTTGAATATATTTTTGTAAAGGCATGTTTATGTTTAATTTTTTACATTTAATGGCACAAACTGGTCTGTAGTATTTTATTATTTATCTCATGTCTGCTGAATCTCTAGTTATGTCTCTGTTTCACTCATACTATTGATTATCTGTGCTTTTCTCCTTATAATCTCTCTTGTTAAAGGATTGTCAGTTTTATCTTTCAAAGAATCAGTGATTGATTCTTTGATCTTCTCTAATATGTCTTTTCATTTCATAAATTTCTGCTCTTAAAATATTCTAAAGTTATTTGATGCATAAATTTTTAGAACTTTAGTATCTTCTTGGTAAAGGGACCCTTACTTTTATATAGAGACTTTATACTAGCAAGGCTTTTTGCCTTAAAATATATTTCTTATAATAATACAGCTACAGAATTGCCATTTGGTTAGTATTTTCTTGGAATATCTTTTTCATTATCTACCTTTCAGTATTTCTTTATCTGTATGTTTCAGTCATAACTGTTATAAGTTTTGTGGCTGTACCCTGACAATCTTATTCTTTTAATTGAAGGATATAGTTCACTTATATTTACTGTGATTAATGATTTATAGAGATTAATTTTTACCATCTTATTTTGTATTTTTTTCACTTTTTCTGTATTTCTTCTGTGGTCTCCTTTACTCTATTATTTGGATTGATTTTTTTTCTGGCTTCTTTTTCCCTTTCTACAAGTTTAGATGTTGTGTAGCCTACATATTGTCTTTTAGGTATTATTCTAGAAATTAAAACAGGCATATTTAATATAATCCAAAGTTAGCTAACATCTTTGCCCTTCTCCCAGACAGTACAAGCAGCCTAGAAAACTTTATCCTAATCACCCTCCTGACTTATATGCTATTTTGTTTTTATTTCAGTTTTCTCTTTATTAAAAAAAAAGTAAAACACTGTTAGTATTTTATTCAGTTCTTTGTTAATCTCTATTGACTTGTTGATAATTTTCTTTGCTATCATTACTTCTTGCATTCTAAACTATTTTTTCTGAGACCCTAGTGTGTCTTATTAAGAAGAACTTTCAGAAGTGTCCTTATTGAGAACCTATGAGTGCTAAACTCTTTAGTTTTTGTTTGAAAGGAGTATTCCCATTTTACTCTCATCTTCAAAGGATGTTTCACTGATTATAGAATTCTGGGTGGTTTGGTTTTTCTCTAAGCCCTTTAAAGATGTTTTTCCATTTTATTTTGCCCTGTTCCCTTTTTTAAGAAATCAGCTATCTATCATTTATTTGTAAACTCTGTTTTCTCTCTTATTGCTTTTAGGACTTTATCTTTACCTTTGGCTTTTCAATTTTAAAACGACGAGTCCAGGTGCAATTCCTTTTAAACTGTGCTGGTTGTTACTTACAAAATCAAACTGAGGATTCTTTGTAATTCATCAGCTTTGGGGAATTCTTATGACATTTCCATTATATACTGTACTTTTCCTATTTAAAAAAATCTTTTTTAACATAAGTTAGATATATGTTAGAGCTTCTCATTTTATTTTATAGAACTTCTTTTTCATTTCTGTTTTTTTTTCTTTTCTTCCCTGTACAATAGAAAAGGTAGTTTTTTCATTTTTATATTCCAGTTCTCTTATTCTCTCCTTAGCTGTATTGAAGCTGATTAGCTTATTTATTGAGCTTTCAAAATTTTTGGGTCAGTTTAGTTTTCTTTTCTAGATGTTCTCTTTCATTCTTTTTAAAATATCATGATCATTTCTGGTAGTTTCTGGTTCATTTTTCACACTGCATTCCATTTACCAAAGGTTAACTTAATCATGAATGCAGATATGCAGATCAAAAGTAATCTACATCACAGCTTTATATCAACCACTGATTCTACTTTTTAAAGCATAAGTGAAATGCTTAATGGAATGGGCATAAAGAAAATGTTTCCATTCTGGTATTTATTTCTGTTTTAGTTGTCTTGAATTATTTCTGTATATGTGATTCTATTTTTTTCCTACAATCTTCTATAAAAGTAATTGTTTCCTTGAATTATGACTTTTAATCCTAGCTAAGAAATTTATTTTATAGTTGGAAATTTCTCAAAGTTTAGACTTTATTAAATATGTTTAATGTTTTAGACTAATTAGAATAACTGGTGTTAAAAAGTTTTGCTTCCTTCCAACGCATTCTGCAAAATGTCTACCACCCATTTATTAATGCCCTGGGAATGGCTTCTCTGTGTTTATGAGTTTCTTGACTACTGTTTTGTATCTCTAATTTGATTTTTTAGTGCTCTGTGTCTAGTGTTTTTCTCTGTTGACCTGAAGTACTCTGTTCTAACTTATTTGGAAAACTAGCCAGTTGAATAACCTGAAGAGGAATTTCCCTATCTAAAGGTGTAGACCCTCTGATACATACTGTTTAATACTATTAAATATTTTCCATGGCTCAGACACATGAAGTTTTATAATTCCATTTCAAATCCACTATCATGTAAGCTACATAAGGTCTATGGTATAGATACCTTGCCAGTTCTTCAATGAGGTCAGTGTTATTCTAGAAAGAAGCCCTTGAAATTCAATATAACTGTCAGGCTTATTGAGGAAAGTGGCCCCCAATCTGTCTTTCTTTCTGTTGCTGCTATGTGCATCAGGTCAGATCATTCCAACTAACAATGGCCGCAAATCTTTATCAGGGTGTAGTGCCAAATGCAAACAGTTATAGCCTGACTGTAAGCAAGGTACTAACCTGCCCACCATTGTGGTTGGTGAAAAACTGACTGTGATGGTTAATTATGTGTATTAAATTGACTGGATCACAGGGTACCCAGATATTTGGCAAAATGTTATTTTGGGTGTGCCTGTGAGTGTTTCTGGATGAGACTGGCACTTGAATCAGTAGACTGAGTAAAGCAGATTGCTCTTCTCAATGTGGGTGTGTACCATTCAATCCTTTGAAGTGTTGACTAGAACAAAAAGGCAGAGGAAGGGAGAATTTGCTGTGTTTGATTGCTTGAGTTGGAACATCAGTCTTCTCCTGTCCTCAGATTGGTACTTACACCTTTGGCCCTCCCATTTTCAGAATTGCACTACTGGTTTTTCTGGGTGTCCAGCTTGCAGATAGTAGATTGTGGGATTTGTTAGCCTCCATAATTACATGAGCCAATTCCTTATAATCTCTTCATATCTATATCTATATATTATATACATATATATAGTACATACATACAATATATGCATGTATCATGTATATGTATATAATAGGTAGATATAGATGTGATCTCTTTATATCTGTACATATATTTGTATATGTATGTGTTATCTGGATACAGTTATAAAGAGATATGTATATAATATATAGATACAGATAAAGAGATTTTGTTATATTATTATAATATATCCTACTGGGTCTGTTTCTCTGGAAAACCCAGAGTAATACACTGACCTAATCAGATTTCCTATCTTGGGTAGAATGGAAGCCAGATATATAAGAACATGTGGGCCACCAGAGCTGATAATTGTCAAGCAATGTGCCCACTGTCAGGGTTACCTATCCTAGTTATGGACCACCAATTAAATGTTAGGAAAATCAAATGTTAACTCTCAAGGTCTAGAGAAAAAAAACAAAACTAAACTACAAATGGATGGATTTTAATGCCAGTGCTATTATTGACTTGCTGTGGGTTTGAGGAGCGGAAATGGTATGAAGAAAAGATTAGTAAGCCAACAACAGTAGGACAAATGTTAGTTATAACCTGCAGAGGCACTGAAGTCTCTATTTTTTTAATTGTAGAATATTATTGTTTTAAAATGACTGTGATTTGTGAAAATAACATAACCTCCCTAATTCTCTTCATACAGATGGTGGATAGAGAATAGCAGTCTCCTTTTCTTACATTTGATTGGTGATCTGTAACCACTGTTGATACGCTACCTTTTCACACAATGGTGACGTTACTGGGCATGTGATCCTTCCAAACTCACTTCTGTTTCATCCTTCCCATCTTCGTTTCTACACTCACTTCCTTTTATACTATTCTGCCACTTGTCTTTTCTTTTTCTTCTCTATTTAGAATTTTTTTTGTGTCTGCTTTTGGCCTATTGGTGAGACAGTTAGACATTGCGGTGTCTCTCTAGGCCAAGAGAACATGACTTATGACTATAAGGCATTTTGACACAAATGGAAATATAAGGCATTTTCATCAATAAAGACTTTTTAACAGTTATTTATGTATTTGTTTGTTTGTTTTATTTATTTTTTAGCACTGATAAGAATAGCAAATTCCAGACATAAGCTAAGTTCATCCTAATATGTTGGTGTATTTTTCTTGAAGTTCATATTTGGAGGTCAGTGTGGGAGGAGAGAACATGGAAGATATAGGTTGACATTCCATTACATAGGACAGGAGAAAGTACCTGAGGACACTTGAATTGTTTTCCATAGGATTTCTCACATTTTTATCACATCATGTTTATTTTAGGGTACAAATCTTCCTTTGGCACCAAGAGAAGATATGGGTTGCTTGGGATCTCCTCCAGCCTGTCATGTCACTTAGCTGTCACAGAAATGCATTTTTTGCTAAGTCATAGCAGACCCATAGGGCCAATTTTTAGTTCATATCTCTTTAAATGTACACATGTACTTGCTGCTACTACCAACACTGCCTTGGCATCTTGAGAAGAGAAACCTTTTCAGTCAGGGTGGGAGTAAGGGTGGTACTTCCCGTTGTCAAAATGAAAAGTCCAAAGATGGTGTTTACAGATACTCTGGAAAATTGGGCATTTTTAGAGGCTGTGATCATGATGGTAAAGACTGTAATAATAAGTAATGTCAGTAGGTCAGTGTGTGTCTTCAGAATGCCCTTGATAACCAAAGTCATAATTCTGTGGTTGGCAAATGTAACGCAACCATTCAGTCATTAAAAGCCTTCTCAGTAAAAATTTTTTCCCAAAGGAGAATATGTTAAGAAAATGATCTGGTAGGTTGCACATTATGCTAATCTCTGGAAGACATGCTTTGCATTTCTCATAGCAACAGAGGCTAACTCTGTCATTCTTGGAAGATGGTGTTGCCTGTTTGGAGTGAAATTTGTGAGAATGGTTCATGTTCCGCATTGGAAGTTTCTTTGTTGCTTCCCTGGGGAAGTGATTTTTTCTTTTTAATCCTGTGCTCTGTGGAGTTTTTGAGAATAGAGTGTAGTCAAGAAAAAGGATAGGCAGTCAGGGCCTTGAGACAGTTTTAGCTAGTGCAGCTCAGCAGTACATTGTTTAGGGAAGTGATTGGCTTATATTTTTTTAGTTGTTTATGTTTTTTATGTTGGAATTAGGTTCCAGTTGAATAAAAGGGTAGAGTAGCTAAAAAGTAAAAATAAAAGTCTTGACTAAGGGCATTTTTATAAACATTCCATGTTTTTATTTTCCCTAGGTGAAAAATACCAGTAGTAGTTACATCCTCACCCCCATAATACTCACTGCTTGTCCCTTACTTTCTTCCTAGATGTCATCGATGTTGTGGAGGAATAATTAGATCAAATCTATAAAACACTTTGAGCTTTGAGAAAAAGGCCCTCTGAAAATACAAGATGTCATTGTGCTTGTCTCTTATAGACATATTCAACGACAGAGGTTTCCATCTTAACTCAGGGCCCATCAATTTGTGATATTTAAACTTTAGAAAACAGTTGGAGCTATCTGACAACTTCTAAAGAACTGCAGATCTATCGATCTTAGTGGGGGACCGAGCAGCAGGATAATATGCCCAGGAAACCAAATATGTATTCTTTATTGTTCTTATTCCCTGCTCTACCTTGTTTCCTCTGGTCACCCTCTCCCTCCTCATCTATACCTCCAATCCCCTCTCCATATGGTCCCAAGACCTCAAAAGAATTTTTTTTAATGTATTAAGAGAAGTATCTTTATTAAAAGAGGTGGCTTTATTAAAAGGGCACAGTGATAGATCATTGTCATCACTGCCGTCTTTCTTCCTCATTTAGAAGCTGGCATGAAAGGCTTGATGTACAGAACAATATCATCTGCTCTAATGATCTGTAGACTGGAACCGGAGCTCAAAGGCTCCAGCCTTTCTGGCTCACACTGTGCGAGGGAAACGGCTGGTGCTCATGTTTTATTGGAAGGATGGGAACAAAGGATGTTAAGAGGACTACACAGGGGCCATGTGAGTCATAACAACCCTTGTGAAATTGTTTCAACTCCCTTCCTCAACCTTAGCTGTTGTGACAAATGTGTCAAAGCTTTAGACGGAATACTGGATGCTGATGGAGCCTGGCTAGATGTAGAACAGGATTGTGCCTCCAAGTCAAGGTACTGAAGTAGGAAGGAGAAAAAAAGGAAAGTCTTTGTAGAAAGATAAGGTTTCTGACATTTACTCTTAAACCAGCTAAGCATTGCTGCTTTAAGAAAAATTTCATTTTTGGTCTGAAAAGCCACTTTATCGAAACATTCCAACTGCTTTATATTTGTATTGATGCCATTATAATTCATTGACCTGAGATTGAAATATAAAAAACAACCAAGTACTCAGAAAAACGTATTTGTCTCAAAGGGTGCAAGTAGCTCACTCCCAGGGTGTTCTTGCCTTGCCTAGGCCAGCTGTCATCAATCTGGAGATTTCATTTAGATTGTCTGTGAACGAGTATGTTTGGGTAAGTTGTGACTTCTCTGCAAGGGAACAAGACGTGCATTAAAGCCCACATGGCTTCCCTCTGGGGCATATATCTAGGGTTGAGCTCAAAGTGATGATTGCAACAGTGCCCTGAGTAAGTTGCCAATGTTTCTGCCACCTACCACACAGAGATTTCAAGTTCGCAAGCCTGTGAATTCTCCATGACTATCCAGGAACACAGAGAGAAGTAAATATTGAGTTCTGCAGATGGCACCTTATTTTCTGCTCATTTTCCTTCAGATCACCAGTCAATGAAAGAATATTATAGTAGCCTTTGCCAGAGGGAGCAAAGGCCGCCACATGTCTAGGAACTGAACTTGAAGTTTCATTGGCTTAAGCCCCACTGTATTTCTAAGTTATTACCCAGCTTTAAGTGGAAGTTAAAGCAGAAATATGTTTCTAATGAAAGGAGCTGGACTTTGGCTGGCTTCAAAGGGGAGTGGAGGGCAGAGTTTTGTTTCTGGATTTGAGAGGCTGCCTCATCACCAGGAAATGAAGAAGTGGGACTCAAAAGAACTGGATTCTTATTTTCTATTATTGTACACAACCTGATGGAAATTTGTGTTTATTTTTTTGTACTTTATTTTTTATTTTTTATTTTTTTAAAAGATTTTATTAGCTTATTTTTTAAGATTTTATTTACTTATTTGACAGAGAGAGAGACAGCCAGTGAGAGAGGGAAAACAATCAGGGGGAGTGGGAGAGGAAGAGGCGGCTCCCAGTGGAGAAGCCTGATGCGGGGCTCGATCCCAGGACCCCGGGATCACGCCCTGAGCCAAAGGCAGACGCTTAACGACTGAGCCACCCAGGCACCCCTATTTTTTTGTACTTTAAAACTTGCATCTGCAAAATGGGGATACGTGACTTTTCTTGACCTCTTAAGAACACTGTAAGGCAGGTAGTTTATGTCTGTAAGTCCAAGGTAAGTAGCTATTCAATCAAGAGGGTTTTCTTTATTATTATTATAATACCAATCACAGAGTGGGCTCACACAAAATAATTGTTTTCTTTCCTGTCTAATGATACATTCTTAAAGCTCTTAGGGAGCCACTTTCATCACAGAGTTAGCCGGAGTCCTGTTGATTACTCTTTGAAATTGAATGCAAAAAGATTGCTAATATCCAGTGGGGAAACAGGTACTCTCAGACACTGTTGGTGGGAGTGTCAATCGGAACAGCCTTTTTGGAGGGCAATTTGGCAAATTCTATCAAAATTTAAAGTGCTCAAACCCCTTTAAGAACCAAGCAGTTTCACTGGTAGGTTTCTTTTGTAGAGAAAAAAATTCCATTTGGGCACAAAGTAGCATGTGCAGCGATGGCCATTTGAGCTTTATTTTCAACAGGAAAATATCAGAAACCCTTAAATGTTTGTCAGCAGACCAAGGGGAGAACAGTGTTGGTTTGACTCTACTGTGCCATCCTATACAGCAGTTAAAAAGAATGGCCTCTTTTACTGATGAAGAGTTCTTCAGACATGTATTTGAGTGGGGGAAGAAAAAGAATGCCATGTGCCTATTTTATGTCACAAAAGACACATTTTTTTGCATGTGTATATGTAAAGATAGACTGGAAAGTCTGAGAATATATATATATATCAAACTGATGACTGTTGAGAAGGAGAATGGAAAGAATACGAAAGAGGGCAGGTGACTTGGACTTTTACTTCCATCTTTTGAGCTTTGTAAGCTATAGATAACATACCTAGATATTTTTATATAAAAATAATAAATAGATTTGGGAAGCATTTATATTTGGTCTGGAAAAAGTCTAATAAGCTTCATCTGCTTCAGGTGTTCCATCTAAAAATTGTCAAAGCAGTTCTATAGTCTATCTGTGTTCTAGGTACCATCAGAATTGATGAAGAGAAGAAAATTAAAAAACCATCAGGGGAAAGTCAAATCTTGGGTATGTTGTATTTCTTTAGTGACTTCAGTTTCCTTGATTACCCTTTTTTTCCATAAGGGTGTAAGAATCAAAGGGTGTAAGAATAAGAAGAGTATAGAGTGATATTTTTGAGAGTATATTCCACACAACACGTCTCAGATTTGAAGTACTATCCAAAGCACAATCTGTAGGACTCCATTTCCTCTTTGTCTTTATTAGAAGGAACCTATTTCCTGTTATGTGGTTTGGGATTGGCCTTACTCTTGGCCTCAGTGATGGGCCCTGATTGGCATCAGCCAATGTACTTCATTGGTTGAGGAATAATCAAACCTAAAATAATCAGCACATCACATTTCCTCAGCCATCGCAAATGGCCCATGGTGGACATGTGACTTAATCAGAAGCCAATAAGTCTATTTGATGGTTGGGGAAAAGAAGCTTTCTCTCCTCTTTGGCAGTAAATGAGGACTACCTGGGAGTAACTTCCATATGGGAACCTGCTTGAGGATGAAGCCAACACAAGGAGGGGTATAGAGATGAGTGAATTTCAGGGTGAGGAACTATACCCTGGTGCCTGAAGCTCCCATTGCTTTTTTAGTTAAATAATACTCTAAGCTTCTCTTACTGGTTATATTAGTTTTAGTTGGGGTTTCTGTGATTTGTAAGTGAAAGCATTCTAACTGAGAGACATGTCTCACATTGTGAGAAAAGATATAAAATGTTGGTTCAGAACATGACTCTGGTGTCAGAGTGCTGGGACTTGAATCCTGCTGTCATTTATTGGCTGAGCAACCCTAGGCAAGTAAAATAGAATTAATAATGATACCTATTTCATACTGTTGTTACTGTGATTTAATGAATTAATACATATAAAATGCTTGACACTGTGGCTGGCATGTAATAGTAACTAATGAATTATTATTAGTGCATCAATAGTCATTGGATGAAAAAAGAGTTGTATTCATATAGGTTTGGGTAATCTGTGTCAATCAAAGTAAAGATGGTTTTTCCACTGTAGGACTTCTTAAAGCCTTTAATATGCTAGTGTGCATTGTGATTTTCCAAGACTGAGATGTTGCATGTCCTGTTACATAGTCATTGGTCCATAGGAAACCTTTTTTTTTTTTTTTTTTGAGAAATAGCTCCAGTGACTGATCTTTTGCAGAATCTGTTTCCAGAAATATTGACTTTGAGAGAAACTTAAATAAAATAAGACTCAGTGTGTCAGATGCCCAAGGGTCTGTTGGTTTGACTCCATTATAACCACTGTCCTATTTCTGTAACTGGAGATGTACATTTGAGGTATTTTTGTCCTATGCTCCCTGCAAAAGAGGGACACTCTAATAGTCAATCTGGCTTTAAAAATGTACTTTCATTTGCAACCAAAACTATGAGAAATTCAGGGCAGAATGCTTCTAATAATAATAGCCACCATTTATTGAATAGCTATAATGTACTAAGTACTTTGCTAAACTCCTCACATTCATTACCTCATTACTCAGTCATATGATGTAGGTATGATGATTCTCTCCCTTTTGCAGATCAGATAACTGAAGCTTAGAGTGAGTCAGTAATTGCGAAAGTCATCAGCTGGTCAGTGGTAGACCCTGAATTTAGAACGAGGTCTGTCACCACTTACTATAGTAACTAACACGTTAAGCAGGTATAAAAAAAACTTCCATTAGAAATTGTCTTAGAGTGCATATTTAGATATTTATAATCTCAGACTGTTGACCAAATAGAATCCTTAAAACCAATCTGCGCATGGACAGTTAAGTGTATACATAATACTACTAGACTAATGAAAGTGTGTGTGTTTTTTCTTTTTCATCTTCTATGAATCTCAAAGTCATCCATATCAAAGCACCATCACCTGAGAAACTGAAAACCCAACAACATGGCTTCTTTATCAAGGAGCATCTGCTTCTTACAGTTATCAGATTGCCTTTCAGCCTTTTTCTGCATAGTTGATAATTCAGAAGCATTCTCCTATACGGTAATTAAAGATGAGTTTTCCAGCCCTGTTGAAAAACTCCTCAATTTAGCTATGACAGGTTATATTTTATAATGAGGTGAAAGGATATCACTGCTGGAGAAAAAAAATCCATGGACTCTGCTACTCACAAAAGGCTGTCAAATATCATATGCTTCAGTGTAGAGGCTCGTTGTGGAAGGAATGCTTCTGTGGGGTTTCAGATTTTCCTTCGTCTATCTGTATTCTTAGAACAAACAGTGTGGAGAAATGGTAAAGCTCTGGAAGGAGTCAAACTCTTAGTGACTGGCTATGCTGTTTTTCTCTTGGAACAGAAGCAGGTGTTCATAAATAGCCCTGTTCACCATCTCTCCATTGCCCATTCAGAAGAGCCCTAATTAATGTCCAGACCTTCACAGTAAAGGCAAAGGCATAGCTAGAGGATGGAAAAATTCACTTCCATTTCACAGCCTTTCTGTGGACCTGGGATTTTTTTTATAAACAATTTTTTTAATACTGTTTTGATGGACTGTCCACCCTTGTCACATCCTTCTGTTTCCTCATTTGAGTGTATTTTGTAAAATTACTGTGATTGTCACCTTTGCCCTGACCAAAAGGTAACAATGACCTAACTTTATTTCCTGTTTAAATTTAGACCAGAATGTTTGTGGAGTTCAAATCACATTTATTGGCTCTGTGTGTGTGTATTCTTTTAAATGCACATGCACACACACACACACACACACACACACACACACCACACATTCATTCAAGGCTGAAGCTATTGGGCTAAAGCCAGTTTTCAGCTTTGGTGTGCCATCTCAAATCTCAGTCCCCAAGGGCTTGCGGCCACTTGCAAGTGCCTGACAGATTGGAAGTAGGTTCATTTCCTGTAGTTCTTTTAAACACAGCCAGCTGTGTGAAGACGGAACTTGCTATCTTCCATATTGTTCCAGTAGGCGTTTCAGAAACTTCCTGAATGGGACTCTGTTAGTTTCTCCCACTTTTTTTCTCACTAAACTAAGACCTTATTTGGGTGTGTGTGTACGTATCTAATTTTTTTATGATAAAAAGATTTTATGGGAAGTTCACAGTTATAAATGAGAGATAAAGAGTCAAAAAGGAAGTAAAGATACCTGGAACACCTAGTTTTGTGTTCAGTTCCATGACACCAGGAACTCCAATGTACAAACAAAACCAAAAGGAGAAATTAAATTTGTCAGCTAGAAAATTTTATTTAAAAAATAGCCACAGTTATAGGAAATATTACAGATTGTGTGACACCAGATAGACTTTATTTATCTGCCTTTTCATTGCCACAGAGTACATGTTAACCTTGAGAGCACCTGAAAAAACTTCAAGACATCTGAGTCCTTGATTTCCTATTTACTTTCAATAATAACTCAGGTTTTGTGTCAAAATACTAATAAATATTGCCAAAAAGAGAAATTATTTCTGGACTTTGTTTCTTCAGAGGATGATATCACATTAAAACTTGGCAGAAAATGTGTTTGTTAAATATTAACTTCAATGGCTTGAAAGGAAAAATATTGAGAACCAAAATATGTTGGACAAATAACATTATATCTTCGCGTTTCTAGAGTGAATCTAGTCATAAAGTAGAATCTTTAGTGATGTATGTCCCAGTGGGACAGTACTAGTTCAGTATATTTTGTTTTGTTTGTTGCACTATTCTCTGCATCACTGTAATGTTTATTGCATTTTGGTGTATATTTAATCTTTATTGCTTTTTCTCTAAATTGTTTTATTTATAAGTTTGGAGTCCACAGAGTACTGTCCATCCCAATTTATGGCAGTGCCATCTAGTGGCAGAATGATAGCTTTTTCTCACCAGATTTAAGTGGGGTTACGGATGAAGAGTATGCTGGGAGCAGAAGCCATTTTGTGAAGCGCCGCGCTCGTCTAAAATGGACTAAGACTCAAATTCCACTTATGTAATACTTTATCTGCTTTCTGTGCATCTTTTATTTTTTGGAAAGGAAAGGTTTATAGGAAGAAGATAATAACCAAGGACAATTTATCAATTCAATTTCTTTATGAAGACTTATGGTAGCATCTTGTATTCAACGAAAGCTAGTAATTTTCCTATGTCTGTTCAGTCGCTCCTTTGCTCATCAAATTGATAAGATTACTGTTTTATAGAATTTACACCTTAATTGGCTCCCCAGTCTGTTTTCTTTCCCCACGTAAGTTTTCTTAAACCATTCCATATGAGAGTCTCATTTTTAAAGATGTCTAAGAGAGGAGATATAAGACCTTATTTATTTCCAGTGTTAAACAACTGAAGGAAAATATTCTTCATGCTAGGTACTTCCCAAATATTGTATGCTATATTTAATTCCATTTCTTTTTTTTTTCCTTCTTGTTTTCATTAGAACTTACTTCTGGGGAATTAAAATTGGTTTTGTTGCCCTAAATTTGAAGGTGCTAGATATTTGTGCCCAATGAATTATATGTCCCCACACACACTTTTCTATACTTACCACTGTGACTAGTCCTCTACCTTATGAATGAATTGGACCTGGAGTCCTGACCTTGAAACTCAGCCAAAGTTCTTGATCTTCAGAAATACAGGTTCTTAGAATCAAAAAAGTTGGCACACTTTCTTAGTTGTGTGACCTTGGGTAAAATAGTTAACTTCTAAAAGTCTATTTTACTATAGATAAATTTATAGATAAAGATATTTTTAGATAAATAGATAAAAATTATAGATAAATTATAGATAAAGATATTATAGATATCTATTTTATAGATAATAAAATAGACTTTTTAGAATATGGTTTTGAAGATTGAGTACTTCTTCATTTCTTGGCATAGAGTAAGCACTTACTTCATTTCAGGTATTATTATTGTGCATTTCTTCCTGCTCAAGGCTGGATTCTCTCTGCTCTAGCTGTAGTCCCAGCTTCAAATGGGATAGATAAGACTTCTGTGAGGAGATTCCTGTGCACTGGCCACGACCTTCAGGAGAAGTTATGTAGCTGCATCAGTTTCCTAACCATAGCCAACTCCCTACAGTTCACTTTCTGTTCCCTGACAGTCTTCCTTTAAAGGCCCGGTATGATTCAGAGGAGATCTCACTTGGGTTATAAATGGCAAATTCTTCCCCCCTCTTTTTTTTAAACCTGCTTTTATCATCTGATGGTTAATGGGGGTTAGAAACTAATGGGAAGGTGACATCTGCACGTGGTTTACTTCATGAAAAGATCTGTAGCTCCTGATGCTCAAAGCAGGAACTCAAATGAAAATGAGACTCTCACAAAGAAACCGCTTTTGAACATAGCTTTTACAAGCAAACCAAGAGTTAGTGTGTGATTCTCTGCATTATTATTAATTATTATTATTTTGGATATTAAGAGTGTTTCTTCCTTTTTGGCATCTGAGGAAAAACTGCTTTTTTCAAATTTTTTTAAAGATTTTTTTTAAAAAAATTATTTATTTATTTGACAAAGAGAGCACAAGCAGGGGAAGCAACAGAGGGAGAGGGAGAAGCAGGCTCCCCACTGAGCAGGGAGCCCGACACGGGGCTCGATCCCAAGACCCTGGGATCATGACCTGAGCTGAAAGCAGACACTTAACCAACTGAGCCACCCAGGTGCCCCTCAGAATTCATTGATAGCAGTGTCCATGGCTTATTTTTCTCCCTAGCCCACACAGAGGTTAGTACAAAGTCTCTCATGTGATAGATGCTTCTTAAAGATTGGTTGAGAGAAGTGACTACCTCCCCCAAACAGCTCTTCTAGAAAGACCATTTCAGGAAGTGAAAGCACCCAAGTTTGATGGTTGATACAGATACACTAGGCCCTGAATATTTTGAATTTGACTCTTGTCGTTAGTATCATTGTAGCTTCCTCCAATACCTTCCTGCCAATTTTCATAGAAATTCGAACTATACATAATCATAAGTTGATTTTGATTTTTTGACAATAGGATATTATTATTTTGTGTTTTATTCAGGTGTACCAGCCTAATTCAGAAATCTAGGTATGTCTGAGAAAGAAAGCTACAGCTTTAAAAGTAATAGCTAGCCTGAGTGTTTTTTATTTTAAAATTTATTTGTTTATTTTAGAGAGATGGGGAGGGGCAAAGGGAGAGGGAAAGACAGTCCCAAGCAGACTCTGCACTGTGCCGCTGAGCAGGAGCCCGACACAGGGCTTGATCTCATGACCCTGAGATCATGACCTGAGTTGAAACCAAGACTCAGAAACCTGACCAACTGCACCACCCAGGCATCCCTAGCCCGAGTGTTTTTTATTATTCTTCCATGTGCCAGTCAATAGACCATATGCTTTATTCCTCACCCTCATAATATCAATGAAGTTTTATCATAATATCAATGAAAGTTTGATGTCTGGAAAACATCAAACTTTTCTGGGATAAAATTTGGTCCAGCACTTTGCTCATCAAATCTCTTAATAGGAAGAATTATTTTGAAGACTTTGCAAATAGAAGTGTGCATTTCTCTTACCTAGTACAGTTTTCTGCATGAGCCCAAGTTCAATGTGTATTTATTTATTCTTTTCCTTATTTATTCATTAGCTCATTTATGTAGTCAACATTTAGTGAGTGCTTTCTATGTGCCAGGGCACAGGAGAGTTCTTGCAGACCAGAAACATCAATTAAGTATTATCCTAACCACGTTGAGCTCACAATCGTATAAATTGGAGAGGCAGGTAAACAAATACTTTGTCATTGCAATGTGACCTGTGGCCTGGAGAGATGGAAAATCTTTGGGACTATGGAGGGAGGCACATTCTGTAAGAGCTGTAAAAGACCTCACAATGAGGTGGGAAGGGATGAGCTTCAATGTGGGTCTGAAGAGGACTTGGAGGTTTACCAGGTGAAGAAATGGAGGAATTAGTATAGACTCCTGAAAGGATTATTAACCTTTTGGCTTACTCTTTTAACATAAAACAGGGCCTTTACTCTCAATTAATTATTTAATTAGATATTTTTTTACAGAAACCCTGTAGTAAACATGGAACAGTTGATTGAGTTTACCTAAAGATGGTAGTTATGTAGAAAAGTAATTATTACAGTAATTTTACTCACCCATTCTGCCAGATACTAAAAATAATTCAGATTCACTCCTTATTCTATTTAACCTAAGCACTTTGGGCGGGCTTTCCTTTGTAGGGACAGAAAGCCAAGTAAAGTGACCAGTTGCCACAATTGCTAATAGCCAAGCTCAAAGTCATTAGGAGACTGAGATTTACCTTTTCCCAGTGTGGAGGATTATTTATACATAGTGATGGTACTTGATAAACTAGAGTGTGATTTGTCTTTCCAGATCTAGCCATATATTTGTTTCACTCACTCATTCATTCATTCATTTGATCTGTCCACAGATATTTACTGAGTACCTCTTATGTGCTAGGTACTGTTCTGAGTGCTAGAGATTTAACAGTGAAAACGACAAAGTCCTACCCTCAAGGAAATCTACACTTAATTGTGTGTGTGCATGTTTGGGTGGGGCACAGGGAGAGAGTATAATTGAAATAATATGAAAAATATGTATAATATGATAAGGCGTATCACCATACAAAATGTAAGTGAATAATTTTGGTAATGTTAAGTGCTATGATAAAAAAAACAAAGTGGGAAGAAGAGTAGAAGGTATTAGTGTGGGGCGCCAAGGTGGCTCAGTCGGTTGAATGTCTGACTCTTGATTTCGGCTCAGGTCATGATCTCACAGTTGTGAATCTGAGGCTTGCATCAGGCTCTGCGCTCATTGTGGAGTCTTCTTAAGATTCTCTCTCTCCCTCTTCCACTACCCCTCCCCGCTGCCCTCTCTCTTGTTCTCTCTCTAAAATAAATAAGTAAATCTTTTTTTTTTTTTTAAGAAAGTTTTAGTGTGTCAGGGCTTCCTAAAACCACTGTCAGGTTCAGTGTTTCACTAGAAGGACTCACAGAATTCAGAAGACTGTTATACTTACTATTATGTTTTGTTACAGTAAAGGAGTCAGACTAAAATTAGCAAGGAAAAAAGATGCATAGGGCAGAGTCCGGAAGAAACTAGGAGTAAGCTTCCAGTTGTCCTATCCCGATGGTGTCACAGGGCTAGTACTGAAATTTCCTAGCATTGTTGTGGGTAAAACTCGAAAAGTATTTCCAGCCAGGGAAGCTCACCCAGGCCTTGGTGTTCAGGGTTTTTATTGGTTTCAGTAATGTAGGCATCTAGCACCTTCACGACTGAATTTAGAGACCCAGTCTCCAGGCTTATAAAGGTCCTCCCCTCCTTAGTCTCACCTCATGAGGTACCCATGTGTGGCTGCCTGGCTGTTCTCCTGCCTCAGGTTTTTCACCTTTCCCATCTATTCATCACACTGCTGACTGATTAATCTTTTTAATATCCTTATGTCATTTTATTCTCAAAAACCTCTAATGGCTCCCCAGTACTTATTACTAAAGTTCAAACTCTTTTTGTGCTTTGACAAGCTTTCCCCATGACCTGGCTTGCTGCCAGCCTTCTCAACTTTCTCTCCCTCTACTCACCTGTATATTCTCCGCCTTGGGTCGATACTGTGTTGTCAGTGGTCCTTCCCTGTGTATGCCCTGTGCTTCCCAACCTTCTTGTCTTGACTCACACCATCTTTAGCCTGGATTCCTCTCTCCCTTTCAAGTTTGTCTTCTTCTGCTGCCCGCTGCTACCCAAATCCCACGTTAAGGTCTAGCTCAAATTTAATCTCTCCTCAGAAGTTTCCCTAGCTAGAAGTGCTCTCTTCATTCCAAATGGGTTTTTTTACAATAGGAGTAGTTTGTGTCCCTCTTATAGTACTTAGTCCATTTTGTACCGTTGCTGTTATTTATGTATAAGCTTCATCTCTTCTACAGTGCAAGGTCTTTAGGATAGAGTTTATACTTCTTTGTGGTGTGTTCTATAGTACCTATTTTTATAATATCTGAAGAACACTAATGATATGTTTACTGAGTGAATAAATGAATGCATTTCTCCAGGAGAAGGAACTGCTGATGGAAGTATACCTCATATCTTAACTCAGTATCTAGGTGTGAATAAATTAAAATAATTACCCTCAGCACATCAGTTCTTCCAGATATTTTGTAATTGCTCTTATCATGTAAAGCATATCAAAGTAATTGGATACAATGTGTTTATGAGCTGTAAGATATATTACTGTCCCAGATTGAAATGTGTTTCCATCTAGATTAGTAATACTGCTTTGTAATGACCTCTGAGTCTTGCAGCAGAAGTCATTAGAGTATTTATCGGAAATAGAAATCAGATTGGAAAAGCTATCATATCTTTTCCCCTATCTCTACCTTTACCTAAATGCAGAAAATAGTATCTTCAAAACATTTACTATTCTGTGGCTTTTAAAAAAAACCCAAACTTAAAATACAAACACATTGTGTGCCTTTCTTATATTCTGACCTATAAAATTGCACACTTTAAAGTTATTTTGAAACTTGGAAATAGAAATGGGAGCATCAAAATGCAACATTGTCAACACATTTAAAAATTTTGTAGGTTTGAGCTTTCAGAAAGGGACTTATTATTTTCAATCCTCCTGCTGAAACTCCCATTTGTACTGTGTTGCCTTCCCCAAGGATCCCCAATAAGCTTCACCCATTTTCCCACCACTGAAAAGAGAGGTACCCCTAGGCTGGAGAGCAGCTCCCATTTAATAGTGCATAACAACAGAACCGGGGCTGTCAAACTCTGACAGCTTGAATGAGGGAAGATTTCAAACAATTATGAGTGGGATTTTAAATGCCTCACCTGAAATACATTGCAGAGTCCTTATCACAAAAGGGAGATACTTTGGAAACTGCCTGAAAATTCATCCAAGAGGAATTTAAGAGAAACTTGGCAGGTGCTCACGACACAACAGTTGAGAATAAGAAACGAAGCAGTGCACTGAAGGGGTTTAGGGAGGTTGAACATAATCATTGATGTAAGAATGAGGCCAGGACCCAGGAGATGCAATCCCTGCCCTTTGTTATAAGATCTCAGGGACTGCAAGTGTCTAAACCCTACCCTGTTTTGTGTTTCGTCTCATGCCAAGCAGTGTTATACTTATTAGCTAAAAAGTGGGAATTGTCTAGTTGAGTAAAGCCTATTCAGGAGTGGACAGAAGGGGACGTTACTACTATTAATACACCATTCTCTAAACATGTTCATTCATCCTTAACAGCACTTGCTAGAAAAATCCATGATCAGTGCTAGTAGGTCTGTTTTGTGGGTAAAGACTTGAAGTGAATAAGTGAATACACATTCTGTTGTAGTCAGGTTCAAGGTGAGATTGTTTTTGACAAGCCTTGCCCTCTCTTCTTTCCAGACAACCATATCATTGTGCTCTAATGACTTGCCAGCTTTACTCCCATAACATCTTGTAATTTCTTTTGGCATATTGCCCAACAATTTATTTAGACTGTTTTGACTTTCAGACCTCTGTAAGTATACTTTTGTAAGCAACTTTATTCTTTCCCATCTTTATAATTAATCATTGTAAAGTCATTTGAAATGAAGACTTTTACAGATGAGCTAAGTGAAGTTAGGTCAAGCCACTCTAACCATTTACTTACTTTGACTTAAATATTTTAATTTCATAAAAGGCCAAGGAAAGAATTGTTTGTTAATATCCATGTCGGCCTGCAATCTCTGTAATCGAAATTCCTTGAGGATAGATGTATTTTAGAATCACAGTTTTTGGATTTTAGAAACTGAATGCAGTGTATATATTATATACTATGCTAACACCTTTAGTGGCATTTGAGCAGTACCCATAATCATTACATTAATATTTCTGCAGTGAAATGGGTACATATTCATATTAGTTTAGGTCTCTGTTGCCACCAAATAAGTTACAAACGTCTTGGTTTTCTGAAAATTTTAAGTTTCAAATTGCAGATAAGGTGCAGATATTTACTTAATTTTCTTCATTCTTTAAAACACATAATTATAAACAACAACAAAACCTCCAACATTCTTTTTATTAACTAGGAAATTGAACCTCAGTGAAATTAAGTAAGTCCAAGGTCACACAAATACGAAAGAATGCAGCCTGGGTTCTAATGCAGTGCCCTCTATTCTGTTTTGACCACATTGCTTTGCCTTTTTTTTTTTTCTTTTATAATACCTGGCCACTTAGTTTGTTTCCATTTTTGCCCTGGTTCCTACTGCTTTAATATCCATGGGGCCATTGAAATCTGAGGGTTTTTTCTTACACAGTGCTGGTCATAAATGTAATAGTAAAAAGCAAAAAGGTTCTTGATCACAAATAGAACATGAAATCCTGTACAAGGTAACAGAGTTTAAGTCCTGCAGTCCCTTAAGTACTGGAAGTTTGTGGGCATGCCTTTTTCTTATAAAAAGGTCATCTTAAGCTCTTAATTTAGGTAACTATGGGATGAGTATCAATAAGTTTATGAAAACTTGGTAGTTTTCTCAGGGTTCACCAATTATTTTCTGAAATAGTCAAAGGGAGGAAAGAAAAAAATGTTGCAGGATTATTTTCTATTTGCATTTTTTTCTCACATTAACTAGGATCAGGTGGAAAATGTTAGTGTTTTGAAGTTATATGAAGGATGCTGTTTGACACCAGGCTAGCTTTCCACATGTTACTTAAGATTAAAAAGAAACTCTTTTACCTATTTCTCTCCCATTACTGTCACCCCGCAGTTCTTGAATTCTGTCATGAAAAAGGACTTAATGATGAAATGTGGGTCATCCCCTAGCTTAAAGATAAGATCGCCCAAGCAGTGGTACCCAAAGTTCTCTTAAAGGTAAAATTTTATAAAGTCTCTCAGCAACCTACCGATTACCACACTGGCAGGAGATTTTCCTTTAGATCTAACTAGACACCTTCTTGCTGCAGTTTAAATTGATTCTTGGCCTTAATAAATGCCATCCTTGTTCATGAAGGGCAAACCATTTTGCAGTAATAAAGCTGAGGTCTGGGAAACTTCATGATAATACACGTTAGATTAGTTCTAGCTTGTTGCAAAAACAAATTACATCAGTGTTCAAACTTCTAAATTCCACAGTCATCTTAACTTTTTCCTGCCCACAAAAGGCTCTGTTTTTATACACAAAAACTATATACAAAAACTATGTAACTTTACTTGTGAGTACACTTAACCCTTTCCTCAAAGGGCAAAATTGACTGTAAGATTTGAGAGCAACTTGACCATGCAGAAATGTAAAAGAAAATGCCTTGTCTGAAAATTCATGAGTCCCTATGCTTATCAGCATTGTAAAGTAGACTAAACATATTATTGCACTTAATTTTCTTAATTAAAATTAATTAAATTAATTAAAAATACAACTCTCTATCTATCTATCATCTATCTATCTATCATCTATCTATCTATCTATCTATATCCCTACTCACAGTCTTTGAAAGTAGAAAATGAATTGTGGAAAACAATTCTGCAAGACTGTATTTGAAAAATTTAGACAATATTTTCAAAAGACAAATTTGAAAGTGACACAATATTTTATTCAGACAACATGCAGAAGCCCTTTACATCCAGAGATTCTTACTGTTACCCCCTGGCAAAAATTGCTTTGTAAGAAATATTATTCAAAGAAAAAGATTTCCATCATTTCACAATGGTTCTGGAAACCCTTTATATCAAAAGGGAGTTGTTTTTGTGCAATTAAAATCTTTAGACACATCAGAGAGCTTTTATTGCCTATTGTAAGGTCAGTAACACCATCAATTCAATTAATCCTCTCAAATATTCTCTACCTTGCTCAAAAGCCGTCCTTGTCAGGGTGGCTGATATGATGGCATCGACAAGAAGGGAGAAGCAAGACTGGCATCCTGGTGGATTTTACCATTGTTCCTCTCTGCACTATCAAAAGACTTGGAGTCTCATTTTTAAAGTCTCCTCATTCTATTTCAGTTTCGTTTGCTTTTGTAAATATAGTTGAGAAAGAGCAAATGTACCGTTTGTCAATGTTTCTTTTGTGCGCCTGTTTGCCTAGTGGCATAACAAAACTCCGAAAAAAATATTATATATATATATATATATATATATATATATATATAACATAGGTATATATTATAAATATGTGTATAATATATACATAAAATATTTCTATGTTCAGATCAGTTGTGTGAATTGTAGGTATTAGCCTGTAATGAATGATTGGTGGTAATATTAAAATAGAAATTATAGGGTCTCTTCTTTGTCTCCATACAACTTTCTCAGGAACTCAACCCTCCTTTTAGAATGCTTTGAATCACTCTCTAGGAAGGTTTTCTTTCTGGTAACCGGCTAAACACTTCTGCTTTATCAAGAATAAATGCAGTTTAAAAACATAGTAAATAAATGCCTCTGAATATATTTTAGGGCTTTTCTTTTATAATATATAAAGTGCTAGTTTCATGTTTCCACCTGTTCTAATAGCGCTTTTTCATTTATAAGAAACCTTTACTGAAGTGCTTTATTTAAGTTTAGGGACAGGGAGAATTTGGAGAGAGTCCAGATACAGTAATAAAAATCAGTAAGCCTATATGCAAATACATTTTGGGAAAATGGTAATGCTTGCCAAGATTTTAGTCAACCTGCCAAAAACTGCATTTTACAAAATGCAGTGGTGTTACTCATGCATTTTTCCGTACTGTGAATGCTAATGAATAATTCCCAGTGGTTGTAGAGGGGGACTGGTCCAAAGAAGTAGCTTATGGGGCTTATGCACGAGTTCCAGGCTTAATGTAGACATGGTTTAAGACTTTTCTTTTACAATTGGGCTCCATGGGTATCTAATTGTTACTATTCTGTGTTATGGAAATTAATCTAAAGGGCAGAAAAAATGTAAGAAGAAATGTTCTCATTCCAAGGTCCTAGTTGTAGAAAATTTTTCATAACTGATCTACTTTAGGTTTGCTAAAAGAACAGCTAGAGGAAAAGTAAGTGTTTCTCCTAACAGTGTTGAGTTAGTGCAAGACTTATACCCTAATTTTACCGTCTTGGTTTCCCCAAGTCTATTTTTTTTCTTGTAAAAGACAGAAGGAAGTAAGGTTCAGCCAACTATTCGGAGGCAGCCTTTCATAGTGGAAAGAATATGGACTTTGCCATTCAATTTACTTGGCTACCAATCATACCACTGCCCATATTAGTTCTGTAACTTGTGCTAGCTTTGTAAATGAGGATAATAATTGGTATCTAGCTTTTAGGGTTCTTGTGATGATTAAATGAAGTTAAAAAAATTGAAGCACTTGGCTTGTAAGGGGTGTTCAATAAATGTAAGCCTTCTTCTTGAAAGCAATTCTCATTAATAGAACAGTCCGATTTAACTAGGAAATTGAAATCCAATAATACATTTAGAGAAAACGAGTTTTCATACAAACATATTTAAATGATAAAATGGAGAAATTGAGAGAAGGAATCATTTGATTTCCACAAACAGACACACTTGCAATTTTTAAAATTCTGGTTAAAGAAATAAAAGGCACCTCTTTTCTTACTGCATTTGCTTGTCTGCATTCATGGCTAATCATATGGAATTAAAATATTCGAACCTATTCCTTGGGAATGTATTTTTAAAACTAAAAGGTATGCACTGGTATCAGAGTGGGTAAAGCATAGAAGTATAATGGATAATGATTGCCTAAATTACGGAAGTAAGTAGATCTGTTCATGTAAAAGTTTTCCATTGCACTATTTAAGTCAGACTTTTCAACTAAGTTTGTAATTAGAGTTGCCAGATAATTTATAGGATGTCCAGTTAAATTTGAATATCAGATCAACAGTGAATTTTTTTAGTTATAAATATGTTCTAAATATTGAATGGGACATACTTATACTAAAATATTATTAGTTGTTTATCTGAAATTCAAACCTCACTGGGTGTCTTATGTTTTTATTTACTAAATCTGGTAACCTCACTCATATTCTAAGCATTTTCTATACATTTTTATACATTTGATGATTATATTATGAATTATCCTACCATAACACCAACTTCTTTGCTTATAACTGATCTCAGACCTTTTATACATATTATTTCTGAGTTATTTTTTTCTTTTTTTAGATTTTATTTAAATTCAAGTTAGCTAACATGGTGTATTATTAGTTTTGGGTGTAGAATTTAGTGATTTATCACTTATATATAACACCTAGTGCTCATCACAAGTATCCTCCTTAATGCCCATCACCCAATTACTCTGTTACCCCACCCACCACCCCTCCAGCAATTCTCTGTTTGTTCCATGTAGTTAAGAGTCTGTTATGGTTTGCCTCTCTCTCTGTTTTTATCTTATTTTTCCTTCCCTTTCCTATGTTCATCAGTTTTGTTTCTTCTGAGTTATTTCTTGAGACATTTTTTTTCTTTATATGGGGAAGGGATGGTGAAGTTAAAGTTCTAGGAGAACCCTGAAGCTAAAATCGTCTATGAGAAATAACTTCTACAAACTGCATAATGAATATCAAGCTGCACTTACATTGCTCTATTTTAATAAGTGAGAGCAAAGATCTCAAAAAGTAGAAGATAGCTGATATCATCAAATTCTACTACATGGCATTACAAAGGAGGGAGAAGGAATAATCAATCCAGAAGTTCTGAAAGACTCCTAGGTTGTATGTACAGCTGGACAGGCTCCTCCGTATGCAGCAGTATAATGAAGCTGCAGAAAGGAGAGATTATTCTTTGAGTTTTATTCATATTATGCATAAGACTTTCAAATTAGTTTTTTGGTGGGTAAGCACCTTAAATCACCCATAAGACCTCAGCTTTATTGTTCAGCATTAAAGAACAGAAGAAAGAGCAAAGAGTTTGAAGAATTAAATGAATACATAGGAAACTCGTTCATACACGTGCCTTATGTTTTAACAGTAAATCACTAACTTTTTAGACCTGGAACTGCCTGCCAACGCTGAGTTCCGGGGGGAAAAAAGAGAGCGAAAGAGAAAATTTTGCCTGCATTGGAACAGAAAATAATGTTGCAGCGAATAGAACTCTATATAGTTCTGACAGTTCAAATGATACATAAGTACACAGGCTGACAACGGCTGGTTTGTCCCTGCAGTTCACTTCGCTCAACTCTGCATGGTTCTGTAGGACAATGAAATTCAATGCACTTAGAATTTCCAAAAAAAAAAAAAAAAAAAAAAGTGAGCTCAGATTCTTTTAAAAGCATTTCTATGAGAAAACGGATCATTTACATGCCAAAAGCACTTTTAATGTGACATATTTAGCACATGTATTATTTAGAATGAAAGCTGCTTGAACTTAGCGAATTTTAAAGTCTATAAAACGGCACCCTGCTGAGCAGAAAGGTAGCAGTTCTCTGTTATGTGATTATGTGGAATAATAGACTTGTACATAACTTTTTACGAAATTAAAGGTATGACATTTACTTTCGTTTAGCCCTATAAATTGCACTTTAGAACATAAAGAATGGCCTGATAAGTGAATTTGTTGTTCCTTCAAGCAATTTAACTGATTTTTAAAGAACAGTCTTGTGTTTCATCTATTGAGTAACACATCAAACAGTTATTTTTGTAGATTTAATGAGACTCGTGTATCACTTAACTCTTCTGAGAAATGTTCAGGGACCCTTAAAATGAGATAGGCGGACATCCCAGGGTCGTTTCGTTTGCTGCTTGCACTGGAGTCCAAGACCAAGTGCACCAGCTCGGGTGCCATGGTGGCTACGGTGCTGGAGGGGGTGTGGCTTCCCAGCAGCCACTCCCCCCACCTTGTGGTGGAACCTTGGCCGGCCTCAGATGCCTTTGGAGAACAAAATGGGGATTGCAGATGTGATAAGATTTTGGGCATATTCTCCTGACAAACATACAATTTCCCAAGAAGACCCTCTCATCAGAGCACGCTACCTTACTTAGAGGAAGCATTTAGAAAATACTTGTTTAAGCGTGACTGTGGACAAAGCAGCCAGGTAGATCTGCCTCATTTATGATAATTATGATAATTTTGCCTCAAATGAAGACATGATGATAAACTAAGCTGAAAACACACACACGTGCGCGCGCACACACACACACACACGCACATGTTGGGCTGAATTTCTTCTATGATGCAGCCAGTCAGAAATATTTTCATGCCTGTCTGGAAGTGATTCTCAAGGTGGAATCCTAGGAAATGATTTATCTTACAGATGAACGCAGGACTATCTCCCTATCTCTCTCTCTCTATCTTCTATCTAGCAGAGTCCAGCATGTGTCAGGTCTCTGTGAGTTTAAATAAGTGAGTGACTTGCTAGCTTGTTATCAGAGTGAGTGTGTTTTAATGGTACAAAAAGCTGCTTCAAGATTTCCATTTTTTTTTTTTAAAGATTTTATTGATTTATTTGACAGAGATAGAGACAGTCAGTGAGAGAGGGAACACAAGCAGGGGGAGTGGGAGAGGAAGAAGCAGGCTCCCAGCGGAGGAGCCTGACGTGGGGCTCGATCCCGGAACGCCGGGATCATGCCCTGAGCCGAAGGCAGACGCTTAACCGCTGTGCCACCCAGGCGCCCCAAGATTTCCATTTTTAAACCTTTTTTCTCCTCTCTACCTCCTTCACCCCCTCCAGAGATTTCAATGATTGTGTTCAAATTTGCTTCAGGCTTGAATTTTGGCATTCGGGAATTCAGCTCAGCAACTCTTTAGTAACTCTTCAGCAATTTATCTGAGTTTCTAGAAAGACTCTTTTGGTGCCCTTTAAAGAGAGAGACCCTTGATTGAAAAACAAAGTGCTCTGGCAGGTCAACACACAGGGTATGTGTGTGTGGTGGTTTTGTTTTTAAAGGAAAGTTTGCTTTGGCTAATCCACAACAAGGTGTTTTTCTCTTCCTTTGCTTTTTCTGAATTAAAATAGACAAGATTTAGGGTATTAGAAAATGAGTCCTAATAAGCACACTGTTTTTACTATTTGTGTTCTCATGTCTATGTGGCTCTTGTAACAGCTTTGTTCACAGGGAGATGGAAATAAAACTGGATCTCAGTCCAAAGGTGCTATTATGGTCATTTAAGCCAATAACATAATTATGTATAGAGCGTATATATTTATCAGATATGTGCAGCCATTTTGAACTCTTTATGTGTTATCATTGCCACTTTTACAGCTTTCTTAAAACAATTTTCAGCATCATCTAAGTAAAAATCAAAGAGAAGGTTAAATGCTAAAAATATACTTTAAAATTACATTGAGGTGATGACTTAAAGCCAGAAAAATCAAAGAATTTTTATCTTACCATCCTTCTCTCCTTTAGATTAATTAACATCAGAAATTTAATTAATCCCTATCGTCGGCAGTCTTTTGAGTTTATTTTGAGGAATATGGTTCAAGAGGGTGGTTACCCAGAAGGGTTTAACTGCAGACCTGTTTCAAACTCTGTTTGGAATCTTTAAGTTTACTACTTTATTTTTGTGTGACATTAAATTTCCATTCTCAGAATAAACACCACACCACCTGGGAGTATGATGACTTTTCATTTTTAAACCAAAAATTTAGCATTGTTTGAAGTCTAGTTTATTTCACACCTTCCCAGGGCTCTCTTTAATGCAAGCAGGTAGGATCCCTAATCTTCCCATCCTGCTGCAATCCAACAGTTACTAATATTCACATGTATGTGTTGGTGAAAAGGAAGGTTGCTTTCAGCAAGCATGAGGCAAGGTTTTAATTTGTAGCTGATAATTTGCTACTGGAAGCTTACCCTGATTAGTCTTCTTACTGCACCAACAGTTTTTGAGGTGGTGTGAATTACCTGCTGTGTATGTTTTTACCACTCACTCAGGGATGAAAATGAATTACAGCCTAGCCCTCAATTAAGGCTCGAAATAAGGAAACCTCAAACTTCTTTTATGTCTGCACTTCTAAAGAACAGAATTAGTTGCTTCTGATATCATTGGAATTGTAATTCACACTCTTGGAAATCCTGCAATGGATCTTTCAGCCTCACTCAAACAAGCGCATCTCAGCTGTTACCCAATTACATTGCCTTTGCTCCAAGTCAAATCATCATCCAACAGCTGAGAATTGAAACAAACTCCATTTGTGAAAATGAACCATGAATTTATTGATAATGTGGAATGTTTATAAGTGTTATTTCTCATCATCCTACAGAAATTAATATGTTATTTTTGGTCCTATTAATTGTGAAATTTAGGAAATTGAGTCATGGACTTTGATTTAATTTGTCATTAATGCACTATTTAATTTTCAGCTGTGCTGGAAAGAAATACATTAATGAAAACTTGGAAAAAATATTTTTGGAACAATGTTAGATCTTTTGAGAAAATGTCCATTACTTTTAACCCACTTATTATAAGTCTACAAAAGCTTGTATTGTGTTTGTTGGGTGATGTGGACATCTCAAAAGGGAACACACAGGCATTCAAATAGTCCATGAGTTTATTCATTGGCTCATGTTCTTATTAGGCACCTATTGTGCTTTCTTTGCTCATGCCATAGGGAATAGAGAGCTCTTGAGTCCTAAAGCACTTTCATTTTATATAGGAAAACTCGGGTTTTGGCACTCATTTTCAGGGAGAAAATGTCTTGTGAAGGCATTGTGCTTGTAACTGGTCATCTATCCTGAATCTGCTGCTGTTCTACAAATATCTTATTTTCTTCTGGAAGAAAAGTGGGATACCTGAGAATTTCCTAACCTAAGATCAGCATAGTAAGTGGCAAGAAGTGGGAAAAGCAAACAGAGACTGAAGTTGTAGGATGGTTTTCTGCTCTAATAATTGGAAAAGACTAATGGATATCAGAGAGCACCTCCTCATTCACTTAAAAACAAGTTTGTTTCCTTGACATGGCTGTGGAAATAAAGGTTTCATTTGAATTCTGAGAGAGGAAGCAGAGGGCTGCTCAGAAGGAGATCCATGGACTACGTAGGAAAGAGAGGAATAAACAGAGAGGACAAAGCCTGGCACTCCCAAAGAAATTATAAACTCCTTGATAATAGAGGTCCGTTTGTCTTCCTTCCTTCCTTTCTTCCTTCCTTCCTTCCTTCCTTCCTTCCTTCCTTCCTTCCTTCCTTCTTTATTTATCTATTTATTTATTTATTTAGTGTTTCCCATAACATCTAGTTCACGGCTGGCGTTAAAACTGGTGTAAGTCTGGTTTCTTGATTAACACCCGTGTTCCAACGTGATAACTCAGATTTTCAAGACCAAAGGACGGGTAGTTATGTTATATACTGGATACAGTGTCTCTAGCAGAGTTTACCTTACTTTTGATGTTAGCAGAATTACATCATATTTACCAACTAATTTTAATTACTTTCCTCTCCTTTGCAGTCATAAATTTTTTTAGTTACATTTCCATTCTGCAATGTCATGGGAAAGATAATATTTGAAGCTCTCTTTGTTCATGTTCCTAGAAAGAGGAAAATTATCATTCATCTGGTCCTTCCTCTCTCCTTTGCTATCAAATGACAAGATCGTTGATAAGTAGCTACATATTGTGCAATGTAACAGTATTCTCAGAACTCTTTAATCTTAGGAATAGAAAAGGAGATTTCCAAGTAGATAGTAAATGGAAAATTAATGAGCTTAAAGAAGAGAGGTTTTTTGGGGCAGGTTTAACCTTTTTGGAGGTGTGCATCAACAAATGGTTGATACCATTTGATACAGTTAAGTGATGCTTTAATGTTTCACTTAAGAAAATCCTACCATTGGATTTTGTTTGATTTAATGTAATTATGAGGATTAATTATGTCTTCTCAGACTTAAGTTGTGTTTTTATTAATATGAAGATAATACTTAGGCAGCCATTCAGGGTTAGCCTCAAATTGAAATTGGAGCACTGTATGGTTAATTATATTGCCCACATATTGGGTAGTAGCTCAAATAAAAGTAGAAATAAAATCCCATGTGGTTGTATGTTAGCTAAAAATTGTCTTGACCAGGCCCCTAATCTGAGAACAAGCATGGAATTAAGCAGAAGCCGGAGGGTGATATAGATAGGAACACAAGGTCATTTCGCTGGACAACCATGAAAGGTGGTTTTCCTTTCTGTGTCCCTTGTTCAGTTTCCTCTGTCCCTTGGTTACCTCTTCGCTCTCTTACTTTCTCCTTCATTTCTCTTCTCTTTCTCTAGAAAATTCACTACCATATATCAGTTGTATATTATTACAGAGTGTTTTTTTCTAGTCTAGGGGTTGGGTAAAATAATATAAATTCACTATGTATTTTTTTTTAAATTTAGATATGTGATACAACTAAGCATGACAAAAGAAATATATATAGCCAAAAACTTGGCCAATTGTACATGGTATTGTACAGATAACATTTTTTTCTAAAAACAGGGGAATTCAGGGTCGTTTATGAGCTTCTGCAGGGGTTGTCTAAATGGAATGGGAACTGAACAGGCACTTTAAACAGCCTGCTGATGTCTTGCCACCCACGGGATCCATTGAGGTCATTGGTAGCCTATGTTGGCAGAGTTTTCATGATCTTGCTCCTGTCTCTTTCGTGCCCCATGATACATGAAAATACGTATTTCTCGTGGCCTAAAATGTTGGAGTTTATCAATTACATAGAAGTTAGGAATTATGAAATATGATCTTGATATATCAAGCTGATTATTTTTGCAGCCAGATGCATCACTGCAAGCAGAACTACTCAGCTATTTAAACACTGGTTGTTTTTTCTCACATGTCAGATAAAAATCCCAAATACTCTGGAGGAGATAGCACTGAGTAGCAAGAAACAGAGCATTGAAGAAAAGTTTTAGCTTGCTGAGTAGCAAGAAACAGAGCATTGAAGAAAAGTTTTTCTTTGGGAAAAACCTGGAAATATGAATGATTTCTGATTTATAAAACATTTAAGTGCATTTTGCTTGCCTGTTAGGCAATTTATTTTACTTAGCATGCAATAGCATATGGTATCAAATTAAGATGATTTTAAAAGTGGAAAACTAGTGCAAAAAGCAATCCTTTAAAAGTTCACACATCATTCTAGTGCATTTAGAAAGAGAATTTTGGACATTTAAAACTAACAAGCTTTGTGTTAATCGTGGTATGATCCTGGCCTCCTTCTCAAATAAAACAATAAAAAATTAGTCTATTATCAAATATATGATTTTCATAGATACCACACTCTGGGATTTATGCCTTATTTTAAAAGAAAAATCTTGAGTTAATTGGCTAGCTTTTGAAATTTGCACTGAAATAAGTGCATCTATTCTGTCTACTAGCTTCATTGCACTGATGAATTAAATATATAAGTAGATATGGTATTCAAAACAGATCATACTTGCAAAGATTTGCAGGCCTGTTTTGTCTATTAAAATAATGCAATTATATTCCTTCCCAACCACACACCAGAAAAAAAATCTGAAAACATTGTTTGGACTATGTCTATTCAGTTTAATCAGTCCCTGAGTAGAAGCCTTTGGAAGAAGTCATTTGGATCAATTAAGATATTGTGGATAATGCCACATTTTAGAATGAGCCCTGACTCTGAGGAGTAAAGATCTGGGTTGTAGAACGTTCTCAGCTACTTACCAGCTGAATGATCTTGGGTTTGTCTTATAAACTCACTTTCTCATCCACGTGGGAACGATAATGCTTTTCCTACTTACGTGTTTTGAAGTGCAAAATAAGAAATATGGAAAAGCGTTGGAAGGCATAAATCATTATTCACATGTGAGTTATCGTTATCTTCTGTTTAGGTATAAGAATGGAGCTTGTTGATCTCCAGTTGGGTCACTGTATATTTTTGTCATTTTTCCCACTTTTTATCTTTCATATGTATTCCATGTCTATTTTAATTTAATTAATTAATTTATTTAATTATTTAAAGAAATTAATTCCAGTGTAGTTAACATATAGTGTTCTGTGAGTTTCAGATGTACAATGTAGTGATTCAATAATTTTATACATTACAGACTGCTCATCTTGGTAAGTGTACTCTTAATCCCTATCACCTATTTCCCTCATCCCCCACCTACCTCCCTTATGTTAACCATCAGTTTATTCTCCATAGTTAAGAGTCTGTTTTTTGGTTTGTCTCTCTCTCTTTTATTCCCCCTTTGTTCATTTGTTTTGTTTCTTAAATTCCATATATAAGTGAAATCATGTGGTATTTGTCTTTCTCTGGCTGGCTGGTTTATTTTGCTTAGGATTATACTCTCCAGTTCCATCTAGGCTGTTGCAAGTGGGAAGATTTCATTCTTTTTTATGGCTGAGTAAAACACACACACCCACCCACACACACACACACACACACACACACACCACCCCTCTTTATACATGCGTCTGTTGATGGAATGTTGGGCTGCTTCTGTAATTTGGCTATTGTAAATAATGCAGCAGTAAGCATTGGGGTGCATATATAGCTTTGAATTAGTGTTTTCGTATTCTTTGGGTAAATACCCAGTAGTGCAGTTACTAGATCATATGGAAATCCTATTTTTAATTTTTTGAGGAACCTCCATGCTGTCTTCCACAGTGGCTGTACCAGTTTGCGTTCCCACCAACAATGCCTGAGGGTTCCCCTTTCTCCCCATCCTTACCAACACCTGTTATTTCTTTTTTTTTCTTTAATTTTTAAAAGAATTTTAGCCATTCTGACAGGTGTGAGGTGATATATCATTGTAGTTTTGATTTATATTTCTCTGATGATGAGTGGTGTTGAACATCTTTTCATGTGTCTGTTGGTCATCTGTATATCTTCTTTGGAGAAATGTCTGCTCATGTCTTCTGCCCATTTTTTAATTGGATTACTTGGGGGGGTTGGTGTTGAGTTATATACGTTCTTTATTTATTTTGGATACTAACCCTTTATTAGATATGTAATTTGCAAATATCTGCTCCCATTCCATAGGCAGTCTATTAGTTGTCTTGGTGGTTTCTTTAGTTTCTGCAGAAGCTTTTTAATTTGATGTAGTCCCAGCTGTTTATTTTTGTTTTTTGTTTCCCTTGCCTAAGAGACATATCTAGAAAAAATGTTGCTGTAGCTGATGTCAGAGAAATTACTACCTGTGCTCCCTTCTAGGATTTTTGAGGTTTCAGGTCTCACATTTACATCATTAATTCATGTTGAGTTTCTTTTTGTATACGGTTAAAGAACATGGTCCTGTTTCATTCTTTTACATGTAGCTATCCAGTTTAGCCAGCACCATTTGTTGAAGAGACTGAGTTTTTCCCATTGCATATTTTTGCCTCCTTTGTTGAAGATTAATTGACCATATAATTGTGAGTTTATTTCTGGGCTTTCTATTCTGTTGTATTGATCTCTGTGTCTATTTTTGTGCCAGTACCATGCTGTTTTGATTACTACAGCTTTGAAATATAAATTGAAGACTGTAATTGTGAGACCTCCAGTTTTGTTTTTCAAGGTTGCTTTGACTATTTGGGGTCTTTTGTGGTTCCATACAAATTTTCAGATTGTTCTAGTTCCGTGAAAAATGGTGTTGGTGTTTTGATAGGGATTGCATTAAATTCATAGATTGCTTTGGGTAGTATAGACATTTTAACAATATTTGTTCTTCCAGGTCTATTTTAGAGTCAGTCATAAGTCTTTCATGTGAGACTGAGCACAAAAATTGCTGTTGTAATGTTGGTAAACAAGTTCATTCACATTCAGTACATCTTTCTTAGTGCTTAATCCATGCAAGCATTTTGTTCAGGTGGTACAAAAATGAATCCAACACAAATGCTGTCCTAAAAAAGGTTACAGTTACAGCTAGGAGACACAAAGCATATCATTGTGTCTGGGACTTGATTTTACTCTGCTTTCAGACTAATAATTTAGTCTGTTGCTGTTTCATGGATGCTAGTAGTACACATGAGATTTCTGAGACAGAGGATTTTATTATTCATCACACAGCAAATGGCACCATGTTTGTGTTAGTTCCTGTGTGGGTTCAAGTCCTCAGGGGGTGGCATGAGGTGGCAAGGTAGATAGTGTATAGGCAGAGGGTTTGTGCTGCAGCTGAGAAACATTGAGCTTGTGGGACCCGTTGTTTTATAGTAAACACTAAGCAAACCTGCTTTTTGTCCTGCAGGAAAGATTGCTTCATTCTTCTGAGATTGCTATAAATACAACCCTGAGAAATGTCCCTAGAAAAGAACAGTTAGGGCCTTGAATTCTTAGTGTACCCAGCAAGATGTGTAGGAATACAAGAGACCCACAGAGGAGTGTCTCCCAATAGTCATAAAGTAGAATGTGGCAAGTGATAAGACTCATTAATAATTAAATTTCTTAAAATGCATTTTAGATTTATTTATTTATTTTAGAGAGCAGGGAGGGGCAGAGGGAGAGGGAGAGAGAGTCTTAAGCAGACTCTGAGCTGAACACGGAGCCCAACACAGGGCTCAATCCTACAACCCCAAGATCATGACATGAGCTAAAACCAACAATCCAACACCCAACTGACTGTGCCACCCAGGTGCTCAAATAACTAAAGGGATTTTAGTCCCATTCCATGTCAAACACAAAGTCATCTATTTTCTTTTAAAATGTTTTTTACAGTTATTTATTGAGCTCTTACTGAGAAGTGTGTCTCATGGTGGAATGTCATGGTGATAGGGACTTTAATCCTGTGAAGTGCCCAGAAAGATTTCTTCCTGTCTTACAACTGAATTCAGTGAGCTTTCCTTACTCGCATTTACATCATCTCTCAAAAGCACTTTCTGGGGCCTCCATGTAACACTTTTAATAATAAAACATCAATTTTATGACAACCATTTTAATATGAGATATCGGAAAGTCAGTGTCCCTGCTTAAGGTATTTTTGGGTTTTTCCTTAAATTTATAGTAGGAAAAGTTGAACTTTGTTTTCATCTCTTAGCACTACCTGTATTAACAAGTTTATATTAAAAGAAGTAGCATGGTGGGTTGATGCTTCTGTTTTTTGTTTAAGCTTTTATTTATTTATTTGAGAGAGAGAGCGCACACGTGAGCACAAGCAGGCAGAGGGGCAGAGGGAGAGTGAGAAGTAGGCTCCCTGTTGAGCAGTCCAATACGGGGCTGGATCCGAGGATCCCAGGACCCCCGGGACCACAACTCAAACTGAAGGCGGACGCTCAACCAACTAAGCCACCCAGGCGCCCTTGGGTTGTTGCTTCTTATGAGCAAGTGGAGCTTCAAACTGGTCTCTTGCCAGAGTCTGGGCTCATTCCATGGCCACCACTACACCATTGGAACCACAAGATGTGAGAGGCGGAGGACAGAGCCTCTTAGCCTTTTCAGAATGATCTTCCTTTATATAGGAGTATATAGGGAACAGTGTGATCTCTCAAATATGAATGAGCTAATGACTCCAAGAAGTTTGTTTCGAGAATTTGAAAGAGCCTCCCAGTTTGCTGTGTTGAGATCTTGATAAAGATATTGCCCTGAGCCAGCTAACGAGAGAAAATAATTTAGTGAGAGAGTCAAAAAGTGAGATTTACTATTAAGTCAAAATACAGAACATGGTACAGGAAAACCTTCATTGGGAGACAACATACTCTTCAAAAGGAAAGTGAGTTTGTTTTGGCAGGGGGCCTTGGAATTCTAGTTTGCAATTTAAATCTTTGCTAAAAATGTCATTTTAAAGGCAGGTGCTTGCCTAGCACAGGTGGTTACTGTAGCAATCACTGTATTGACAGAAAAATATTATGATGGGATATAGAGACACCAACCTAATGAAATAAAGTGAAAGGAACAAAAAAAATTATTCCCCTCTCTCTTCTTTCCTCCCTCTCATACTTCTCCAAATAATTGTAATTTAATGTTCTATTTAGAAGAACATATTTATAACAGGGCATCTCAATATTAATCTTAAACTAGAAAAATAACTTGTCATTTATTTAACCCCAGCCTGATGGGAGGTTAGATTCACTACTGAAAGTCTGTTACAAATAGCCAGGACATTCTAAGGTCACCAAATGATGGCTGTCATTTTTGTATTCAGCCCAATGATGAAGGAGCTTTTAAATGTTTGGACATTCAATCTATGTAGTGCCACGACCTGGACATACCCTTTTACTAAACACTAGCCCACTAAATCCTCTTAGAATGTTGTTTACCTCCAGATAAATCAAACATGACAATGTAGGTTAACTTCACTGATTCATTTTTCAGCCACAAATGATTAATAATTTTTACAGAATGAAAGCTACAGACTTCTTATTATACGGTGGACTACAGGGAGTGATATAATTCTTCGATGTCTTGTGAAATGTGAAGCCATTTCTCTGGAACTGATGTTCCCAGTTCTCAGCTAAGCACGGTAGCTACCTTTGCTTCGCTACAGGATCATCCAGCAGGAATGACCTTATCAATTACTGTAAGTCAGCATCTTTCCCCCAGAGTTTGAGCAAGCTGTTCTCTGCAATTTGTACTGGTGGCCCGGGACTAAATCCGAATCCATTTCCAAGCCTAAGCATGTCGCATGCTGTAGCAGTGAAAGACATGTTGCTGCAGTAAGCAAAGACATGGGCTCTGTGAGGAGGTTTTTTTTGGTGGACCAGAAACCCCACACGATGGAGAAAGTCAAACCACAAGGAAGAAAAATGAGCAGAGAATTGAAAAAGAACTCCTTCCCTCTTGGGCCCAGGATGTTTTTACCCTGGAAAGATTAAGTGACAGATTTGCCAAAATTTATTTCACCTTTGTTTATTTTGGCCAGTTTCCCCTTCTCTGTTCACTACCTACCCATATAGTCCCTGAGTTCGTTGTGGTTTTAAACAAGATTAGGAATTAAGGCCAGCAAATGTTTCTGCTACAGGTGTCTTGAAAAGTCACCTGCTACTTGGTTTGCACAGTGAGGCTTCTGCAGCTCCCCTTGTAATTTTCCCCCATTACTACTCTGCCTCCAACACTTTGTAAATAATATTTTCCATTTATGTCATATTTCCAGGGTGGCTGAGCTTGTGAATGGTTTTATTTCTTTGACTTCACATTCTGCCATTCTTGAATAACTAATAGTGGTGATAACATTTTCCACATTTAGAATTGCTTTCTGGTAACCTGGAAGGAAGAGATTTCACTGAGAGATACAGCATATATAACCTCTCTTGACATCAAGGGCACAGAAATAGTTGCTAAAATAGATGATTGATTACCTGTGCTGAGCTCAGCACTTAGATTTTCCATTAGTTTCAGAAACTTCCATTAGGTTCGCACCTGGAAAATTTTGGCATTGGCCCTTAATATCTTTATCTGCTGGGATACACTTTCATATTCCTGCTTTGGGACTGGCTGCACTTGAAAAGAGCAGAGGAACTAAGTTAAGGACATTTTCCCCCTAAAAATATATTAAAATCTTAATAATAACTCTTTTGGATTTGGTTGATGTTCAGGTTGCAGCTTTAGATTAGTTCTACTTTTATCTCTGCTGGTTTGACCATACGTGTTCTAATCCCATATGAAAGCCAACATTTCATTCTTTTAAAATGAAATTATGGTTTACTGTATAGTAAGAGCTCCATCCATTACGTGAGACGTAGATTATGCAGACATTGGACGCAAGGATGAAATGGCTCCTCTTCAGCTGTTATTTTCTACTGTGTAATTACATAATTAGGATGTAGGCTATCCATCATACAAGTCTTTTTGTAATTCCATGGGAAAAGCTACTGAATATGGACAACAGATGATTCTTAAACCTCAATATCACAGCTGGTTTACATTTTTTACCCTAAATCCCGTAAGTGGGCAGGCCATGTTACAGAACCCTTTCATGCCAAATTTCCTTTTTAAAAATTGAAACCACTTTGGTATTATCCAAGACAAAGGGAGTATTAAAAAATAGTTGACTGTTTACCTGATGTTTATAAGACTGTCCACGTTGTTTTTCAGTGATTGTTTTCCTTTCTCTAAAAGATATTCACCATATTTAATCCCCACTGTGGCTTTTTCATCCTCTCCTTTTTTTTGTCATTATGCATGTTTTCCACCTAACTCTTTTCTTTTTTACTCTCTCTTTAATACCTTCTCTATTATTTTTCAACCCATAGTCAACCTGCACTTTAGTCTTCTAGATTCCCTGAGCAAGACTTCAGCTCAAGTGATCCTCTTTTTAGTGCCCGGTATGTCTACCATCTACTTTGTATCATTTCACCTCTCCCCAGAGTACAAAAAAGATTTTTTTTTCAGATCCAGTTCTATTCAGTAACTTGTAACAGTTTAAAAAAAAACCCCACTAATTACGTTGAACAGAATTGAATTATTTCTAAGTTATCAACATAATATAACATAAATTGAGAGAAACGGGGACTTATTTTGGTGCAAGAAAGAATATATGTTTCCCACTATCATAAGTCTGGCCGAGTTAAAAAATAGAAGGATGTAGTCAGGGAGCAATTTTAGATTCATTTTTGTACATAATCCACAGTGAGAATTAGGCCAAGTGGGTCTCCTTGCTGCTCATTGCCTAAGTTTTTATGGCTGTAGAATGGAAATACATAAGAGGAATAAAATACCTTTTCATTCCAATTCTATCTATCAGAATATGTTGAGCATCTGTTCTGGGTGAGATACTCAGCAAGGTGTATTAAGATATTATATTTGCTTGTATCATGGTGCCTTTCCCTCAAGTTGTTTATATATAATTGGGCAAATAAGAAAGATGTTTATTGTGGGTAAATGGAAGAGTTGACTTTGGAATTGAGCCTTTATATGTGTGATTTCAAAATGCAGTGTAAGAAAAATATAGTTTAGGGTAGGAGAGTAATGAGAGCAAAAGAACAGATGCAAGAAATGGGGAGGGGGGTTGGGCAAAATGAGTGACAGGAGTGGGAGGCACAGGCTTCCAGGTGAAGTCACAGGGATGAAAGGTAGACATGGGGAATATAGTCAGGGGTACTGTATGGCGACAGATGGTGGCTACACTTGTAGTGAGTTGTCAAATCACTATGTTGTACACCTGAAACTAATGTAACATTGTGTGTCAGCTACAATGAAAAACAAAAACAAAAACAGAGGCAAGAAAATTCAGGGAACCTTTAGAGAACAATTAGAAATGTGATGGGAGGTATGATTAGAAAAGTAAAATTTGATTTCAGTTATATTTATAGAAGTGCTGTTTCTTTTTTTCACATCTGTTTTGTCCTTTAGTTTCTTATTCCTTGCTCTTTTGTCAAACTTTAGACATTCTTTAAATATATTAAACATGGTGTCTTCTAATCTGTCTGATAATTACAGCATCTGAAGTGTTTGTAGATTGGATATTGCTGCCTGCTCTTTCTGCTTATTCTCACTCAGAAGGATTTGTTATATGGTTTTAGATTTTAAACTATAAGCATTTGAGTCCCTTGTACCTTGTAACTGTGGGAGTTTTAAGTCCTGAGTTGAAGTAGGTTATTCCAGAATGGATTTGTCTTTGCTTGAGAGTTGTGTGGTGGCAACTACCAATATGAGTTCACATTAAGTAAACTTTGAGTTTTTTGACTACATAGGCATCAGGAATTCAGGACTATAAAACCATGGGAGGAATCTACACGTAGATTCTAACTGAAGGCCAATTTCACTCCTTCCACTTCACTACCAAGATCCTTATAAACAATTTTTCTGACTTGCTCCTTCTGTTTATTTCTTGTCACCCTTACACTAAGTACAGTGCTCTTTAGGATCCTAAATATAAGTGGCGGTTACCCATCGTCACCTCTGGGTGAGGACTATGGTTTATTGACTGCCTCTGGGGCATGGTGTAGCCATTACAGAGGAGCTCAAGATCATTAGGGATCAATAGAAAACTTTCTGACAAATGGGGTCTTTGTAATTGCTTATCTACCAGAGTTCTCTCTTTCACCTCTGTTTTAGTTTCTGGAACATTCTTTCATGTTAGCTCAGCAATTAATTTCAACCCAAGATTATTATTATTATTATTTTTTAAAGATTTTATTTATTTGACATAGATAGAGACAGCCAGCAAGAGAGGGAACACAAGCAGGGGGAGTGGGAGAGGAAGAAGCAGGCTCACAGCAGAAGAGCCTGATGTGGGGCTCGATTCCAGAACGCCGGGATCACGCCCTGAGCCGAAGGCAGACGCTTAACCGCTGTGCCACCCAGGCGCCCCTAACCCAAGATTATTTTAACATTTCATTTAGCATTTTTTTTAAAAGATTTTATTTATTTACTTGACAGAGATAGAGACAGCCAGCGAGAGAGGGAACACAAGCAGGGGGAGTGGGAGAGGAAGAAGCAGGCTCACAGCACAGGAGCCTGATGTGGGGCTCGATTCCATAACGCCGGGATCACGCCCTGAGCCGAAGGCAGACGCTTAACCGCGGTGCCACCCAGGCGCCCCTTCATTTAGCATTTTAATTGTTGGAACTGTGAAAGTCTCAGGATAGTCTGCTCTACTACCGGTAATGGAAGTCATACAGGTAATTTTTAGATCAACATTAGAATTTTATTTTATTTTTTGTTTAAAAGCGTAGGTAATATTCAGTAGTTAATAGAAATCCAGTGATTTTTTTGGAGGGGGGAGTGACATGCTTAGAACTGTTTTGGGGGGGTGAGTCTGACAGTGTAATATCAAAGACTCAAGACAAGTTAGACAGTGTTTATAAGGTTTAGATAAACGGTACAGAAATGTGATCGGGGAGGCTGACACATGGAATGGAAGAAAGTCTTAGATTGAAAAGAATGTAGCTGAGGAGTTATCCTTTTTTTCACTGGTTAAATCAACTTATTGGAATGTAAACTAAAGAGACATGTTCTTGAAGATATTAACCATAGAGGGTTCTTGGGAGCTCTGTCAGTGTAAAGTCTAACTTAAATGCTAATAAAGTGTCTGAATGCTGCCCTCTCTATTAAAACAAGGACATATTTATGTGATTAGACTTTCTAAAGAAGAATTTCACCAACAATTATTCTTAGTCCAGGCTTCTTTGGGTAAGAGAGTCCTATCCTACCATGAGGTATGACAAATCCCAGGGAAATGACATCTTGCTTTTTAAGATCTGAGGAAGCATCTTGCATCTGTAGGGAATTCCAGGTGGAATTAAATAAATTACTCTTAATAGGTTGAACATAGATCACAGATTCACATTTAATCCATTCTCCAAATTGTAATCTTCCTTTTATACAGCAATCTAAAACAAAATTTACTTTATCTGAGCAACAAGAAAAGGAACGGTACAGAACCACAAAGGAGATAGAGGTGATGAAAATATGTGAATTAATATGTCTCATTTGTCAGTGTTCTTAAAATTTATCAAGAAATTCATTTTACTATGCGAGATTGTAATGGCTTTATGTTTGCTGCAGAGAGCATAGTACTTATTTACCTGTCAGCCTCCAGAGTTCAAGCTCACAATGCTGTCTTTCTGTGGGACATTCATAATTATGTTCCCCTAACAATTTTGGAGTAATGTGCTGATGAAAAAATCTTAGAATTGAAAGCTTTAGAAATAATTTCTTTAGACTTATCCTTCCACTTAAGGAAAGAACAATGTGTTGATGCTGTTGGGGGAATCTCAAGTCAAAATCACTTGGGTTCGAATCCCACCTCTGCCTTTTACTGAGTATGTGATCATGGGCAAGTCACCTTCTTCTATGAACCTCAATTGATTTATAAAAAACAGCAATAATTATGCCAGTTTCACAGAACTGTGGTGAGTATTACATGAGATATTTATGCAAATGGTTAGCATAGTGTCTGGCATGCTATACGTACTCAGCAAATAGTGACTGTTGTCTGCCTTCCTTCCTTCCTTCTTTCCTCCTTTCTCCTTCCTCCCTCTCTCTTTCCTTCCTTCCTCCTTCCTTCTCCTTCCCCCTTTCTTTCTCTTTCTTCCTTCCTTTTCTTTTTTCTTTTCTTTTCTTTCTTCCCTCTTTTCTTTCTTCTTTCTTTCTTTCTCTTCTTTCTCTTCTCTTCTCTTCTCTTCTCTTCTCTTCTCTTCTCTTCTCTTCTCTTCTCTTCGATTATCTCCCATAGTGTGGAACATGCTATGCAATCTGTTATGTTTTTGTTATAAATTTTCTTTTGACTAAAAAATCTGACTCCCCTAAACTTTGGCCTGTGTTCTACCCTATGAAAGAGCAAAGGATTCATGTATTATTTCTTCTGGAGGACAAACCTCCAACTATTTGAAGATAGAGGCTATAGGGAATTATTAACTGAGGTATGTCTCTGAGATGACTGAAAGTGATGAACTTCAGAGATTAGGTGAAAGGACCGTCCCTCTTCCATTATACCCAGAGGAAATAAAGGAATCTAGGAAGAAGTGCAGACACATTTGCAAGTCTGCTGAAAATTCTAAGACTTCTCTTTTCTCTATGAGGTAAGGTCTTCAGCCGAGAGAGAGGATATCTGTAGTGGGGTTAGACATTTTAGGAGAGTGGGAAAGGTTTGAAACAATTTCTGTGCAGGACTGGGAAGATAGCTAACCAGGGATTGTTGGGCAGCACTGAGGGTCCAGCTGAATTTGAAGACCTGATGTTAATATTGTTACCAGTAGTTTGGTTGTGCTTTTTTCCTAACTGCATTGAGTAGCCTAGATGAAGGTCAAAGTTGGTGATATTTGAGTTGACTCAAGTTTCAAGTTTTCTAGGTAAATGGAACAAATCGTTGATTGATATGGCAGGAGATTTGCGGAAGCTGGCAAGAAAGTACTCAAACTATGGGACCGTGAGCTCTAAATTCAAAGAGAAAGAAGTAAAAGCAAAAAGTGACTGATAGCTAAGGAGAAAAAGAGGAATCAAGGGGGTAGAGGTCCCTCTGAGGTGAGAGAGTAATGCGTCTTCCATTTGTTGGATGCATACTTTGAATTGTACTTCTATGAATTGGATCTTCTCCTTTTGACCAAGATGAGTTTTAATGAGTAAATTCTTTTTTGTGTGTTTTTGCTTTGCATTGAAATCCTCTTTAAAAAATGTAATTCCATATTATTATTTCCATGATCATCCGTCAATTTAGCATTGAAGCTCTGGTCTTTTCACTATCTGTTTCCCTAGTTTTGTAGCAATTATGAGAACATGCTGATACTGTTTGCAGCTCACACATAGGATTTGTGCTTAATAATGAGCCTGGGGATTCTGTGCACTTCACGGGTGGTATAAATACTAGAACACATTGCACAAAACTGTGGTTTACTGTGTACTCTTGCTATAAAATTACATTCTGGTATTTTAGAAATCTTATGCACCATAATTTTGATTGAACCTGTTTCAACTTATTTAAATCTATGGAACATAAAAAGACTTAATTGCTTATTATATTTCTTCTCCATCTTTACTAGGAAATAAAAGATTAATTATTTTTTATATGAAGGCAGCTTATATGTATTTTAGAGTAATGTGATGGTGATGAGTCAAAACAAAATGTATTTTCTCTAAACTTTGTGCTAGTTCACCAGCAATAATTGAGGAGTCACAAAAACCCATGTGATTTATAAGGTAGGCATTATCTACAGCCCTAAAATTATTTTCTGAGAGAAAATTGGTTGAATTGAGTCAAAAAGCATGTTTTTAAGAGAAAAGTGATTCCTAATTTTAACAAAATTTATTCATTTAGAAATAAATATTGCGTTCCTCTCTTAATGCAGGATCGGATTTTTCTGAGGCCTCTCTCTTTGGCTTATAGATGGCTGTCTTCTCCTTGTGTCTTCACATGCTCTTCCCTGTGTGTCTGTGCCCAAATTTCCTCTTCTTACGAGGACATCAATTATAGATTGGGGCCCACCCATATGAACTTGTTTTATCTCTTTAAAATCCTATCTCCGAATATAGTCCATTCTGAGTTATGGAGGGTTAGGACTTCAACATATGAACTTGGGAGAGATAAAATTCACAATCTGTAACAGTGAAAAAACCAGATAAGTTTCCTCTAGTGTAGGGTTTGGCCATCACTTTCTGAAAGGATCAGATCGTACATATTTTAGGCTTTGAAAGCCACATAGGATCTCTGTTGCTTTTTCTGAGTTTGGCTTATGGGCCTTAGTGTGTCAGTGCCTGCTCTAACATAACAAATAAACAACTGGCTATATGTAATGTCAGATTCTAATAAGTTCAGTGAACATGCATAGAGCTGGATAAGTACATATAGAGTGTTTTAGATATGGTGGTTGGGAAGACGTATGACATTTGAACAGTCTTCTCTTTGGATGAAGAATGAAATGAGGGCCTTCTCACTTGAATAAAGTGAAGGAACAAATGATCCAGTGAGAAAGGCACATGGGACATGCTGAGATGGGAGCAAGCATGAGATACTTAAGGAGCTTACTATTTCCTTACTGATGACCACTATGGCTAGAGTGCGCCTGAACTGTATTCAACTGGTTAGTCTAGACACAACCAGTTATTTGTAGTCAAGCAACTCCCCCCAAATAAACTTAAAGGATAAGAAAAGCTTGGTCACTCAGAAGAATGTAAAATGAAGATTCAAAACTTCTTATATCAAATTCTTTGAAACTTCATCTTATGCAGAATTATGTAGAATATGAACCACTAGTATTAAATTTTTTTGATAATGTTTTACACAAAGCCTACCCAAGGATGCTAGGGTTGTGCTGGAAGTTTCTAATGGGTGTGCTAGATCAAGGAATGTAATTCTTTTTCTTTCTAGGGGCTGGTCATTCAGGAATTTGACATTTCCTTCTTGGTCTTAGTGGGTTCAAAATATACCATTCTCACTGCTACTCCAGACATTTTCCCTTTGACCCTAGCTGATATTTAATAGAGTTTTTACATAATCAAATTTCTTAAAATCAGTGATTAAAAAAATATTAAAAGCATCTAAAAACATACTTTGGTCATTATTTCCTGAAATATCTTTTCTGTCTTTGGCTTATCATTTCCTTCAGTGATTCCAGTTACATGAATATTAGGCTATTCAGAGTTGCTCCATAGCTCATTACATCCTTTCTACTTTGCCTTGTCTTCAAGCTCACTAATTTTTTTCTTTTGCATAGTTAAATCTGTTGTTAATTTCATTTGCTGTATATATTTTTTATCTCAGACATTGTTATTTTCATCTCTAGAAGTCTGGTTTTGGTCTTTTATGTGTCACATTTAAATGTGTCTGCCTTTTTGAACATATGAAATACTATTACAAAATACTATTTTAATGTCCTTGTCTACTAATTTTGATATCTTTGTCAGTTTTGGGTAGGTATTGATTAGTTGATTATGGATTATATTTTCTTGCTGCTTTGCATTTCTGGTAAATTTGGATTGAATGCCAGACATTCTAAGTTTTACATTGTTGGGTGTTGGATATTTTTGTATTTATTTATTTTTTTAAGATTTTATTTATTTATTTCAGAGAGAGATAAAGTGTGAGTGGGGGGAGGGGCAGAGGGAGAGAGAGAGAATCCCAAGCAGACTCTGTGTTGAGTGTGGAGCCCAATGTGGGACTTGATCTTATGACCCTGAAATCATGACCTCAGCCAAAATCAAGAGTTGGGCACTTAACCAACTGAGCTACCCAGGTACCCCTCGGATATTTTTGTATTTCTATAAATAATGATAAGCTTTGTTGTGGGATGCAGTTAAATTACTTGAAATAGATTATTTTTTGAGGCTTGGTTCTAAGTTTTTTTTTTTAAGATTTTATCCATTTGAGAGAGAGAGAAAGCGAGAGAGTGTGCACAAGTGGGGGGAAGGGGCAGAGGGAGAGGGAGAAGTGGACTCCCTGCTAAGCAGGGAGCCCAACACAGGGCTCAATTCCAGGACCCCGAGATCATGACCTGAGACAAAGTTAGACACCTAACTGCCTGAACAACCCAGATGCCTCGCTTTTAAGGTTTTTAAGACCCACCTAGAGCAGCCTTCGTTTTAGGGCTTATTTTCTCCTACTACTGAGCTAAAATCCTTCTGAGTACTTGATGCCTTGTGGCTTCCAAGGTTTTTGCTACTCTACCTTGTACTCTACCTGGTCCTTTGTGAGCTCTGAGGATTATTCTCTTAGGTTTTTTTTTTGGGGGGGGGTAGAACTTTTTCTGGCATTAGGGAGTTAGTTCCTTCATATCATGCACTGATAAGTTCCTGAGACCCTCTGAAGATTTGGTATGCTCTCTGTATAACTCTTTTTTCTCTGGTACTCTGCCTGTGTAGTCTAGTTGCCTTGGACTCTGCACACTCCCAGCTCCATCTTCTCAACTCATGAATACTTGGTATGTAGTTCTGTTTTCCCATTCACTGTGTTGGGTTGGAAATTCCATTCAAGTAATAAACTGGGGCAATCTTAGTGCTCATCTCATCCATTTGCACTCTGTTGTTCTGTGACACCTGACACACAATATCTGAAAACCATTGTTTTATGCATTTTGCTTGTTTTTTTGTGGTTGTTGTTTCAGATGGGAGGATAAATCCAGTCCTTATTACTCTCTAATTCTCCATTATATTGAGAATTTGAAGTTTTCCACTCTTAGGAAAGTTTTTAAGGGATAGATCATTAAGTTAGTATGAGAAATACTGGATGTAGCTTTTAACTCCAGAAGAAATGTGCTAGAGTGAATTAAGGAGAGGAGGTCAGGCTTCAACTGTCTGGAACAAGTTATGGTTGGGCTTTTGTCCCTAAGAGGATCTTTACAGACACAATAATAGGTAGGAGAAAAGACAGAATGCATTGCTCATGGCATTCTGTCCTAAGAATATAAGGGAACTTAGGGCACATGTCATCCTGGCACTTGGGGTCACCAGTTCTTTCTAGTCAGATTATAAATTTTAGCAGGTCCCTTGTTAAACATGCAAATAAGAAATGAGCATCTAATATGCAATAGAATGATTTTCCCACATCACACCAAAAATGTAGAGTAAAATATGCTCCATAAATTCTTACAAAATAACATGAGTACACAACTAGCTACATGAAAATGAAGTCAGCTAGATTGACTCAGTAGTCAAAGAACTCATTCCCACACTACAGTCGTTAGCAAAACTATATATTTTTACGTGTCATTTGTCTTCGGCACTGTTTACCAGTAGTTGAAACCTTGAGTGCTTAATATATGAATGCCATGTTTTCTATTATTTTGTGCTACTTTTTCCTCAGTGCTTTAAGACATGAAGGTTTGGGAGGAAACTAAAAAAAGAAAGATATCAAAAAACAAACCCCAAAATTTTAAGCCCAGTTTTTCTTTGAATTTATAGTTTGTTAATTTAATATTACTCTGAGAATGCAGATTTGTAATTAGAACATCAGGGTGACACTAAAGTGTCCCTGTCCTCTGAATGACAGGACAGTGTTTGTCACTACACTGCTTTACTATATACTGGAAAGAGTTAGCCAACCCATCATATCTTTATATCCTCTTTAATTCTTAGATCTTAAGTGTTACTAGTCCAGGAAATAGGTGGCATAAATTATCTTTAGTGGTTGGCCATCTAGTTCATTGAAATAAGCTTCTTAAAGATGGTCTTTAAAATAGTTTTAAATTGAGGGAAAGCACATGGCTGGATGTTTCAGACCTGGGATGCTGTTCATGGATATGAGTTGGTGTGGAAGAAAGAAATGAGAGAGTAGTTGGCTGAAAGATTTATTTAGGCTGCGTGTAGGAGAAATGTGATGAAATAAGATTTACGTTTCAAGGCTCTGCATAGTTTCTGGCTATTGGATTCCTACTTTCTGAAATTGGGACCATTTAGGCCTCATTGGAAAGTTAAACTCCTCCTATCCTCCAGGACCAATTTGAACAGAGCCGTGTTCTCAACCATGACACATAAATACATACAGGCAATAAATATTTCTGTAAAGGCTTATTTATGTTTTACCCATGATAAAAACCATCACAAACGGTTGACATCAGAGTTCAACTCAGGTTCTTTCAGAATTAGGCTATTTAGAAGTAGATGTTAAGTTAGAAAATCTGAGAACAAATTGGGGTGTTTTTGCTAATTATTTTCTGTTTCTAAAACTATTATTTTGATATAACCTTTCAGCCCCCCACCCCCGCCCCGGCCTTGAGCTCATGCTTTGGAGCTTTAGTTAAGATTGAGGAAATCCCTTTTCTTTTTGGTTTAACATTGAATTTACACACGTACAATTCAGTTCAGTAGGTATTTATTTTACAACTACTATGCTTAAAGTAGCTTATAAGTGCTGTGGGTAGACATAAAAAGAAATAAAACCCGGCTCCTGCCATGCAGGAAAGGTGAATTGTGAGCCAAAATACACTTGTTCAGGGACGGATATGATAAGTGGTACTGGAGGCAGAGCCAGGTCATGATGGGATGTCAAATGAAGAGAGTATTTCTGGGTGAAGAATTATGGAAAGAAACCATAGAGGGGCCTAGCTTTTCACTGGGATTTGGAGGATCGTCCAATTTTGAAAGCTGGCCCAAAAGTGCTGGGGAGAATAGAGGCTGGGCACATGTTCATGTAGCAGAGAATGGGGTCAGGGAATTAGAAGAATATGTACAATAAATACAATATTACTTTGTACAATTCTATCACAAATTTCAGCTGAGTGTATGTAGTGTATATAAACTCTGAAATGTGTGTATTCTTTCTTATTGGTTCTGGATCTTGAAAAGGAAATTATTCATCTTCCGTGTTTTCCAATACAAGCTAACTACAGACAGCACTGTGGCAAACACATAATAGATCAGTAAGCACCTGTTTATCAAAGGAGCATAAAGTTCCCGAGCCTTCACTGAATGTGGGGTAAAGCATGGCACATTGGGGCAGGATTCAGTTTAGTTATGACTGGGTTTGGTTTTGTTCTAATGAATTTCTTCCCGGAGTCCTTAAGATAGAATTGTGCATTGCCTTATGCTGAGTATTTGCTTGGGACTCTGATTATATGCCTACATCAAAGGACCACGCCATGAGCTGTGTTAGCACCTCATTAACGCTCTCTACACAAGATTCTCAGATACTGAGTGTATCACATCATGTCTGTTCCCTACACTTAAGCATAACTTATACCTCATCCTGAGTTAAATGAGTCTTTGTTTTCTTTGGAATTTTATGTTTAGGAAGGAAAGGAGGAAAAGGAAGAGGAAGGATAATAAGTGGTATAAAAGGGTAATGTAATTTGTTTCCAATTTGATTATTCTGTATCTAAATTAGAACATTGTTTTAAATGCACAGTATTGATTTATCTTAGGCATTAAAAAAAAGGGTAACTAAAGATTAAATGTCTAGTCAGTTGATGGCTAAATTTAAGGAATCTGCAGGTATAAGGGCAATTGTTTTTAAGACATTACCAATTCTTTTCACTTTTCCTTTCTTGGAATGCTGATTAGCCATAATGGATAAATAATGATTATGGATAGAGATTTACATAACAGATGAATCTGTTTATAAACTATGCTGAGCTTCCGACCATCCTGCCAACCTTTTTAGAAATCCATTCAAACTATTTATTGGTGTCTACAGCTCCCAAATAGCTTCTCCTAATTACAAGTATTTAAACATAAATGAAAGTGGAAGTTTAGAATTGATGCAGTGGGCCATTCTAATAAAATTTCAAATTGGCAGGAAGACCCAGCTCTACTCTCACTGCATGCTAATTTTTTTTTCTATTTTATAATGAACAAAATTTGTTTGTATAAATGGCAACAGATCCCAACTGGGGGTAGTGGGGAAGGAGTGAATCATTGACCTTCACAGATGAGATCTTTTTCAGAGGCTTCTACACCGAGATACATACGAAAACGCAAAACTGTAAATGAGATTTTTTTCCCCTATTGATTTGGTCAGTTGGTAAAAGGGGGATGGCACTAAGAGGAGTGCACAGTCCTGCATGTTCTGATCTTTCTAAGGTTGCTGTAGAGAGGTTATACATTTCGTTTGAGCTGACAGGAATTTGAAATGTTATAGATAGGTTTCTGAGCTCAACCATTATTTACTGTTTGACTGTAATGTCAGTTTTTTTCTGCTTCTTCAATATTGTTTGCACTTTACCTTTGTGAAAAGGGCCTTGATTGAGCCATGCGAGAGGAGATATTTCTATCTTTCTGCAAGATCAATGAAGACGTGTTTACAGGTCCCTGGCACAGTGTACACATCACAATAATGGATTTTAGTTTGTGTTGACTGAAAGCTCTTTTTCTTTGTTACTTGTCAATCTTGTATCTATTACTTGATTGCAACATAAAAGGCTATTTGGCCAAACACTGAAACAACAAGGGTATCGGTTGAGCTGAAGTGGTTACCTGAACCAAATACATGCAGCCCTTAGCGGGACGAGTCACTTAACAGCTTCAAAGCAGGCAAGACTTAATTTGTCTCCTCATTTAGGAACCATTTTGTGAGTATACTCACCTAAATTAATTATTTTCCCCTCCGTTAGAGGTTTTATTTAATGTGCAGTTGTGATAGCAAGGAGTTCCAGTATCAATTTAATCAGAGAATTCTATACATAATAATAGCTCTGTTATTATTTCTTGAGGGAGAGGCTTGAGTTCCCAGAAGGAAAAGTTCCATATATTCAATAAGATTATTTCTCCCTGTTAATGAAGGGTGATTTTTGAGCTTATAAAGAAAGTATGACTTTCCCCACTCCACATGTAAGGATGACTACTTAGCAAATGATGCTGAAATTAGAGATGAAAAAAATTTTTTTCCTGGTTGTTTCAGTGACAGATCCATTACATTAAATTAGATATCATTCTCTTAATCATTTAACCCCTAGAGCAGCTAAAGGTTTGGCGTACTCCAAGTCATCTTAAAGATGGCGCAGGATATCTTAGTAAGTACTGACTCCATGCCCTGGTCTCAGATTATAATTATTCATAGACTAGAACAAAAGTTAAGTTGGCATATATGGTAAAGATGATTGGATATGGGCAAATTTTTTCAGGGAAACCATTTCCCCCATCACATTCCCCCCCCCCCAAAATGGCTAGGACCCTCATCTAGGAAACCACAGACAGTGAGTTTAACCAAAAATTCTTTGGGAATGTATAATATTATGGCTAATCCTGCAGCCCAAGTACTGACTATAAAAGCAATGGGAATAAATTTTATGGCTGCAAGCATATATCACTCACTGTCAGAGATTCTTTAAAAAGATTTGTGTAAATTACATTTTAGTAAATAGAATTGTGCTATAAGGGAGACAGGAAACCCACCATTAAAGAAAAGTTGTATTCAATCTAGCTTTAATGTTGAGAACCTCTTTCATAATACATAATACATATAGTTATAATATTATAATATGATTTATAATGTAATATTATAATACATAATACGTATAGTTTTGTAAATCTGTATTTTTCTAGAGAAGAAATATAATCAAATATACAAATACTCTCCCTTGAAAAAATATGTGCTTCTTTTTGCACTTTAGAATTTTTTAGTGGGTTGGTGCCCTCATCTTTTGGACAAAGAAACTGAGACCTGGAGCAATTAAATAATATATTCAAGTACCTGTAGTAGCCAGGTTTCTAGGTTCCTAGTCTGATACTAGTCCTTTCCTTGTGTTCACTCTGGGGGGACAGCAAAGACAACCCATTTGGGGGCTGTATTTGTTTGCTAGCCTGCCATGACAAAGTACCATAAGCTGGGTAGCTTAAATAACAGACATTTATTGTTTCACAGCCTGGAGGCTGGAAGTCTGAGGTCTAGGTGTCAGCAGGCTTGGTTCCTTCTGAGGACTGTGAGGGAGAATCTGTTCCATGCCTCCCTCCTCTTTTGGTGGTTTGCTGGCAATCTTTGGCATAGCTTGGCTTATGGATGCTTCACCTCATTGCTGCCTTGATGTTCACATGGTGTTCTCCCTGTGTGTGTCTGTCTCCAAATTTTGTCTTTTTACAAGGACGCCAGTCCTTTTGGATTAGGACCCACCTTAGTGACCTTATTTTAACTCAATCACCTTTGCAAATACCCTATCTCTAAATAAAGTCACATTCTGAGGTACTGGAGGTTAGGACTTCAACATATGAATTTGGAGGGGGGAATGCTGTTCAACCCCTAAGAGGAGCTTTTAATTTCCTTTACTTCTCAGCCTAGTAAGTCTCATTATTTCAGAAGCCGTTGAAGGGAAAAAGAAGGAAGGTACAGTTTCACTGAACAAACACAAAAAACCAAGTGTATGATCCTGACCTTATTTCTTCTTCACAAATGTAAATTAACAGGGTGAACAGGAATTAAACAGAGTAAATATCCTAATTACAACTAATTCTTATCTGTCCATTATAATGGTTCCCTAAGATTCTATTTTGGACAATCTTTTATCAGCCTAACTTGAATTATTCTACCTATTTCCTCATAATGAAACTGCAATCTAAACAGTTATTAATAATCAAAGCTTTTTACAGATCTAATCAACTTCTTCATTAGAAATAGCAGGATTTAAGATTTAATAAAAAATAATGCATATAAATCTGAAATATTCTCCAGTAGCCACTTTTAGTAGATAGTTCTCAATTTACAATTTTTTAAAGATTCTGCTTACTGCAGTCATTCTTAGCTGTCAAGCCCCTGATTATGAAGGAGACTTGAATCTGATGTGTGCTTTTACATGGGGACTCAGCTTCTTGGGAGGAATTTATCAATGGTGAATGCTCGTGTTGAGCATATTTAGATGCTACTATAGAACTTAACAGAGGAAAGAGTAGGTCTAGGCAAGAGTAAAAGAGTTGATGAGGGATGGTGAAGATTAATAGAAAGGTGCTTACTAATTTTATTTTCAACTTAAGCTGCCTAAGGGATCATGGTGTCTTCTATTTTACCAGACTAGTAAAACAAAGAAATGTGGCTCACACACAGGAAAAATTGTAACTATGATTTTGAGTTACCCATGCAAGTCTTTGAAAAACATTTGGCTTTTTGAAGATTACGGGGACAGAGGTCTGCATCATTCTGAGGGGAACGATGGGATTGTTCTCGGTCATGCTTTTCAAGCTGGTATATGCACACACACTATCCCCTGCACATACACACAGGTGCCCAATAGTGTTTTGTGAATACTAGATGCCCCAGTAAAAACAATGCATCTCCTTAGATTATCAGTTTTATTGATAGAAAGTAGGTGTTCTGAATTTTTAAACTCTTTAAAAAGCTTTATTACATGCATGCAAAAGTAGGAAACCAATGAAGAAAGCATTTATATAATGAATAAAATGTGGTACTTCTATGATTTGTGGGTTCGTGGTACTTTATTTGTGCTATATTATGGAATATATAGCACAAATGACATCATTAACAGGATCATGAACTGGTAAAAAGAGACATGCTGAAGTGATTGGCCTCTGTCATTCAGGCTTGTTTGCCAAAATAACACATATTGTTTTAAATATGAGGATAAATATGTGAATTTTTTCATCAGTCTTATGTAGGTCCAAACAGTTGAATATATATTCTCCTTGATTAGTGAAAACTGAGTTAATCCCATTACAAAGCAACATTAAAAACAACAACAACAACAACAACAGACTTTTCATTACATGAAACATCACTGTCTCCTACAAAACTGTTCATATTCTTTCTGCAATTGCAATCATCAATCAATCACATTTTTGTTTATAAAAATATGAGGATGATTGTTGTCTCATTTAGGTTCCTTCTAAAGCTTACCTGAAGGCAAATATTTAAGTGCAAGTGGAGGTGATCCTGGAGACATTGCTGTGAAGTAGGGAAGTGAGTCAAGAAAATGAAGGGAACTAATAAAGGGAAAGAGTACTTTAAGCCAACTATCAGATGTGGACAACTGGGGCTCAATCCCACCAGGAATTCTGGAATGTGGTGTAGAACATGCCTCAGAGTCGGCATGAATTGAGGGGGAAGAAAAGTAGGATATTTAACCAACTTCCATCTGTCATGTTTGACGGAAGCACTTGTAACTTGTTCTGCTCCCTCAGTGAGTGCGCTCCTAAAGTCAGGAGAAAGAGTTCCGGCAGAGAGTTGCAGGTGTTTCCAGTAAGTGTGGTCTTCAGTGTGTAGAGATGAATGCCTAGAGGGTGGGGAAGGGAGGGAATCCACAGCATCTGCTAGAGCTACTTTCACAGTAAAGAGTAACAAAAACTTGCTCGAAGCCTCTTTCAAAGGCAATTTCAGAATTATTACTCAAAATGAAATGCAAAGAATGGAAACATTTTGTAATACTCTAGGTTGTAGATCTGGTGAAATCTGTTTTCGATCACAAAGAAACAGCCAAACTAAAAGAGTTGCCCTTATTGATTGCTCAAATGATGCATTTTACTGTGGTCCTAATATACTCCCGGACAACTGTTTTAAAAACTGAGGGTAGTCTAGTTCTTTAATATGTGGCATGAAAGCTTATATTAGTATTCATCCTTACGCTCTATGTTATGATGATGACATACATGAAAATATGCAGTTGGAAAAGTGTTAGAATTACAAGTGGTGGGAAAGTACTCAGCCAATGAACATTTTCACAGTCAGAGTGTTGACTGGAAAAAACTATGTGCACCTGAGCCAGATGGGGCAAAATCCAAGATAGGAAAACCCTGTGCTGAAGGTTCTGCTGCTCTCTCCCCAACATAGGCCATGACAATTCAACCAGAACACCAAGCCAAAGTTTAGCTTTCTGATTCCCTGGCCATTCTGTGTATGATCACTTACTAAAAGGTAAGGTTTGTTTAAAGCAATAGCTTGAATTACTTTCTTTTTAGAAAAATTTGTTATATCAACCCTCACAGTTGGATCCCAGTGTTACTGTGGTCCAAAGAACACAGTCACAGCCGGCAAGTTCCAAAGAATAGTTCTTGTGTTTACTGAACAAAATGAAGGGATGTAGTATGGTAGTTTTTGTTTCTTTCTCATATACTACCCTCAGAAACTATAGTTGCTTCTTTTTCTGGCTTCCCCAAATTTCTAGAGGTATCATTTCAGAACTCACCAAAGAAGCACATGTCTTCTCCCCCCACCCCCATCCCTTCCCCTCTTTGAGAAAAGCCTGAGAAATGGTTGGGGAAGAAGGAACACCGTCAGGGGAGAAGAGAGTAAAAAGCTAAAGCAAACAAAGTTAGAATTTTACTAACAAGCAGGGAAAGAGCAAAGGCTAGGAAGACTCATATTAAACATGTTTATCCCTTCAAATTTGTAATGAAAAGTGACTTTGAAAGTGTGTTCTTCCACGTAGATGGATGCAATGTAGCATAATGGTTACAGTGTGAGCTATAGAGATCCTGAGTTAGAATTCTGTTTGTACATGTGGTACCTTCATTTTTCTTTCGAATGTAAAAGAACATATTTGTAGTACCTACTGAATGGTGTTACTTAATGTATTAAGTAGATAATCCACCTAAAGCAATTACACATCACTGGCTCATAGTAATTATAACATAAATGTTAGCTGCCATTATCATTATCATTATTATTATTATTTTATTATTACATTGACTTAGCACGGAGAAAGTGCTGGAGAAGGTAGCTTATCTTTATATGCGTGTGTGTGTGTGTTAAACTGGAGAAAATAAGACATCATAGTAAAGGATAAAAACCTAGAAAAAAATACACTTTCACCTTTATGATGAAAAGTAGCTGACCGCATTGACTTATTTAGCTGACTCTCTTAATCAGTATCTGTATGGCAGGACTCTAAATGATTTTATGTTGCCTGACAAAATTGAATAGATATTGAAATTAGAGAGTTGAATAAAGGAAGTTCATGTGGCAACTATGAGTTCTGTGAAATCTAATTCACTTATATCTGATGAAAATTTAGAATTAGCATCAGTTACAGAACATACAAGTCTTTTTCTTTATTGGAAAAAAAGACTTTTGATAAATATTTTCTTGAGATGGAAAGGAATATGCCACAGAAATTTCAGTTTCATAATTAGGCACATAGGATCTGCACATAACTATTTTGATTCCCACAATGAGTATCAAGCACAGTACCATCACTTTGGCAAGATTCAAGGCATAGCACTGCAGTACTTTTCCTTGATATAGCTCAAAAAGCATTAAGAAAAGCATTGCCATTTTTATTCAAGTATTTATGTGAGTGTGGGATCTCAAAAAGTGTGATGTGAGGTCAGAGAAGAAGCTTAGATGCTCAACCTAATGTGAATGATGCCAGCTGAGTTTATTCTAGACCAGTTATCCTAAACTGATAGATACGATATAACACCATTTTACAAATTAACCATTTATAAAATCAGCAAAACTTTTTATTGACAATAATTAAAAATATTATATAAGTGTTAAAAACAATATGTATATTATGGTTAGAGCGTAAATTTACATTGATTTTAGAAATGAAACATCTGTCTTTGAAGAAAGTTCTAGCTTTTGGTGAGTCACTTGGTTTTATACCTCTAGCCCTTCCTTCTTCTACATGAGGGTATGTGTGGGGAAACTCCAGAAAGTGGTATTTAAGCTTTTGGTTGGGAAAGTATGTGAATATATGATTCTGGTACTCCCTGGTCAAACTTGATCTGATTGAGCTTCAAGTCAACATTAAGGTCAGAGTGCTGCTTTTTCTGACAAAGAATTGTGTTTGTATCTGTTATAGGGGAGTAGAACCTGCCTCAGATCCCTGGATAAGTTCCTTTGCAGCTTTTATCATCAGACCACAAAGGTGTAATATATGTTTTCACAAAGATCTAAATATACAAGACATACAGCAATTTTGGAAAAGTTGTGTTGAAGAGAGTGTGAGATGCACAGCCAGAACTTAGATAGAAATGCTGGAATTTATTGCAAGCAACCAGTAGGTAAAGAAGTAACAGCTGACTGAAGTGACCTCTCCCCACCTGATTATTAAGATAAAGATTTGCCCCAAACTGTGAAGTTCATACATCTCAGCAACAACTTCCCTGGATGCCTCTAAAGCAGTGAATGGAAAAATTTTAAAAAAGTATCATTTAACAAAATATAAATAAAGTCAGTCATAAATTTATAAAGTCTGTTACTTTAAGACATAGTACAGAATTTTAGTGTTAACTTGGTACTATTTGGGGGAGTTATGGTAAAAAGCAGGATTTAAATAACCTGTATTTTTAAGAGAAATAATCTGGGCCAAAAATATTATTACAGTATTTGAGTAAACTTATGGTTGCATCTATAATGCCTAATAAGAGAAGTTTTGCATATAGGACACATTTAACCTATTTCCAGCTTTGTCCTATGGAGGATTTCAAACTTCTGCATTGCTCATGAACGTACTGGAGAGATCATAGGTTATCATTGTGTCTCAGTGTGGAAATTTTGTGCTGTACTCTTAATCTGCTTGTAACATGACCTAGTATGTTTTTTCAGGTTGGTTGTTTTGGGTAAAAAATGGGAAATTCAGTTAAAATAAAAATTGTCATTTGTCCTAGAAAAGACTAGCTTTGAAATTGTTGTGTACCAGGCTGGGAAATGAAAGTAGATTTTTCCCCCCAAGTATTAGAGTGATGTTAAAGAAAAAATGAAAACATGATGAATCCATTGTTCATTGCTAAAGATATGAAGATAATGCAGATAGTGAAGTGATTAGCATGGTGATAAGTGGCATATGTCATTGTCTTTTCTTACTCTTTTGGTATTTTTGGTTGAATGAAAATGTTTGCATTATAATAAAAATCAATTATAGGCCTCATCTGTTTGGCTTATTCAAATGAAGAACTTTATCTTAAAAATAGTAGGGTGTGGAGTGCCTGGGTGGCTTAGTTGGTTAAGTGTCAGTCTTGATTTCAGCTAAGGTCATGATCTCAGGGTCTTGAGATTCAGCCCTACATGGGGCTCCATCATCAGCGGGGAGTCTGCTTGAGATTCTCTCTCTCCCTCCCCCCCACCCTCACTGCACACTCTCTTTCTCTCCACCCCCTGAAGTAAATAAGTCATTTTTAAAAAAATAGGGTTTATTTGCTTTTTTGTTATATACTCATTGATTGACTATAGGGGTAGAGAGAAAGTAAGAAAAGAGATAATATAAAGCTTAAAACACGATTATCTCATGTAACTTTACTTAACTTTCTGAAATAATAACAGAATTACACTATTATCCACACCCTTGATAAACTGATTATGATGTCAGTGTTGGTTGGCTGTTAGAGTAAGCCCTTCACTTTTTTTTCCTTTCCTTCTAAAATTGATGTAAGATTTTCTAGAACATTTGAGCATCTCAAAGAGATAATGAATCAACTGGTCACTATTTTATTTCTCCTTTTGGTTGGTAATAACTGCATGACATAATTTGAGTGTGTCATAAAAATTAATAATTCCTAGTTCTATAGGATGTTGTAGCTACAAGGAACCGTGGGGAGCATCTAGCTGAACACTTAACAAAACTAGTCAATGCTACACTAAAGAAGAATCATAATCTCCTTCCTTTTTTGATTAGTTGTATATCTCTTTAGTAAACAGTATGCATGTAAGCTATGGGGACCATTAGTAGTCATGAACAAAATAAATAATTTTACATATTTTTGTTTCTTAGTGCCAGCTATTTTATTCAAGTGGATACCATATGCCTAATAGTAAGCATAGTAGGAGAGATTTTTAAAATAATTTAATAAGAGAGTTTTGTGATCTTATTTTTTGTGTGAAAAGGCATATACATAAACTTTTAATGGAAAAAAAACTTATAAAGTCTCTCATTGTGTGTTTATACTATTTGGATTGTTTCATTTATATATGTGTTATAGAGTCTGTCCTCAAATGATAATAGTGAAGCACTGTATGTATATATTTTATGCTTATTCATTTATTCTGACAGCAAATATTCATTGAGTGCTTACTGTATGTCTGTACCGTGATAGGTTGTGGATATAGTAGTGAACAAAATGGTAACGTCTCTTACCCTCAAATGGCTTACCTTTTAGCATTGATGCCAGGCAATATATAAGCAAATAACTAAATAGGTAAACAAAATGCTATCAAGAAATGATACATGCTATAAAAATTACAAAGTAGGGTGGTAAGGGTTCATGGTCAGAGTGCTCTTTATAGAATATGGTCAAGGAAGCTCATTCTGAGGAGGTGACATTTTCAAAATGAGTTGAATGAAAAAAGGAAGTGAAATATGAACTCTGAAGAAATAGGGAAGAAAAACAAAGCCCCAAGGTGAGAACTAGCTTGAGGTATAAGAAACAAAATAACCAAAGGAAAAATTGATAGGATATTGGGATAGAAGTGGCTTGATATTGAGTTCCATGGCACAAATTTTGGTTTTTTTTGGTTTTAGAAAGTACTGTCATATCAAGGATATTAGTAAATGTAGTTAGTAATTAGTACTTAGTATAAGTAATTAGTAAATTAGCTGTAATGAGGCAATCTTAAATGGATTAATAATGTAGGGTTTTGGTGAGCATTAAATATGATAAACTCTGTAAAGCATGTAATGCCAGGTACATACCAAACACTCCAAAACCTTTAATTATTATTATTGTCATTATTGTTCCTAAAATTTGCTGTTATGAAAACATCTGGATAAATGTCACATTTATTTTGTATATAAATTTATCTCTTAAGATGTAGACAGGTTGGGATTATTTATTACTACATGTGGAAAAACATGATGAAGTTTTAGGTGTAGACTCATAAACTGTATGAAACAAGATCACTGATGAATGAGTAATATCTTAGAAGGTCTTACAAGCCAGGATAACAAATTGGAAGTTTAGCAGGAAGGGAACAGGTAGCCAAAACGTGGTAATACAACAGTGGTAGGGTAGATTTATCTGAAATTATTGGCTTTCAGCAACATGACAGATTGAGTGTGTTTAACACCATATTCCATTCAAAACATTCAGAAATGCTGGATAAAATAATACAGCAATGAGTTTTTTCTTTTTCTTTTTTTTTAGAGAGAGAGAGTGAGTGAGTGAGCAGGGGGGGAGGGTCAGAGGGAGAGGGAGAGGTAGAATCTTAAGCAGGTTCTACGCCCAGGTTAGAGCCCAGTGTAGGGCTCAGTGTCACGACCGTGATCATGACCTGAGCTGAAATCAGGAGTTTGATGCTTAACCAACTGAGCCATCCAGGTGCCCCAGGAATGAAATATTTTAAATGCTTACCTGAGCTCAAAAGAAAATGAAATCTTCATGTACTAGAGATAAAGGGGAAATTCAAAGATAAATTGTCCCCCAAAGGGACAATTGCAAACTCACAGTGCACAGGACTCACATGGGAAAAGTAATTTCCGTTGATGCTGAGTTCACAAGTAAAATTAAATCACAATTGAGAGAAAATTAATAAAGCATGGAAAAATAAAAACAATAGCATTAATATGATGGTTATTCATGGATGTTAAAAATAGGTAGAACTGAGTAATGGGTAATAATTACATGGAGGAAGGAATGGTGATTGGAATTAAAGTGCTTTAAGACTGATATGGAAGGAGAGTATAGAAAAATATTGGTAAATCAAACATGCATGTTGCAAATATAATAATAATACAGATGAGAAATGAAATGAGTAGCATTTAAACAAGGAAAGAGAAAAAAATAAAGTAGATTTGTTCAATGAAAGTTGAGAAAGAAAAAAAGTAAGATAAAAAAATGATAAATAGGAGGGGGAAAAGATGGCAGAGGAGTAGGGGACCCTTTTTTCAGCTGGTCCCCTGAATCAAGCTCGATATCTACCAGACCATCCTGAACACCCATGAAATCAGCCTGAGACGTGGGAAGATACATCTGGATCTCTACAAACGAACATCTCCAGTGCTGAGTATTGAGGTATGAAGCGGGGAGCTTTGAATCTGCGCACAGATATTGGAAGATAACCGGAAGGGGGAGGGAGCCTACGCGCTGGGGTGCCTGGAAGCAGTAGCCACCTGCACTGGGGAGTGGGCCAGACTTGCAGGCCGGCACCCCAAGAGAGAGCAGACTGAGACCATGAGCCCGGGAACACGTGTACGACCAGTCTGAAAACTGGAGCTCTGGAGCATGTGCGCAACCAGGCAGAAAACTGGTGCGTCAGAGTGTGGGCGAACCACAGGGAGCTCGGGAGCATGCGTGGGAACCGGGGGCGTTTGGCAGTGTTAGAAGCACAAAGGACTGAGACGTGCCAGCCCTGGAAACTCAGGCTGGGAGAGCGGCTGTTGGGTGCACATCCCAGGATGCTGCAGGGTTTTTATCAGCACCAGCAGAAACAGACTTAAAGTGGCCAGGAGAGCTCAGTGGAGCGCAGACTGTGATCTCTCTGTTCTAAGACAGAGGCTAGGATACAGCCACTGCTGCTGTGACTCTCAGAAGAGTCACACAAGAAACTGCCAGGGAAAGCCCCTGACTGCCAGAGAACAAAAGCCTAGTAATACCGGTTCACATTGTGCCCATCCCCATTCCCCCCCACAGGGGACAGGGCAACTCTAATCAAACAGGGTTGCCTGAGTATGGGCATGGCAGGCCCCTCCCCCAGAAGGCAGGCCAAAAAATCAAGAAGCCCACATCCCTAAGGTCTGTATAAAACAAGTGCACACTGCCTGGATCCTGGTCAATAATTAGGGCTCTGTGAATCCCCGCGGCCTCTCCTCATCAGAATGATGGTGAGGAGGAACCCTCAGCAAAGAAAGGACACAGAGACTGTGGCCTCTGCCAAAGAACTGATGGATATGGATATAATCAAATTGTCAGAAATGGAGTTCAGAGTAACAATGGTCAAGATGATGTGCAGGCTTGAAAAAAATATTAACGAAAATATTAAACGGAATATAGAATCTCTAAGGGCAGAAATGAGAGTGAATCTGGCAGAAATTGAAAATGCTTTGAATCAAATGCAGTCTAAACTAGATGCTCTGACGGCCAGGGTAAATGAGAGAGAAGAACGAATTAGTGAATTGGAAGATGGGATGGTAGAAGAGAAAGTAAAAATGGAAACTTGGCTCAAAAAAATCCAATTTCAAGAATGTAGATTATGGGAGATTACTGACTTAATGAAACGTTCTAATGTCAGCATCATTGGCATCCCCGAGGGGGTGGAGAAAGGAGGTCTAGAAGAGATATTTGAACAAATTGTAGCTGAAAACTTCCCTAATCTGGCAAAGGAAACAAGCATTCATGTCCAAGAGGCAGAGAGGACCCCTCCCAAGATCAATGAGAACAGACCTACACCACGTCACATCATAGTGCAATTTGCAAATATTAGATCCAAGGATACAGTCTTGAAAGCGGCCAGGGGGAAGAAAATCCTTATGTACGGAGGGAAAAATATCAGAATAGCATCAGACCTGTCTACAGAGACCTGGCAGGCCAGGAAGGGTTGGCAGGTATTNCTTGAAAGCAGCCAGGGGGAAGAAAATCCTTATGTACAGAAGGAAGAATAGCAGAATAACGTCAGACCTATCTACAGAGACCTGGCAGGCCAGGAAAAGTTGGCAAGGTATTTTCAAAGCTCTAATCGAGAAGAACATGCAGCCAAGGATCCTTTATCCAGCAAGGCTGTCATTCAGAATTGATGGAGAGATAAGGACCTTCCAAGACTGGCAGAAACTGAAAGAATATGTGACCACCAAGCCAGCCCTACAAGAGATATTAAGGGGGGTTCTCTAAAAGTAAAAAGGCCCCAAGAGTGATACAGAACAGAAATTTACAATCTATAGAAACAAAGACTTCACAGGCAACATGACATCATTAAAATCATCTCTCTCAATAATCACACTCAATGTGAATGGCCTAAATGCTCCCATAAAATGCCACAGGGCTGCAGATTGGATAAAAAGCATGACCCATCCATTTGCTGTCTATAAGAGACTCATTTTGAACCTAAAGATACATCCAGACTGAAAGTGAAGAGATGGAAAACCATTTTTCATGCCAGTGGACCTGAAAAGAAAGCTGGGTAGCAATTCTCGTATCAGACAGATTAGATTTTAAGCTAAAGAGTGTAGTTAGAGATGCAGAAGGACACTATATCATTCTTAAAGGATGTATCCAACAAGTGGATATGACAATTATAAATATCTATGCCCCCAACAGAGGAGCAGCTAGATACACAAGCCAACTCTTAACCAGAATAAAGAGACATATAGATAATAATACGTTAATAGTAGGGGACCTCAACACTCCGCTCTCAGCAATAGACAGATCACCTAAGCAGAAAATCAACAAAGAAACAAGAGCTTTGAATGATATACTAGACCAGATGGACCTCATAGATATATACAGAACACTACACCCCAGAACAACAGAATACTCATTCTTTTCGAATGCACATGGAACTTTCTCCTGTATAGACCCTATACTGGGTCACAAAACAGGTTTCAACCGAAACCGAAAGACTGAGATTATTCCCTGCATATTCTCAGACCACAATGCTTTGAAACTGGAACTCAATCACAAGGAAAAATTTGGAAGAAACTCAAACACTTGGAAACTAAGAACCATCCTGCTCAAGAATGATTGGGTAAACCAGGTAATTAAGAAGGAGATTAAGCAATTTTTGGAGACTAATGAAAATGAAAACACATTGGTTCTAAACATATGGGACACTACAAAGGCAGTCCTAAGGGGAAAATATATAGCCATCACACGCCTTACTCAAAAGAATAGAAAAATCTAAAATGCAGTTTTTATATTCTCACCTCAAGAAGCTGGAGCTGGAACAGAAGAACAGACCTAACCCTCGCAAGAGAAGGCAGTTGATCATGATTAGAGCAGAGATCAATGAATTAGAAACTAGAAGCACAGTAGAGCAGATCAACAGAACTAGAAGCTGGTTCTTTGAAAGAATAAATAAGATCGATAAACCACTGGCCAGACTTATTCAAAAGAACAGAGAAAGGACCCAAATTAATAACAATATGAATGAAAGGGGAGAGATCACGACCACACCAATGAAATAGGAAGGATCATTAGAAACTTTTATCAACAGCTTTATGCCAATAAATTAAACAACCTGGAAGAAATGGATGCCTTCCTGGAAGCCTAGAAACTACCAAGACTGAAACAGGAAGAAATTTATTATTTAATCAGACCAATTAATTATGAAGAGATTGAAGCAGTGATCAAAAACCCCCCAAAACAAGAGCCCAGGGCCTGACGGATTCGCAGGGGAATTTTACCAAACATTCAAAGAAGAAATAATACCTATTCTCCTGAAGCTGTTTCAAAAATAGGAACAGTAGGAAAAGTACCAAACTCATTTTATGAGGCCAGTATTACCTTGATCCCCAAACCAGGCAAAGACCCCATCAAATTTGAGAATTACAGACCGATATCCCTGATGAATATGGATGCCAAAATTCTCAACAAGGTCCTAGCTAATAGGATACAACAGTACATTAAAAGGATTATCCATCATGACCAAGTGGGATTCATCCCTGGGATGCAAAGGTGGTTCAACATTCGCAAATTGATAAGTGTGATAGATCATATCAACAAGAAAAGAGTGAAGAAGCATATGTTCCTCTCAATTGATGCAGAAAAAGCATTTGGTAAAATACAGCATCCTTTCCTGATTAAAAACCTTCAGAGTGTAGGGATAGAGGGTACATTCCTCAATTTCATAAAAACCATCTTTGAAAAGCCTACAGCGAATATCATTCTCAAAGGCGAAAAGCTGAAAGCCTTTCCCTTAAGAGCAGGAACACGACAAGGATGTCCACTCTCGCCATTATTATTCAACATAGTACTAGACATCCTTGCAACAGCAATGAGACAACAAAAAGGGATAAAAGGTATTCAGATCGGCAAAGAAGAAGTCAAACTGTCTCTTCACAGATGACATGATACTGTGTATGGAAAACCCAAAAGACTCCACCCGCAAATTACCAGAACTTATAGAGCAATTCAGTAATGTGGCGAGATACAAAATCGATGCTCAGAAATCAGTTGCATTTCTATACACGAACAATGAAACTGAAGAAAGAGAAATTAGGGAATCAGTTCCATTTACAATAGCACCAAAAATCATAGGTTATCTCAGAATTAACAGAGAGCTAAAGGATCTATATTCTAGAAACTACAAATCACTCTTGAAAGACATTGAAGAAGACACAAAAAGATGGAAATACATTCCATGCTCATGGATCGGAAGAATTAACATAGTTAAAATGTCGATGCTACGCAGAGCAATCTACACTTTCAATGCCATCCCGATCAAAATACCGAGGACATTTTTCAAAGAACTGGAACAAACAGCCGTTAAATTTCTGTGGAACCAGAAAAGGCCCTGAATCGCCAAGGAATTGTTGAAAAGGAAAAACAAAGCTGGGGTCATCACAATGCCGGATTTTGAGCTGTACTACAAAGCTGTGATCACAAAGACAGCACGGTACTGGCACGAAAACAGACACATAGAGCTATGGAACAGAATAGAGAACCCAGAAATGGACCCTCGGCTCTTTGGTCAACTAATATTTGACAAAGCAGGAAAAAACATCCAGTGGAAAAAAGACAGTCTCTTCAATAAATGGTGCTGGGAAAATTGGACAGCTACATGCAAAAGAATGAAACTTGACCACTCTCTCACACCATACACAAAAATAAACTCCAACTGGATGAAAGACCTTGATGTGAGACAGGAATCCATCAAAATCCTAGAGGAGAACATAGGCTGCAACCTCTTTGACATTGGCCACAGCAACTTTTTTCATGACATATCTCCAAAGGCAAGATAAACAAAAGAAAAAATGAACTTGTGGGACTTCATCAAGATAAAAAGCTTCTGCATGGCCAAAGAAACAGTCAAAGAAACTAAGAGGCAGCCCACGGAATGGGAGAATATATTTGCAAATGACACTACAGATAAAAGACTTGTATGTAAGATCTACAAAGAACTTCTCAAACTCAATACACGAGAAACAAATAATCAAATAAAAAAATTGGCCCAAGGTATGAACGGACACTTTTCCAAGGATGACATACAAATGGCTAACAGACACATGAAAAAATGTTCAAAATCATTAGCCACAGATGCAAGTCTTAAATACATTAAATACCAAAGCACTAATATTATACGTTCATGTTCTCTGATAAAATACAGTGAAATTAGACAGTCTTAACAAAATGACAGAACAAAACTCTATACATTTGAAATGAAAAAAGTCTAAATAATTTATATGTCAGATTAAATTATCATGGATATTTTGAAATATTTAGAACATTACAAAGACTGTATATCAGTACTTTTGAGATGCAGCAAAGCAATACTCAGATGGAATGGAGGAGCTATACATCTTTTATACAAGTATTAGAAAGGCAGAAACATCAAACAGTATAAGTCAGGGTCAGTGACAGAAATTAGAACAATAACAGAATAAACCCAAAGAATAATTTATGTGATAATCATTCCTTTTGTTTTTCTTTACTCACCTATGCATACATCCCCAAACAATAAGTTTAGTTTTGCCTGTGTTCAGGTTTATATATGGGGAATCATATTTGTGCGTGTGTGTGTGTGTGTGTGTGTGTGTGTGTGTGTCTGTGTACACGTGCCTTATGTCTTTGGCTCAACCACAGATTTATAGAGTCGTTGATGCTGACGCATGCATCTCCAGTTAGTTTATTTACATTGTGAAATGATATTTCATTGTTTGAATTTACTACAAAATGTGTAAACATTCTAGCATTCATGGCCATTGGGTTTCTTCCTAGTTATGGCTGGTATAAACTGAGCTTTTACGAACATTCTTATATATAGCTCTGTGTTCATACATGCTTCTTTGTTTGCCCTAAGGGATTGCTCTCCTGGAGGCCAGAATTGCTAGGTCAATGGCCAAAACCCCTGATAAACAAAGGTACTCCTGTTAGGCAGGACAATCCTAGGCCTAGAGATAACCTTCCTCTAGCCCAGGGTAAAGGCCAGACCTCTCTTTGGGTAAAATTAGTTCTTTATTATGCAGTGATTTTGCCACCTACTAGATACAGTATTAGGTTTGTTTCTTTCTATTTTTAGTTGTTAGATATTACATTTTAAAAATTTAGTTTGGTTTTATAATTTTATAAAATTTTGAAGGTTCTAAAGTCAAATCTATGAAATTTTGGATATCTAGAGATGTCTAGTATCTATCCTTGTCTCTTTACTCTTTTCCATCACTCTTCTATAGGTGATCTTTTGTTTAATTTCATAGCTTATCCTTCAACTTTTTTTTAAATATAAGAAAATATGTAGATGACTCTGTATTTTCTGTCAGTCTCTATTTTCCCTTTTTTGATGAATAGCAATCCCAGCACAATTTGGGGGGAAAGCGTTATTCTTTCTACACAGCTTTGCAATAGCACCTGTGTCATATATCATCTCCATAACATGGGAAGATCTTTTTACACACACTATTCTGTTCCATTGATCTATCCAACACCAATACCACATCATCCTGATCATTGCAGCTTTATGGTATGACCTGATATTGGGTAGGGAAAATCCTCCTGCCTTATTCTTTTTCTTCAAGAGTGTTCTTGGCTTTTTCTGATATTTTTATAATTTAGGTTTAACTTACTTTAATTCCTCCAAAAACATTGTGATTATATCAGCAGGACATTGAATTTATATATTAGGTTTGTGTGAATTGACATTACTACAATATTGTCTTTCAATTCATGAATATGGTATATCTGTTCACATATTTAGTGTTACTTAAGTGTTTTTCCATGGAGGTTTATAATTTCCTCCATAATCATTTTAAACATCTTTTGTTAGATTTATTTCTATGTACTTCAAATTTTTGGTGGTACTCTAAATAGTAGCTTTTTAAAAATTCTGATTTTCTGTTTATGGCTGGTGTATAGGAGTGTCATAGATTTTTAAAATATTGATTTCATATTTAACAGATTGGCAAACATTTTCTCATGTATCCAAATATTCTAACATGTTGTCATGATTTTTGCATATTTTTGGGGTAATCATATAATTTTTGATAACAGTTACATGTATTTATTTTCTAATGCCTGTTTTCTTGCCAATCTGCATTTTCCAGGACTTCATATTTTCAACCTAGAGAACAGCATTTCCTTGTTTTGAACCTCAAAGGAATAGATTTTAATATTTCAATATTTTAAATGCTCTTTTTATAGGTAAGAAGAAAACCTATTTCTAGATTGTTAAGAGGTTTTTCTTTTAAATCAAGAATAGATGTTGAATTCTGTACTTTCATTGCCTCTATTTAAAAATCATGCCTTTTAATAGCTCATTATTTGATTTTAATTTTAATATATTAATTGTTTTCTAATCCTCAACCAACTTTGCTTAAAATTAGAATTATCTTATCCTCTGGTAATTTCGTTTGGCTCTGAGTCTTTTCATACTTTGTCAAATTTGTTTTGTTAACATTTAGCTTAGGATTCTTGCATCTTTGTTTATGACAGTCTTTCCTTTTTTACCTTTGTCAATACCAGGCTTTGGTATCAAGATTATGCTAGGGGGTATCCTTTTTATTTTTCCTTTCTGTGGAAGAGTTTGTATGCGATTTGAGTGATTTGTTGCTAAAATGTTTGGATCTGGAATTTTCACTGTGGGAACATTTTGTGAGTACTGAGAAATGAAAAGAAAAAAAAAGACTGCTTGGTTTTGTAGGCAACCTTCAGTATTCATTATGAATAGAGATAATTATTCCTAACTTTAGAGGTGTTGTAACATTTAAACAAGGGAATGATGTGAAAGCACCCAGAATGGTTCCTGGCTTATGTATTTATTTTTCTTTTCCAGTAGTAGAAAAGCTTGTGTGGCAGCTGTAGTGGTCACCACCAAGTCTTAATTTTATAGGAATCTCAGGGAGGACTGGGAATATTTTCAGCAATTGTGCCTACTCCCTGTCCTTTCAGGTGCCTCAGTGTTAGCCTCTGGCCCCTGTGATCTCAAGACCTTGGAAATGAGGAGCCTTCCCTCCCGCTAATGCATAGGACTCCCTGCCTAGCTCACTGGTTTTCATAGTGTAGTGAGAGACTCCATGAGGAGGTGTGGCATTCCCCCTCCTTAGTATCAACATTAAAGAACGGAACAAGGGATCCTAACTTTTCCCAAGTGTCCTTTAATATGACATGTTAGTTCTTTGGGGTGTTGAAACCTGGGTTCTGTTTTCGGTTCTGACACTTTCTGCGTGATTTTTGAGCCAAACATTTAACCTCTGTAAGCCTCAGTTTTCCTGTGTGATAACATGGAGATTGGAGATGTTATCCAAAATTTCTTCTGTGTCTAAGACTATATGATTTCCCTGACTGCGTCAAGGTTCTGATGTGACAGTACTTTGGCAGTTGGGCTGACTTAAGCTTTTTTTTTTTTTTTAATGTTTTTCCCACCTTAAGTTAACTTTCGAACTGTTTGGCTGTTGGGACTGCTGAGTTTCACCTCAGGGGTTGTAGCTCAGAAGCTTATTCCATGATCCCTACATAGACTGTGAATATATAGTGATATTGGCTGCTAGCGGTACATGGTATTGTTCTCATGAACAAGGGGTTCCTCCTTCTCTCTTCCTCCTTCTCTAACCTCCACTCTTTAGTTTTCTAATTGGCTCAGCAAAAATGTAAAACATTACATGTGTCTTTTGCTTTGGGAATTCAGAATGAAAGATAATACTATGGTAATAGTATTGGGGACAGATGGGAGGGGCCAAAGGCTGGGAGAAAGGGTGGCTGTCTCATCAGTTGCATGTTAGCAGCACCATCTAGAAGCAGCAAATTCTGAATATTTCTATCTTGGGGTCTTTTCTGATTTTACCTTTGACAGATCTGTGTCATGGTGTTGGTGCTTCCACTGTCAATTTCTGTCAGGTTCTCTCCATGGTGCTGTTCACAGTGGAAAATTAAAAAGAGAAATGGTCATGCAATTACCTACTCTGAGCTTAAAAAGAGAAGTATTTTCCTTTTAGTCAACAATTACTTAATGTTAGCACCATCTGAGTGAGCAGGCACGTGCGCATGTGTGTGCATCTATACGTACGTGTGTATGTCTGCCTGCATGAGTAACAGGCAGTGACCTCTTCAGGGCTGAGAGCAGTGAACTGCCAGGAAGTTGGCTTCGGTTCAGATCAGTCCTGGTTTGTGTGACCTTTAGGAAGTGCCTTCTACTCTGAGGTCCTTAGTTTCTTACCCATATGCAATGGAATTTTGAATTGGGTCCTCTCCGACCTCTGGTGGTAAGCATTTTTGATGCAATTTTTTTTAGAGAAATGTTCTTATTTATTTATAAAATTTTGTCCAAATCAGTATTTTATTTTATTTTTAATTCCAGTATAATTAACATATGTTTTATTGGTTTCAAGTGTAAAGGTTCATAATTCTATACATAATTCTATACATTACTCAACACTAATCATGATCAGTGTACTCTTAATCCCTTTCACCCATCCCCCTACTCAACTCGTCTTTGATAACCAAGTTTTTTCTCTGTAGCTAAGAGTCTGCTTTTTTGGTTTGTCTCTTTTCTTAAATTCCACATATGGGTTAAATTGTATAGTATTTCTCTTTGACTTATTTCACTTAGCATTATACCCTCTAGATCCATCCGTGTTACTACAAATGGCAAGATATGATTTTTTTCTATGGCTGAGTGATTTTTCATTGTGTGTGTATGTAGACATATATGTATATATTTATATATGTGTGTGTGCATGCATCTTCTTTAACCATTCATCTGTCAGTGGACACTTGGGTTGCTTTTATAATTTGCCTAGTGTAAAACATGCTGCCATAAATGTGGGCTTGAGTATATATTTTCAAATTAGTGTTTTTGTATGCTTTGTGTAAATACCCAGTAGTGTGAGTACTGTATCATATGGTAGTTCTATTTATAATTTTTGAGGAACCCCCTTACTGTTTTCCACAGTGGCTACACCAGTTTGCGTTCCCACCAACAATGGGGTTCCTTTTTCTCCTCGTCCTCGGCAACACGTGTTTCATGTGTTTTTGATTTTAGCCAATCTGATTGGTGTGAGGTGATATCTCACCTCAGGAGTAGAATTCAGTGATTCATCATTTACATCCAACACCCAGTGCTCATCATAACAAGTGCCCTCCTTAATGCCCATCATCCATCTAGCCCACCCGTCACCCCTCCCTCCATCAACTCTCAATTTGTTCTCTGTGGTTTGTTTCCCCCTCTCTTTTTCCCCCTTCCCATATGTTCATCTGTTTTGTTTCTTAAATTCCACATTTGAGTGAAATCATATGGTATTTGTCTTTCTCTGACTTAGTTCACTTAGCATAATCACTCTGGCTCCATCCACATCATTGCAAATGGCAAGATTTTCTTTTTTTGATGGCTGAGTAATATTCCATTGTGTGTGTGTGTGTGTGTGTGTGTGTGTGTGTAATATATATATATATAATGCATTTCTTAACTGGATTATTTGTTTTTTGTATGTTGAGTTTTATAAGTTCTTTATGTATTTTGGATACTAACCCTTTATTGGGTATGTTGCTTGCAAATATCTGCTCCCATTCCATAGGTTATCTTTTAGTTTTGTTGATTGTTTCCTTCACTGTGCAGAAGCTTTTTAGTTTGATGTAGTCCCAATAGTTTATTTTTGCTTTTGTTTCCCTTGCCTCAGGAGACCTATCTAGAAAAATGTTGCTACAGCTGTTGTCAGAGATATTACTGCCTGTGTTCCCTTCAAGGATTTTTATGATTTCAGGTCTCACATTTAGGTCCTTAATTCATGTTGAGTTTGTTTTGTGTATGGTGTAAGAACATGGTCCAGTTTAATTCCTTTGCATGTAGCTGTCCAGTTTTCCCAACACCATTTGTTGAAGAGACTATCTTTTCCCCATTGCATATTCTTGCCTCATTTGTTGAAAAGTAGTTGACCATATGTGGGTTTATTTCTGGGCTTTCTGTTCTGTTGTATTGATCTCTATGTCTATTTTTGTGCCAGTCCCATGCTGTTTTGATTACTATAGCTTTGTAGTAGACCTTGAAATCTGGCATTGTGATACCTCCAGTTTTGTTTTTATTTTTCAAGGTTGCTTTGGCTATTTGGGGTCTTTTGTGGTTCCATACAAATTTTCAAATTGTTTGTTCTAGTTCTGTGAAAAATGTTGTTGATCTTTTGATAGGGATTGCATTAATCCCTATAGATTGCTTTGGGTAGTATGGACATATTATATTTGTTCTCCCAGTCCATGTGCATGGAATATCTTTCCATTCATTTGTGTCATTTGATGCATTGATTTTTAACTATAAGTTAAATAATGTAAACTATCATCTTAGTTCAGTTATCAGTTGCCCTTGGGTGAATCACAATCTCTTTGAGGTATTAGTAAAATGGATATGAAAATTATGTTGATCCCATCCTGACAGTTGTTTTGTGGTTTTGAAAAACAAAGTACAACATTTTATTAAAAGTTTTCTTAAACCACATTTTTCTATCTGTATTTATAACATAAAGTGGTATTAAAGGGAACCCAGTAGAATTCCTGACTCTTCCACTTAATATCTATATAAATTTGGGGAAATAGCTGAACTTTTCTGAGCCTCATTTTCCTCATTTGCAAAGTGGAATAACCTCACAGGTTTGCTATAAGCATTAGACAAGATAAAATATTCATCACTGAGAAAAGTTCTTAGTAAACAGAAGTAGACAGCGTAAATGGGATGACTTATTACTTCTCAAGTAATCACACTTATATTTTTAATAAAGAAGCTGAGTCTTGGGTTTGCATGACTTTCACAAGGGACTCCAGAGTGATACAGTGGTTGACAAGGGGCCAAGAGTCCGAGGTGTGTGCTAGACACAGCTTTCCAAGCCCATAGGTGGGTGGTTCAGACATGTTTTCTTCCTCATCCTGCTCTACATTCTTACCAATCTCTTCTAGTTATTTTCGTGCACCCTGCACATCTATTGACACTAGCTCCTATCAATTTTGATGGTTCATAATCTACCATCTTGTTAAAAAAAATCTCTCTTTGAGTTTTATGTGGAGGAAGTTTTGTCAGTTAAAATACAAGGGCCTAATTTTTACCCTCATAGTTCTATAAAGCAAATTAGAGATGACAAAACAATACAGATGAGAGTTTTATTTAATTTCAGAGTATAGGAAGGGGTGATATTTTAGCTTCTTTGTATGTGTGTTGTGGGTGGAGGAGTGTGATCATTGGCTAAGACTATAGATGTAATGGAATCTGGGTATTTGTGGTTTGGCTAAGGAAGAGACGAATGCAGGAAAGGATATCATAGTGTCAGCAACCCTAAGTGAGCTATTCATTCTGGCAAGTGACCCCTCCAGAAGACACTTTTGTGTGCATTCTAATGAATGGGTATTACCAGCCTCTTGTTTCACTTATAATAGTAGATGCTTCTATTTTTCTTTCTCAGCTGGAAAGAGTCTTGTTACGGCATTTGAAATTATTTCTGAATTGCAAATTTTATTCCAGGACGATTTAGAAAATGTTATAAAAATTACCTATGATGATAAAGTTTACAAGATTTTTGTGGTTCATTGTTGTGGACCAAGATGATTCTAGACGTTTCAACTGAATGCTGATTACTCATTTCCTAAGCCTATACACTCCTTAAAATGTGTTTAGAAATCCTTAATAATGTCTTCTTAGTTCAAAGAACCATATCTGGAAAGAAGCAGTTTGGGGGTAACATATTCTTTCTTTAAAGCTGAAAGGATATATTATGTTTTTTTAAATTCAAATTTAAGTTGAACATTTATTTACTGTTTATTAAATTCTTGCATGTATCTGTGCATTCATTCATTCATTCATTTATTCCTGATTCATGAGCAATGCTTTGGAATTGATAGTTTGTATGGTTTTGAATTCTGTTTGGATACAGAGGAGTATACATCCGCTTGGCAGTCATAGCAGAAGTAATACATAAGAGATTTAGAGAGTAATATAACAAATCACATTAAATTATAAATTCAGAGGAATTCAAAGAAGAGTGCTAACAATGTATATTGGATGTTAGTAGGAGAGAGAAAAATGAGAGGGTTATCCATGTTGCATTGAAAAAGAATGACGGATGCACACCTTCTTATATTTAAGGGTTAATAAGAAGACCAGTTTAACTAGAACAGAAGATTTAGGTTGAAGAAAAAAAGCTATGGAATCATATTTTCAGTGGCTTTAAATGTTAGCAAAAGGATTTTAAATGGGAGTTCTTGAAAGCTGGAAATAAGGGACAAAATGCTGAAAGTGGAATTTTAACAAAAGCATTATGCTGAATGAAGTGCAAGAGGATTTTGCTTTTGGTACTCTCTCTTTTCCTCCCCTAATTTAGTTTTTAATTTCGTCAAAATTCTACATGGACATAGTGTAAAGTGGCAAATATTCTACAAGGCTTTTTATGAAAAACAATAATCTTCTAGCCCTCTTCTAGTCTGCTTCTTGAAAAAAAAACATATTCACATTTTCAGATTTTTTTTTACATACCTCTAAATAACGTGCTTATATTGCTATGTCCTGATTTTTCAGACACTCACTTCTTGTCTTCCTATCCTTCTAGTGTAGTTGTTTGAAACCATTTTTTTCTCTCTATGATTTTCTGTTTTAACTTTTCACAGAGATATGCCTTAATGTGGGCTTATTTTCATATACTCTTCTGGGCCCTCAGTCAAGCATTTATGCTTGGAATCCCATGTACTTCAGTTCTGGAAAAAATGTTGCAATTGCGTATTTGATGACTCACTCCTATTTTCTCTCTTCTTGTGTCTTTTTGTTCTTTTGAATATTCCTTTAATTTTCATGCCTATTTTGTGTGTTTTGTCCTTTTCCTCTTCTTTCTAGGAGATTCCTGTGGCTTTATGTTTTATCCTTATTATTTCTTTTGTTTCTGCTCTCTTGCTTTTAATTTCCAAAAGCTTTCTCTCTTAAACTTCCCTCTTAGATAACATCCTTCTCTTTTTTTGTAGCTGTTAACATTTTCCTTACCCACCTGAAGATTATTAACTTAGTTCCGAGGTTCTCTCTTCCTCTATGTTTTTGGTACCTATGACCGTTTTCGCTTTGTCTTGGTCTCCAGCTTTCCCATTAGAGATTTTTCTTAAATGTCTTAGCAGTCAATTCAGAATTAAGAAGGAGAAATAACAAAAATTTCACTGGGATGTCTGAGCTCATAGACGAGGCTTATCTTCTGGATCTTTACTTTAGGATCATCTGACTGGGCTGCTTTGTTAGAAAGCACCTGACCTCAGATTCTTTAGGTCTTTCCTCTTGGGCTTTAGAAGCCTCCTTCAATCTCATGCTTCATGAGTGGGGAGGCTGGCTGACTACATTCTCATACCTGAGAAAGGTGGGAGCCTACACTTCAGGATATGTACTGTCTTAATATTCCCAATTTCAACACCTGAAATTCCTGGTTGGGGATAATCAGCTAGTCTCTCCAAAAAGTAAACCTTTAGTCCTCTTCCAGGATTATGGAGGGTAGTGGTGCAGCTCCACGGTGATGGAGATCGAGACACCTTATATTTTCTTAGCCAAATTCTTAATCAGTTCTCCCATTTTTTACTTCACTTTCAACAGACTTTTAGAGGGACCTTGTATAACGGAATTCTGAATATTTTGAGAGTTCTGCAGTACTAAGGATATTGCCTTTTGGTTTCCCTGTTTCTGGCTAAGAATTCAGCTTTTTTATGTCTTCTCTATCATTTACCGTTCCTCTATTCCCTTTCTAGCTTTCAACATTTTGTTGCTATTGTGTTTTAACCCAGTATCTTTGTTCTTGGAGGTAAGGTCTTAAATACCCCTTTATTCTTTGTGTGTGTGTGGGGGGAGGACTTGAAAAGGGATTGAAGGAAAACGTGAGAACTATATTTTCCAGCATCAACCATGGGTTTCCATCTGCTTTTGCCTTTATTTTATTGGTTTGGGAATACTGGAGACAAGGCAACCAGTTAGAAGGTGATAGTAGGAATAATATGTGAAGTGAAGAGGATTTGGATTAGAGTAGTAATGGTAATAGATGTTTTCAAAGGAAATTCAACAGGATATGGTGACTGATTTAGATGAAAGGAGGAAGGAGTCAAGGGTGATGCCAAGAAGTTAAGTTGGTGACTAGAATAATGATGGTGCCGCTTATGGAAATTACTGGAGTAGGATTGGAAATCATATTTGGAAGAAGATAACCTGAAAGACTATGTGTGTGTTATTTTCCAAAGTAAACAGTGTTTGCTTGTAAGAGAGTTTTCTTCTGCTGATTTTAGGTTGGGTTCCATTAAGATTTAGCTGTAACAACCAAAACCTGCTCCAGCTAGTTTAAGCAAAAGAATGTTTTAATGGGGAATTAGCTACTATAAAATTATTGGAATTACTATGTTGTACTTATGTTGAGCAGATTTATGTTGAGTGTCCAAGTCTGGAAGAAGACTGCTAAAATAACATGCCTGGAGGGCCACTACCTCTGCTGCAATCATGGTGTTGAGAATCAAGAGGAACTCATGGGAATTGTATTCAGGAATCCACTGCCATACCTGTTGTTCAATGATCACAGATGTGTGCCACCACCAATGTGGCTCAGTCTTCCCAAGGTGCCAGACATTAGAACACTTCTGTAATTTACAGCCAGCTTCTTTATAAACTTGCTTCATAGGAGCAACAACCAAATACCAACAACGTTGTTGATATTGTTGTTTATAAGATTCTATTTATTTCAGAGAGAGAGAGAGAGAGTGAGAGAGAGATCATGAGTAGGGGTAAAGAGTAGTGGGAGAGGGGCACCTGGGTGGTGCAGTTGTTAAGCATTTGCCTTCGGCTCAGGGTGTTATCCCGGCATTATGGGATCGAGCCCCACATCAGGCTCTTCCACTATGAGCCTGCTTCTTCCTCTCCCACTCCCCCTGCTTGTGTTCCCTCTCTCGCTGGCTGTCTCTCTGTCAAATAAAAAATAAATTAAAAAAGCCCCCCCCAAAAAAGAGTAGTGGTAGAAGCAGATTCTCCACTGAGCAGAGACAATGAGGGGCTCGATCCCAGGACCCTGGGGTCATGACCTGAGCCAAAGGCAGATGCTTAACTGACTGAGCCACTCAGGCACTCTGCAAAGTTGTTTTTTTTTTAACTTCCACCTTCCAAAGTTCATTAAAGCATATGTCATTAATGGGAACTAGTTTCAGCTTTCTAGAGGGAGGTATACTGAATGATGTTGGAATGGATGCTAAGTTCAGTGAATTCACAATATCAAATATCATCATCCCCTTTGGTTACTCAGTGTAACATCCCATTGGACAAGTAAAAAATCACTTAACTTCTCATCCAAAAGGAGACTGTTTTTCCTCTAATTATGACTCCATCTCTGAGTCATGGTTATTTCCTTTTTTGTTCAGTCACAATCCTAGCTTGTTATTCTATAAACTAAGGAATAGAGTATAAATTTACATTTATGACATAAAAAAGCAAAAAGGTGGAAAGGGAAATTATAAATAGGTTACTGTATGTAAATATACATAAAAGAAAGAATTTAGCTAATAAAGTCTGGTGCTGCAACTAGTCACAAGATCATAATTGATATTTAGAACTTTCTTCCTCCATTATGCCTTAAGTAATCAGGTTTCTTTCAGCACTTCAGCTAGTGGAGTCCTTTACTGAATGAACGATCACTCAACCTTTTATCCCTGAGGGGCTACGAGTCCTTGGTTGTCCTGCCAGTTTAGTTTCAGGCTTCCAACTAATTTTACCACTGGACATAAAAGTATCAGGGGGACTCCCAAAAATCCCTTGTATATAGACACAGGTTTCCTTGCCACATTGCCTATTCTATTTCTCCATATTGATTAAGGTCAAATAACCCTCCAGTCACTATATTAATCTATTTTTTGGTCTGTTTGTTCACTGACAAAAGAAAATGAAAATGGCAGTCTCAACATCCAGTTCATTTTCATATGTCTTCCTTGGCAGAAACCTTCTTCCCTTAGAAACTACTACCTCTGAATCAGCAGTGCCCAAAGTTGCAGTAATGGGGGGCAAAAATTTCGCAAGTGGGTTATTAGGTATAATAGTGAGAGGAATTACAAACCTTCCTTTACCCCTTGGTTCCCAAGTTCATGCATTCTGGTTATAAGAAAAAATGGCATCATGAATAATCACAGATTTAGAGCATATTCCAAATCATACAGTCATCATATAGGTCAGCACCAAGCTTATAAGTTGTCATCTTCTACCTGGTACCACAATTAGATATTCAGTAGGCCAATTCCACAATTCTGTAAATCTAGAAGTGATGAGGTAAATGGAAAGACCAGTTCATCCCACAGTGCCAACCCATTGCTTACTTCTTTTTCTGTATAGTGACTTTTTAAAAATTACAGTGAAAGAATATTATGATGATGAATATGGTATAAAATGATAGCATGTGTTCTGGGCTTGGAGATGTAGGTCAGGCAGAAAAGGCAAATCCTTTCTATTCTCTTTCAATGAAAAATAATTTCCATCCCCTCTTTAGGGGATGAGTCCAGTGTTATCAGTTAGTAGGAAATGGTGCCATATTGGAGGCTAAGCATTCATTTCTTCTGTTGGAAGACAGGGTAACCATTGGTTTGCAGAACAGCTTTGAGGAGGGTAAATTCTTATGGTCGAATGTGTACCTAACATCATGCCCTGCCACCATGGGCAGTTTGTTCATGGGTGTTTTGAATAAACCCTTGAGTAGTTACAGGGTAAAGCTGATTGAGGGATAGTTTTGATAAATTCTCACTAAAGGGTATCTGCTGCTTTGCAGTGTCTGTCTTTGGATGACAATTCATAAGGGACCCAAATATTCTCAAATTCTGGGCCAATTCTAGGAGGTACATCCTCATATCTCTCTTAGATGCCTTCATTCAACAAATATTTTCTTGAGAGTGTGTGATGTGTTAAACTATTCTTAACATATGGGATACAGCAGTGAGCAAAATCCTGGCCTTGTGGTGTGTATATCATCAGTGCTCTAATCTTGTTCCTTCCAGTCCTTGATCATCCAGGCAAACTGTCAGCCACAGACCAGTAATCAGTATAGATCCCTACCTCTGGTCATATCTTTTTCTATGCAGAGTGCCTGGTATGCCTGTCAAATTTCTGTTCCACTGGATATTTCCCTTCTCCACTTCTCAGTGGTGTTTAATGCTACCAATATATATTTAATTTCTACATTCAAAAATTTGCTGATTAGCTCAGTGGATAAGAGCCCAGGGATGATTAGAGCACAAGATGGGGGTTCTGGTTCCCTAGGGGCATTTAACATATTTTTTCTATTGATCACAAAAGGAATCATGAAAGAGGATGTGAGTAGATTATCACATTCCCATTAACACACACATACATCCCAGTGGTCATTTCGTAATGATTATGGGTTTGTGACTTCATTTTTACGTATGAAGTGATATAGTGGAAAGGAAATTAAACTGAGTCAGAAGCCTTAGCTTATGGTTCTTGATTTCACCATACACTTGCTAAGAAAATCACTTAACACATAATCCTTTGTTTCTTCTCCTATAAAGATTGCAACATTTGACCAATTTCCCGGGATTATTGTGAGTTTAAGATATGAAAATGCTATAAAGTTATTACATAACATATGGAAAATACGTATGTACAAAGATGTTTGTCAAAATGTTATTGCCTAAATATCCAATAATGTTATTGCCTAAATATCCAATAAAGTTATTACATAATATATGGAAAATACATATGTACAAAGATATTTGTCAAAATGTTATTGCCTAAATATCCAGTAATGAAATAAATATAGAAATATAATTGTGTTTTCAAAGAACACTTAATATCTTGGGAAATTTTTCATTAAGTAATGTTACATGAAAATCTATCCAATGAAATTGAATTATCAACCAAAGTATGAACAGACTAAAAGTCATACAATTTTAATAATGGTTTTTGAAGAACTGCTTGGTTAAAGAATTATGGCAATCTTTGTTTTCTTCTTTTTTTCCTGTATTTTATGTGTATATATACAATTGGCAAGTTGGATTTTTTAGTCAGAAAAGTCATTTAAAATTATACGAAGTATAATTTGGTTCTTTGTTAGAAGTAACAGAGTTACTAATATGCTGTGAAAGGTGTATCTGTAGTTCACATAAAACTTGAGGAAAACCATACTTATTTTCCCATGTGCAGAAACTTTTATTAATGATTAATTTCAGAAGATAGAAAAAAATAATTAAACCAAGCTGTTCCCTTGGTTTCATTAACATGTCTATGAGGTCAATATTACCATATTCCCCATTTTATGAATCAGAGAATGAGGCACAGAAATTTAAGTAACTCATTCAGGTCTAAATCAATGTTACATGGCTAACAACTTGCATAGATTGGATTTGAACCCAAGCAGTCTGACACTATAGTCTGAGTTTTCCATTGCTATGCTGTAGGGGGTGTTGTCTCTCACCCTGTCACCAAACTCCATAGTCCCTGCCCTGTGGGATTTTTATGAAGATAAGTAGATATATTAAAATTCAGCAGAATAACTTAATCCAAGTATGGATAGAGTAATGGAGGAGTTAAGCAGAAGAGCTACTTCTCCTGGGCAGAGAAAAGAAGTATTACAGAAACCTTCATGAGGAGGTGACATAGAGGAGGTATTGGGGGAAGACAAGAAGTTGGTTGGCAGAAAACCAGAAGGCTGGCATCATGGGGGAAATGTTCTATTAACCTTTGATGAAATAGCCTTTGTCTTAATTTCATGTTCTCTGTATTGGGCATGGTGGCTATCACATGCTGAGCAAGCTCTCAAATGACTCTCTCATGTAGGCAAGACAAGAGATTTCAAAAAGGCACGAGAAGTTTGTTGGGGTAAGGCAGGATGATTTTATAGATTACCTTCTATGGTCAACAGATGCTGATGGTGATATCTGAGCTGAGCTGTTTCCCTCCCTGGATCATCTTGTTCCTATAAGGCCAAATAAAACATGCTGTGCCAGTTTGTGAAATCTCTCAAATGTTTTTGATTTGGAATTTTGAACTAAAATGAATCTTTTCATTTACTCTTGGAAAAATATAATTTTCTATTTAGTCTTTTTAAAAGGAGTAATTTGAAAGCTTTGCAAAAGCCAATTTTACCAGACATTTTTAAAAATGTGAAACACAATTCTGATGAAGCAAGAATAAAAAACTTGAACGATATGAAATATAATTTCTAAAGAGGTTGATTTAACATGCAGAGGTGAAGTATTTAACACAATTCACTTGTGATTTTTATTGAATCCATGTTTAAAACTGAAACCTTTATCAGAGTCAACACCAAGGATGGATATATATCTGTCCCAGATTTTCAGTGTAGCCAATGAAAATAGAAATTGCTTCCTATGCTTACTGATTACCCCTCTAGACTATGAGAGCCTGCATTTACAGTAACTAGGGAAGACATAGAGATATGTTTGTTGGATTTACCAAAATTTGTGAAAGGCAAAGATACTATTTATGGCTTCTACACTTATATTATACTGTCAGCAGAAATATGCAAACTTGCAAATCCCACATCTAAGCTCGAGTCTTAGTAATTTATATCTTTATATGTTAATAGCATAGTAGTGCTGTGGATTTAGTCCAACAAATCAAGTGTTTCATTATGTTTCACTCTTGCTACTCTTGGACAGAGTTGGCTTACGTTAATGAGGCTTTGGGAACCAGATTATCACAGTGCCTTAGAAACTGTTCTCAAAGTCCTGGCTGAACCACTGAGATTTTTGTCTTGAGAACATGTCAGAAAATTATGAAAGTGATTACTGTAAATTACTGAGGACTGTCATAAAGAATGTGGCATATTGGGATGTTGGAAGAACACTGAAAGAAAAACAAATGTCAAGGTTTCTAAGGAAGCACTGAAGTAGATAGATTTTTCTGGCTTGAAGTGAAAGGATATGAGGGAGAGGTCCTTGTAATAGATATGTGGTATGTTTGTGGAAACTTGTCCTAAGGAAATATCTCAAAAGCAAGAGAGAAAAAAACTATATTCATTTAAATGTTTCTTGTAGTTTTATTTACATTAACAAAAACATACTACTCCATATTAAATCTTAACTTGGTTCATAACTAACTGCCCACACTATCTTACCTTTATCCGAATGTGCCCTGGGAACCTAATGTCCCCTAATAGTCTAGGCAATGATGTTTAAGAATGAATAATCAGTAGTGAATATGCCCCTGCCCACTGCTCCTCAAACTATACTGTATGCATTTCCTATTCCAGGATAATGGGTTCCTCCTTGATCCCACCAGTCACTGGTCAGATTGACTCAGATCTTTACAATGCTAACTCATTTCCACACATCCCCTTAGTGTCCTAGTTTGCTGCTTCTCCATATTTTTTTCCACCCTTTTACAGTGATCTCCTAAACTGCCTCCCTACCTTCAGGATTCCAGCCCTTTCCATGCCCCCTTTTCCAACCTCAGTTTCAACTATCTACATGTTACCACAAGTTCTTAGATCCCAGTCACTACACTGATTCTAAAATCTATGTGCCTGCAGAATAAACTCCAAACTCCTTAGCACTGGGATATTGAATAAATATCCCAATGAGCTCTACCATCCCTCATTCCACAACCTAGCCCCCATTTACCTTTTACCTGCTGGTTCCATGCATCCAGATGCTGAACCCATTGAATGTACCTAACACTACAGGCTCACCTCTGTAACATTCCCTTAAAGGTCCATCTTTTCCTTTTCTTATTTTCCATTTCTTAGGTAATCCTGTCAACTTTTTTTCTTATGTGTGCTCTTATTATGATTATGCATTTTGTCTCAAACTACAGCTCTATCTTCCTTAGATTATATGCTTATTGAAGGCAGTAACCCTGCATTTCTCTATGACCTTATGCCTTCTTCTTGCCCACGTAATATCAGTCTTTCGCTTATAATAAATCTTAAAGTATGTTTGTTGTTATCATTAAAATATTTTATTAACTAATATGTAATTTGATATAATTGTAAATAGAGCTTTATATAACCAATATAAACCAAGGGATTCAGATTGAATATTCACATTGATACTTAAATAAGTCAACTGAGGGTGATGAGGGTGTCTACATTTATTATGAACAACCTATGTGCCCAGCAGTGATCTACTGCTGACCTATTGGATGGATTCATTTGCTGATTCAGATGAAGGTATTGTCTACTATGTCCCAGGCTCTGTAATGAGAACTAGAAAGATGAATAAAATATAGCTCTACCCCCATTGATCTTACAGTATAGTTAGAAAGAAGAGCAATAAAAGTATCAATTTTTTTTAAAAAAAAGATTTACTTATTTATTTTAGAGAGAGAGAGAGCAAGTGAGCAGGGGGCGGGGCAGGGGGAGGGAGAATCCTGAAGCAGACTCCCCGCTGAGTTTGGAGCCTGATGCAGGGCTCAATCCCAGGACCGTGAGATCATGACCTGAGCCAAAATCAACAGTTGGCCGCTTAACCAACTGAGCCACCCGGCCGTCCCAAAAGTACCAATTCTAATATTATATAACAGGTACCATAATGGTAGAAGGCAGAGGGTTCTTGGAACACATAGGATGGTAGAATATTAGAGGCAGGCTCATTCAGGGGAGACTGCCTATTCCAGGGAGGGGCAACCACTGGAGCATCAAAAGAGGACATTGTCCTTGGGTTTTATAAAGAGTTAAATAAATATGGTTTGATGAAAGAGAGTGTTTATGTGTTGGTAGAAGTTGAGGAAGTTGGTGATGAAAGGAAGAGGCTTGAAGTAAAACCTACGTCTAGGAAATGGGGTAATGGTACATCTTGTATTGATCCAAGATCTTGAATTCTCTTCAGAAGAAAATGGGGAGGCACTAAAGTTTTGGATTAGCTAAATGTATAATTTTAATATTTAGAAAGTACATTCTAGGCATTTTACATATACCATCTCATTTAATTTTCTCCTTACCAGATAGCCTGGTTTACTGAGGAGCAAAGTGAGCCATCTCTTCTTTCCATTCCTCTAAGAGCTGACTATCTCTCATCACTTGTCTTTCTTTATTTGTATTGTCTCTTCAAAGAGGATTTCTCTAACATTGCTGTCTACATTTCTTCTTTCATGGGGGAAAAATAGGAACAGGAGTGCTGGAGGGAAAGAGGGATGGGATTAAATTTAAGTATGTTCACCAGGGAAAGTCTCATTTTAAGATGTTGGCCAGAGAAGTTGACATTTGGGAAACTAATGATGGCAAGGGAGTAGATCATGAAGGTGTCTCGGAGAAGAGCATCCAGGCAATGCTACCATCTATTGTACAGGCCCAAGGCATGGTCATGCTCTGCTTGTTTAAGAACAGCAAAGAAAATGGAGCTGGAGCATATCCCATCTTCTTTTAAGTGAATACCTGTAAAGAGTAGGTATGTAATAAATATTTGTTGAATAAATAGATGAGTAAATGAAGAAAGGTCATATATCGGGTTCTCAACTGGTTTGCTCTGTCTCAAGCCTTTTTCATTATATTACCCCACTTCTCAATACTTAATTCCTAAATGGCTGAGATCATTTAAACAGTGCTCAAGTAAATCTGAATGAGTTAGTATCCATTAAGGATTCTTACAAACGCATCTTACAAACCCTTACATGTAGATGTGTGTGCGCCATCTCTGTGGACAAATACTCTTTCATGTGTCTTTACGAGAAGCAACAGTGACACACAGTGGTTGATTGAGTAAATCAGACATGTACTCCCTCCAGATATCTCAGATGGTATAGCAGGTAATTCTCAGGCTTTCTTTCTTTGGAAAGTTGGTTGTCTTGTTAATTCAGGCAGTTATTAACTACCCAATATATTCAGCACATCCCTCGTTGTAAGCTGTCAGACTGTGACACAGCATCACATAATGTGACGTTACATGATACATAATGCCTGAATTAAATAAATAAAAAAAAATCCAGACACTTCTTTCAGTGAAATAGTAGGTAGGTAATCTGAATATTTGGGGTAATTGGCTCTAGGAAGAGAGAGGCATCATTATTTCAGGCTCCCTAGTGAGCGTTAATTAGCCATATTGCTTCATTGTGTGACAAAGAGAACACTGCTAGTAGTGCTAAATCTATAATGACATCCTGGCTTTAGGAGCACAGGTATTTTAAACTACCTTGACTGACTGACATGCAGGTAATTCTATTCAGAGCCTAGCAGTGAACTCAGGCAGTTGGCACAGTCTCTCCTCCAAGGGGCACAAATTGTTGTTGTGACTCGGAGATTTCCTTTCCTTTGTCTTACCACCTCCCCGGATCCCCACAGTTCTCTAACTGGAGAAAATCAGCAAATATTTGCAACAGCAGGCCTGCGTTCTCCCTGGGCTTTTGAGAACAATGATGTTTCTGAAGCATCAAGTTCTGCAGAACGAGATTCAGCAGCTCTTAACATTTAAAGATGGGTCATGACAGCTAGGAAGGGCATTCTGGGGCTCTGTGATCCACTTTAATTCTTTGTTTGCAGATATGGCAAGAAAGCTAGTTGCAGAGCAGGACGATTCTTAAAGGCTTTTCTGGGACCACCATTCAACATTTTTATTTTTTGTATTAATAATAGTAACACCAGAAATAGTATAAATGGATAAAGCACCAGCATAGAAAGAGATTCTGCTGTCTTACCTTGAGAAATGGATGAATTGTCCTGCATATAGGGAGGTGAAGATTCTTTTCTCTAGGAAATGATTCTTGATTTTCTATATTTTATTGAGTTGGGATGTTGAATTTTCCCTGCCATCCTCTCAGTCCTCTCAGTCGTGTCCTTAGAGACCAAGGATACACAGAAGAGAGTTGAACACTGCTGTGGGACAGTCTGAAGCTAAGGGTCAGAGAGAAGCTGACAGGCTTATGTTTGCCACCTTAGCCTGACAACACTAGGAACTGGAACTTGAGAGTCTGAAGTCTGGGCTTTCTGACAAAGTTCCTGAGATGCCGAGCTGAAAACCCTGTTACTAACAATTGCTGAAAGAGGTGCCTCTCAATGACTTCTTGCATCTTATTAAACGTGAACTTCTTTCAGTGGGTTTATAAGGGTCTGTTTGTGAATTGTGGATCCAAAAATTGAACTTGAGCATGTAACTGAGACTGGTGTTATATAGGCACGAATCCAATGTGGGTAAAAGAAGGGAGGATGAAGGAACTCAAAAGGAAGCAAGAATTTTGACATCATGTGGAGACAGGAAGCTCCAGGACTAACTTCTAGCCCTGAACACGTACTTGGAGTGCAGCGCCAGTACGAAGCAAGAATCTCTTTCTTTAGTGATCTTTCAGTCTCCTTTCCATTATTTTCCCCTCTGCTTAAAACAATGATAACAATAATGGTATTTATATAGAATTTTATGGCTAAATAAAAGCATTCATATACATATTAGCTCACTTGCTCCTAATTTTATCAACATAAACGATTTATTAACTTCCCCTCTGCATGACAAATCATTTGCTAAACATCTTCCCACTCTTCACTGGGTTCGCTTTATTCTAATATCTTCTTGTTTTACTAAATCAGCTCACTGTTTTTCTGGATCAAAACAACAACATCGAAATAAAGCTAAAAAGTTCTTATCTGACATTATCTCTTCAATAGTTTATAAAAACTATGACAGTAATTTTTTGTGGGTACAAGAAAGAGGAAGGAAGATGAAAGGAGATGCTATGGGAAAGAGAGCGTTCCTCTCCAGATGAGTAGGTATAAGACCAAGTCTGGAATTTACATGGAGTGAAGGACACTTGTGTAGTGGACTGGTACTTTTGTCTTCTCTGGCCAATGTGGCAAAACCAGTAAGTACTCTGGAATGCAGCACAGTAGGGGTTTCTAATTAGAATTTTTCTGATTCCAAGGATTATAATTTTCTTTATATGTGAAAGTTAAGAATTCCACATGCCAAAGACTTGTTGATAATGAGATTAAATGGAAATGTTCCACTGATAATACATTTGATTGGTTGCTACAGACAGAAACTGTTGTTGTTTGTTAGGATTCCTGGTAAGGGGTCCCTTGAAGAGGTAGGTAAAAATAATATTAATTTGACTCTTCCTGAATCCTCTTATATGGAGGCCTTGGATTTTCCCAAATGGATGGGATAACGTCAAAACCATGTCAGCCACTAATTTTGGAGATTGTAGCTTTTTAAAAAAATTTTTAAATTAAATTAATTTATTTCTGTCCAGTAGACCTTGTTTTGCATAGTGAAAATAGAAATAAATTATTTATGTCTACTGTAGCATTTTAGAGCTTGATGAGAATGTAGAAATAATCTAGATTTTTATAGTTGAAGAACCTGATGTCCACACAAGTCAAATGACTCGTTCAAACTATTTATGGAACTAATTTGGGACAAAACAGAAAGTGGAACCTAGTTCTAAGTCTTAGTCAAATGGTTTTCCTGATAAAGCGTTTAGCCTACTTCATTTCTTTACAAACTCCCATTGGCCAGAGACATCACTAGTGAACCAAAACATTCTGTTTTTTTTTTTTTACATGTATTTATTTATTTTTACAGAGAGAGAGAGAGCGAGAGCGAGCAAGAGAGGATGCAAGCAGGGGGAAAGGAAGATGGAGAGGGAGAGAATCTACAGCAGACCCTCCACTAAGCAAGGAACCTGACCTGGGGCTTGATCTCATGACTCTGAGATCATGACCTGAACTGAAACCAAGAGTGGAATGCTCAAGTGACTGAGCCACCAGGAGCCCCGAACCAAAACATTCTAAGATGACTTTGCTTCCTTCTTTCTGGCATATCTTTTCATAGAATGTCAGAGTCTCAGCCCCCAGTGCTGTGGGCTCACATCTCTTTGAGACACACCTTCTCCTTGCTTGGGCTATTCTGGGCTGGACTTTTACCTCATCAGCCTCTTAGAGTCCCCCATCCTGAGGCTGTCAGTTTGGCTCTACATATGTGCTGTCTCTGGCTTCGATCTCTAAAGTGGGGCTAGAAATAAATTCACTTTTAAGGGTAATGAGGAACAGTAAATATTGCTAAAATATTTCTCCATAGTACTTTGATTTGAAATTTTTATTGAGAATTAATATTTTTTTATGTTTAATTAACCAACATATAGGACATCATTAGTTTTTGATGTAGTGTTCAAGAAGGACAATGCAAAGACTGGAAAGGGAGGATAAATGAAAAGACAGAGGAAATGAGAACAGAACTCGAACTAAAAATCTGTGTTGGCAAATCTCAATTACAGCTGAATGATCAGATAAAAGAATTAAATCAGAAGCCAGTGAACTACCCTATATTGGCACTCAGCACATTATAGAGTTCTTTTGCCTGCATTATATTATTTGATCCTCACAATAGCTCTGTATGGCAGAAATGATTATAAATAGTTTAAAATTTTTTTAAAAACCCCTAAGATTCAAATATGTGTAGTGGCTTACCTGCATTCACCCAGCTTATAAGTGGCAGAAAGAACCCAAACCACAAGTTTCTGGCTGCAGATTGTGTGTTCTACTAATTGTACCACCTTACTTTACAGTCATTTCAAATGACTCCAGTACAAAATGGAATTCAGTTGGCAGGCGTGTTGTAGCCTTTAAGAAGAAGTTATAGGTTCAATTTTTGTGTATGTCAGTAGCTACTTTGAAAGCCACAGTCAGTTACAACACACTTGAATGCTGTTTAGTTTCAAGGAGAGCAAATATCTGTGTGCCTGGTATGAATTCATCACCTTTACTGGAACAAGAATATATGATCTCCATCTTATTGGTAGAGGGTTGAACCATCTTTGCATATAAAGGATGGTATATTCTTATTATTTATTATGATATTTAGTATTGCTTCAATATTTGTATTTGCAAAGTAATACTATAGCCTAAATACCCACAGTTTAAGTCTCTGCTACAAGGTTAAGTGGAGGCGCTTTGAGATATGGTTCCAAATATCATCCAAAGCATAGAGTTTTATATTTTCCAGAATAAGGTAATTTTCTTTAAAGGTACCATAGATGTTGGTAAAGATCCTATGAGAATTTGGGACAAGAAAATAATCCCTTCTTAGATAAATGTTTTAGGCCTCATGTATTTAGTAAGGCCATCGGCTTGAATTTATGGGTAGAAGCAACATTGTGATCTTCAGAGAAAACATTTTTCATCAGAATATACTCTGAAATCCTCAGATTTGATTATTTTTTTTCCCAAGGGAAGGCTGGGGGGCACGATCACATTTGTCTGGCAGTGTATCATTTCTGGGGAACACATGTTTACATTTTGCTGAATTACACACTCTATAGCAGTTATTGGAGAGCTGAAGATGTATTCATATTGAAGTGTGCAACCGCATGTTGATAATGAACCCATTTTGTGCCTTGGCTTGTGAAAAGACTGTGAAAATCCTTATTCTGTGTTATTTTTTTCTTTCTGACAGTACTGATATACTGCCGCAGGCAGTCTAAAAAGAACAACATGAGGTTAACTGACAATTGCAGGTGTATTTACACTGATATTCTGATATTAGCTTGTTGCTTAAAAATACTACTGGAGGTAATACAGTATGCATCCGAATTTTCTTTATTAGAGAGGAAAACCTGGCAGAAAAGACAAGGAATGTTTCTTTATAATGATCGAAGAGACATGTGTGGCTATTTTAATAATCTGCCACAATGATCTGATTTTTTCCTAAATCTGTGCTCTGTGGACTGAAAGGAAAAGAATCCATCTGAGGAAGGTAGCATCAAATGCCCCTCTCCTCTCTCTCACACACACATATGCACACATGCACACACATTTATGTGTGCACACACAGCAGTTTGAAACTCATGACTAGAGACCTAGATCTGTAAGGATGATCAGAAGCCTTGTGCCTCTGTGACTTTGCATCTCATCCTCAAGATCCACTTTCCATCCTTCTCTCTATTGACTGTATTAACAGGCTCCCTTGCTTCTATTTGGATTCCACCAGTAGAAGGTACCAACAGGGTATTGGAGTGACTTTGAGATATATATTTCCCCAGAAACCTCCCTGGAGGGCTCTAGGGTTTTTTCTCCAACAAAGTGTGCAGATGCTCTCAGGAGCCCGTCCCTAAAGCTATAATTCTCACAAGGTTGTCCGTAGATCTCCCTTCCCCCTGCACACTGGGAAAGAGGCTCCTGCTGCTGCCAGACACAAGTGCCTAGGCCGTCCCTTATTGTTTCTCTTAACCCTGATAACATCCTTGTAAATAATTATTTTGTTGAACTCTTTTTTCAATTGCCGTGCTTGAGTGTGCTCTCTGTTTCCTGGGAGGACCCTGAACTGAAAAATATGCTTTGTACAGGCACTGTGATAAGCCACTGTGGTTGTAAGGCAAACAAAACCCAGACCTCCCCTCAAGGAACTCATCACAGTTAAGATGGAGTGTCATATTGACTGATGGTAAAGCATAGAAAAAGATTACCTAAACCAAGCTGGGAGTGGTGCTAAAGGAAGAATTTTTTGGAAGAGATGATGCTTGATGTGAAACCTATTATTGAAAAATTCAAATATATATGAAAATAGAAAAACTATTGTAACTAACTTTTAAATAAATCACTTGGTTTTAACCATCATCAATTCTATAAACTAATGGCCAACTTTATTTACTTCACCTCTTCCCTACCCCCTCCCCAAAATTATTTTGACATAATTTCTGGACAATATATAATTTCATCTTTAAATATTTTAGCATGTTATCTCCAAAACACAAGCATAGTATCATCATCCTCCAAAAAAAAAAAAAACAGCTGTAACACCTCAATATCATAAAATAGTGTTCAAAATTATCTCATTGTACTATAAATATTCTTTTATTTCCAGCTTAGTTATTTGAATTGGGATCAAATAAGTTTCATAATATTCATCTCTTCCAATTTATAGGTTCTTTCTCTTCCTACACACACACAATTTCCCCCATTGTAATAATATATATACTTCCCCTTTATATATATGTGTGTATCTCCCTCCTTATATAATATATATATATATATTCCCCCCTTACAATTTCCCCTTTATATATATATGTGTATCTCCCTCCATATATATATATATTCCCCCCTTACAATTTCCCCTTTATATATATATGTGTATCTCCCTCCATATATATATATATTCCCCCCTTACAATTTCCCCTTTATATATATATGTGTATCTCCCTCCATATATATATATATTCCCCCCTTACAATTTCCCCTTTATATATATATGTGTATCTCCCTCCATATATATATATATTCCCCCCTTACAATTTCCCCTTTATATATATATGTGTATCTCCCTCCATATATATATATATTCCCCCCTTACAATTTCCCCTTTATATATATATGTGTATCTCCCTCCATATATATATATATTCCCCCCTTACAATTTCCCCTTTATATATATATGTGTATCTCCCTCCATATATATATATATTCCCCCCTTACAATTTCCCCTTTATATATATATGTGTATCTCCCTCCATATATATATATATTCCCCCCTTACAATTTCCCCTTTATATATATATGTGTATCTCCCTCCATATATATATATATATATATATATATATATATATATATTCCCCCCTTACAATTTCTTTGTTGGAAAAAAACAGGTTATTTAACCTACAGAATTGCCCTCAGTCTGGATTTTGTTGATTGCGTCCTATATTATTATTTAACATGTTCCTATTTCCTATAACTTGGTACTTACAACTAGAGCTTAATCTGACTCATGTTCAAGTTTTATTTTTTATTTTTTTGGTAGAGGGGGAAGATTACTTCTGAGATGGCAATAGGTACTTCTGTCAGAAGGAATGCAATGTCTGGCTGCTTCTCATTTTTGATGTTAAGAGCTATGATAATCATGGTCCTAGGTTAGTGGTTCTCAAACTTCAGTGTTCATCAGTATCACTTGGAGGCTTGTTCAAATCCAGACTGCTGAGGCCAATCCCAGAGTTTTTGATTCAGTAGGTCTGAGGTGAGGCATAGAATTTGCATTCCAAATAAGTTCCCAGGTACTGCTGGCCCAGTGACCAGTCTCCAAAACAATATTTTACTCAGGGATTTACTTGTATATTGTCATATAATCCGTCTAGGTGAACTATGCAGAAAAATCCCCTTTCTTATTCTTGTGTTGTTGTTTTTTTTCCCTTAAGATTTATTCACCTATTTGAGAGAGACAGAGAGCAAGCGAGCATGTGTGTGTGAGTGGGAGGAAGGGCAGAGGGAGAGAATCTTTAAGCAGACTCCCCGCTGAGCACAGAGCCCAAGATAAGGCTTAGTCCCACCACCCATGAGATCATGTCCAGAACTGAAACCAAGAGTCAGACATTTAACCGACTGAGCCACCTAGGAGTCCCAGGAAAATCCTCTTTCTTAAAAAAATTCTCTTGAACGTTAGAGAGCTTGAGTCATTCTTCATGTTTTCAGCCACTTTTATATTTATTGGTGCTTCTATCCTAATGCAATGATGATGATATTTCACATTAGATGCTAAATGACCAGCCACTGTATATGCCTTGAGATATTCTGAACTAGTAATGCCAGGAAGCAGTAGTAACAACCATACTAAACATCACATCTAACTATAAACAAACAAAAACAAAACAAACTCCTGTGTTTTTATGACCTTCAGGACTATCTGACTTACTCTCTAATCACCCACACATTTTAAAAGCCATGTTATTATTCCCTAGCAAGCATATTAAACTAGAGAGGGCCATACTATGGAGGGTAGAATGAAGTCAGAGAAATAAATCCCAAATTGTCTTTATTTCTTATTACAGAGCTCAGCATTTTTATGTTCCCTCATCAACAAGAAGACTCCCCCCTACACACCCTTGGTGCTTTCTATTTATGTTCACCTGCTACTCAATTAACACCCCATCAAACTACACACTTGCAGGGGGTTTATTGTCAGACCACTGCACTGCAGTCTTTAACCTTCTATCTAACCTGTATTATACATGGAGTTAAAAACAGTCCCCTGACTGTGCTTAGAAAACATGTCTTTTCATTTGGTGTTCGTATAAGGTTTTCCTTGTGTGCATTACCCTGGGTGTTCATAAACTTATAACTGTATCTACATGTGTCTGACATTTATTACCTTCCATAGGACCATAAAACACACTTTTCTCTTTTAACTGCGTCTGCTGACATGTTACATAAAATAAACTTTAAATATTACCTCTAAATTAATTAGCATTGTCCCTCTATTAGGAAAGGCAGATGTAGTCTTACCAACACTGCTTTAGTATAGTTAAAAGTTTTAATTGTATTCTATTTGACAAACAATGGCATTACTCTAACCCAGTTTTATTTTTCATTTAGTTATATCTATGTGTTTTTATTAGCCAAATAATACATATTCATTTGTAGAAAATTAAGGAAATACAGAAAAGTTTCAAGACCAAAATTAATACCTCCCTCCAAAATTATTTCACTAATCTCATAATCCCTATTATTTTGGTATTTTAAAAATATATAAATAACTATTCTTTTATAGAATTCCTATTTATAAATATTGTATTTATATATAAATATTTATATACTGAGCTTTATATAAATGTATTTTTCATGCAAAATTTGGCAATGAGCTCATTTTTTTTTTAAAGATTTTATTTATTTGACAGAGAGAGAGAGCACAAGTAGGTAGGGGGAGAAGCAGGCAGGGGAGGGGGAAAAGCAGGCTTCCCTCCAAGCAGGGCGCCCGATGCAGGGCTCCATCCTAGGACTCTGGGATCACGCCCTGGCTGAAGGCAGAAGCTTAACAACTGAGCCACCCAGGTGCACTGTATCAGAGACTCTTAAAACCTTTTGTCAGAAGCTTTCCCAAAAGGCTGTAAAATTTACATGTCCATACTGTATCCTGATCAAGTTTGAATTTTTTTTTTATTATAATCAACATGGTAGTTGACCATGGCTTTTCAGTAGTCATTTCTTTTTTTTTCTTTTAAGATTTTATTTATTTATTTGAGAGAGAGATTGAGAGAATGAGCAGGAGGAGAGGCAGAGGGAGAAACAGACTCCCTGAAGAGCTGAGAGCCCAATGCGGGACTCCATTCCAGGACCCTGGGATCAATACCTTAGCCAAAGGCAGACGCTTAACTGACTAAGCCACCCAGGCGCCCTCAGTAGTCATTTCTTTAGTTAGTAGTTAAGTTGAACATTTCAAAACATTGCTATGTTGTGTTATCATTATGGTTTTGTAGAACATACTGATAAAATTCTTAAGCTATAAAAATAGATGAATTTTAGTTCAAATCCAGACCTCATCACTTACTTGGGCAGAGCTAAAGTTTACGTCTAAAACTCAGTTTCCTCAAATGTAAATGGTGATAATATCAACCTCTATTTTATAGAAATGATGTGAGGATTAAGAGACAGCATAAATATTCATAGCTTGGTGTCTGACATGGTAAGCTCCCAATATGTATTAAATATTACTAGTCTTATATGAATTGGGTTTTCATTCCTTGTGTCCACTTTTTTTTCCTGCTAGTTAATATAAATTAGGTCTTCAAAATTAATAGGAAAAATATTAAGTGTATTCAGCCTTTTCTCTTTTTTGATTGCTATGTAACTGATTTTGCCATGTTTTGACATAAAATTAGATTACGACTTTTATTTATAGGTGTATCTCCATTACCAGAACAATGTCTGGAAGATAGAGAACACTTAATAAGTATTTTCAAAAGAATGTATTTTTCTTTTTCAAAGTCTTCTTGGCAATTTTTGGATATTTCTCTACATGTAAATCCTAGTCTCAATTTAACAAATCCTCTAATACACGCCATCAGGATTTTAACTGCAAAAGCATTGAATTCATTTGGGGGGGGGGAATGGACATATTTATAAAAGTAGGTCTTCCTATCCAGAAACATGGTGCATCTTTCCACCTATTTGTACCTTCTTTTAGGTTATTTCATCAAGTTGTGTAGTTTTCTTTATGTAGGTCTTGATTATTTCTTGTTAGGTTAATTTGAGAGTTACTGTTGTTTTTTATTCTGTGAATTGGGTTTTCTATTTTCTATTATATTTCCTAAGTGATTATTGTTCTAAAGGGAACTATCAATTTTTGTATGTTAACATTTTATTCTCTCAGTGTACTGACTCTAGTCTTACTAGTTATAGCAGTTGTGCAGTTAATTCTTTTAGCTTTTCAACCATTTACCAAAGATGATTATTTTCTCCTTTTTCTATATCTATTATTTATATTTCTTATTGGTCACAACTGCAAGAATGATACTGGGTAGAAGTAGTGATCGCAGAATTCCTTGCACTAATATCTGACTCTAATGAGAAGGCTTCTAATTTGTAATTAATGTATCATTAGTTTTTCCTGCATGTCCAGACTGGCCCAGGTAAACCCATCCTTTGTAATTGCGAGAAATTGTGTGATTGGGCAACTAGGAATTCATTTCTTTTGGATCCCACTTTCTCTTTCCTTCTTCATAATTTACCTCAATATTTTTCTAATCCATTCCCCAAAAGTTAAGTACCATTTGGGGAATATAGAGGAGTTGTCATGCCTTCAAATCCCATTCAGCACAGAATTTAGAATTAAATATCTATAATCCAAAGAAATATTTTTCTAAATAAAATTGACTAGTTCTTACAAAATAATTCCAGTGCATTATTATACTAATAAGACTTTTTTACGTATATATTTTCTCTTTCTGTAAATCTTCTTCTGTATCAGTATCATCATAGCAAATCAAGGACATCCTCAAAGAATTTGGAGGGGGAGGAGAAGAGAAGCAAAAAGGAGAATGAGGGGCAAGGAAACCTTCACCCTTTGATGCTTGACAACTTTTAGTCTACTTCATTTTTTGATTACTAATAAGGTACACTTCCCACAGTCCTGTGTGTTTGCCATATATTTTCTTGAATCTCAATCTCTTTTCCATTTTATACACTTCAACACTATTCAGATTGTTCTTGGTAAAGTGTATATTTTAGCAATGTAAAATAGCTCTGGTATGTTTCCAAGTTTTCATCTAATATCTATTTTTTTTTGATGCTGTCTGTTTTAATGTGGGTATTTAGTAATCCTGTTTATCTTGGATAATTATATGTTTGTACTTATCTCTGACAATTTATATTGTGTTTTCTATTTGTTCTTTTTTATTCCCTGTTTTGCTTTCCTGTCTTTTTTTGAGTTGATTGTACTTGTTATTTTATGTCTTTCTTCCCACTCATTGACAGTCATACATTTTTCTACTTTTATAATGGTTATTCTTATATGTTAAAACATACATTTAAGTTTATGTTTTTCTATTAAAGTCAACATTGAACTAATATATACAGCTCTCCACAAACCAAGAGAGAAACCTTAGATACTTCCATGTCTCTCCTTTTCTCTTTTCTAACTTCTCCATAACTTCCTCTCTTGTTAAGATCACCCGGGATTAGAATGTTATTGCATTTTAACTCTGTCAATGAACATTCATTGAGTCTTAACTATGATATTCCCCACTGTTCTCTGTTCACATCTTTCCTTTTTGAATTTTTGCATACTTTAAAATTACTTTTACTTAGACTTTACTCTTGAATGATGGTTTGTCACATATAAATTAGAAGTTAAATCATTGCCCTTTATGATTTTGAAGTCACTCTTCCATTGTATTCAATATCCAATATTATAAATAAGTTGTCTGACTCTGATATGATTCTTCTTTCTTTGTAGATGTAAGAGATCACTACTAGGCTGGTTAATAGACTGCATGTTCATAATAAGAATTCATACTAGAGTTATCGCCATATGCAAAGTCGATATAGCTTCAGGATAAGATACAGAATTGTAGCACAGAAAAGATAGAAGCAACCAGCAGTTGCTCAAAGCAGCTACTCTGATTGCCATCAGTGCTGCTGGGATTCACTAGCCAGCAGGCCTTAGACAAAGTGTCCTACAAGGAGTGAGCCTTCGTCATGTGTGGAAGCCTGGGGAATCAACCAAAAATCTGGTAGCTGTCATCCTTTCCTTGTGGGTGAGATATAGTGATATATAGCTTAATATCACTCAATATATTGAGTTCAGCAACACACATATAACTCAAAAAGATACATACTAGTAAGTCTATAATTTATTCTGCTTATTTATGCCTTTGGATGACTATCCTTTTGATGTCTTAGTCTGAGCATTAATCATGAAATTAATCTGTACTGTAGTAGCTAGACTGTTTCCCTCTCTGGAAACTTTTAGAATTTTCTCTTAGTGTTATTCTAAAATTTTAGAACGGAAATGTCCAATTATGCATATTTTTTACATTCACTCTATTGGCTATTGGTGGGTCTTTTCCATCTGAAAATTTTCACCTTTATTTGGGGAAATGTCTTTTATAATTTCATTGTTTATTTTCTCCTTTTTCTTCAGTGACTTCTATTAGAAGATATTGAAAGTTCTTTATTCTCCATGTCACTTGACTTTTGATTATACTTCCTGTCAGAGGCTGGTACTGAGGATGTTCCATCCAGATTCCAAGTACCACTTTGACAGGTTTCTTGTGCACATTCTTCAGCTGCTATCTGAATTGATGCTGATGATGCACACCTGTAATCTTTGGAGAACTTTCCTTGGGCACTTGTAGCTTCTTTGCTTGTGGAGAAGCCAGTAGCCAATGGCTACTAACATGGTGATATAAAAGCCCAAGTCAAGATTAGTCAGACTCTCTGTTGCAGTTTGTTTCAGGGTGTTCCATGAAACAGAATGAGGTTAGACATCTTTTGAACTCACATTCTTATGTGACTTCTTCCTTTTTTCTTTTCTGCTTTCTTCCTCCCTTACAAGTTTTTTCAGAGAGCACTCCCTTCTTACTAAATTACTTGTAACCCTTACTCCATGATAACTTTTTTCTGTATATTATTTTTAGAGCCATAATTTTCTTTAGCTTTAATTTTTATAAATCCAATAATGTGTCCTTTCTATCTTACATCTTTTCCTGCACTGCAATAAATCAATTATCTGAAAACAATCTTTTTATGTCTATGTTATTTCACAGCATTTGTGACAAGAGGGAAGGGAGTCATGTGATCAGAATTTTACCATCTTGATCCAATCTCTTATTCACAACCATTGTGGTTTATAATTCTATTGTGGCAGTTCATTTCCTTGTCATCTAATTTATCATTTTTGCATCTCATCCTGTTCTTTTGTCTCAGCTCATTATTTCTTCATGGCTTTCTGTTCCTGTATCAGTACTTGTGTAGGCTATTGTAGATGCTAGATGCTTTTTTCCCAAGTTTGTGCTTGTTCTTATACCAGATTATTTTCAGGAGAGGGCGTAACTCTTGGTCTTCAGCATGACGTTTCCTTTTCCCATTTGTATTTATTCATAAGCTCTCTGGTATTGGTTTTCTTTTTTCTTATCCATGGGAAAGGAAAAACTCTTCTATTCCCATTATTTGTCAACACCAAAGGTATAGGGATGTTCTTTGGCTGTACTCACTCTCCCATTTGGGTACAGGTAGAATATCCTTTGGAGGTAGGTCAGGAGAGCAGATTGTTTCATGAGCTCAGAGCACAGTTCCCAATGTCTAGTGTCTGGTGTATATTTCTCTGTTGTGGTTCCTTTAACCAATACAGAAGGACACTCCCTGATCAATGCCCATACCATTTCTCTAATACTCACCTGTACCAGGTTCTCTCTGCTCCTGTCTTCTAGGTGTAAAGCTCTTTTGGTCATGGCTAACCCTCACAGAAACATTTTGCCAAAACTGATGCTTGTCCAAAATCTATGAGTTTATATGTCTAAATGAATATGGAAAGATTAATTCATTGAGTTGCTCAACAATTACGAGCTGCTTTCTCTATACTTCCCTGGCGGACTGAGATTGGGACTGTGGAGATGAAAATCTACTTTGTCTATCGCTGAAGTAACATCGATCCAGTAAAGGAAGAGGCCCAGTGATTCTGGAAGTTACAGATTATCTGAGCCTAAACGTAGTGATGAAGGAAGCTTTCCTACATTTTCTTTTTTCACAGTTGGGCTTTCCTTATTTTGTCAGTCCTATCTTTGGGGTGAATTTCCTCTGTATGTTAACAATAATTTCTCTTCGATTTGGGTGTTGGTATGAGGTTTATTGTTTTGTTTTCATACACATTCTGGTAGGAAGTTGTTTGAATATCTGCCTCAAAGACTACTAGCAAATGTAGAAATGCAGTTTCACTTTTCATTTCTGTTAAGCATTGTTTTTTCTTTACAGCAAAAGCCATATCTTAACTATAGTTTTGCCAATAGCTTACCATTCCAAATTTTAAATACATTTGACTCACTAATTTTATAGCTAACAGAAGAAAATCATTTCAAAAAAATTTCATTACTAGAAAAGATTTTGATAGTCACCAGTAATTCAACATGTCATATTGTCCAATAGAATATTACCAGGAGTTATTCTCTCAGGTTCCACCATTGTCCTTGATTTTTCTTAAACAAACAAAAAAAAATGATGTACTGTATGGTGAATAACATATCATAATAAAAAAAAAAGAAAAAAGAAAAAAAACCTGTCATACCTGGCAGGGGGCAGGGTGCTGGCTGGTTCAGTTGATTGAGCATGTGACTCTTGATCTGGGACTTGTAAATTTGAGCCCCACGTTGGATGTAGAGATTACTTAAAAATAAAATCTTAAAAAACAAAACAAAGCAAAACAAAACAAAAGACTCATTTGACAGAGTGATGCTCATGAAAACTTCACATGTTGGGAGTGTTAATGTGGCAGTTTTGCCTTTCATTTTTACTAGATTAAAATATGCTAATTTTGTTCAGAGGAGAACCAGTTCTCTCTACATTTATATATTGCACTTATGCTGTTACTACTACACTGGATTTTCTGTATTAATCTCTTCAGGAAGCATGATCAGTGCCCATAATTCTGAAATAAGTATTTGAAGGAACAGAGACAAATAATATTTTGTTTATTTATTTATTTTTAGATATTTATTTTTAGATTTATTTGAGAGAGAGAGAATGTGTGGCGGGGAGGGGTAGGTAGTGGGGAAGAGAGAGAGAGAGAAAGAGAAAGAGAGAGAAGCAGACTCCCTGCTGAGCAGGAAGCCTGACATGGGGCTCTATTCCAGGACCCCAGGACCATCACCTGAGCTGAAGGCAGATGCTCAACTGACTGAGCCACCCAGGCACCCCTCCACTCCATCCTTAAAATAGGACTTCATGTTTCTTAAACCAGTAAATACTTCAGAAGTTGAACTTTATAAAGAGAACTTCTTATTTTGAATCGTTTCAAACTTTTTCTCAATATTTTTAAAAGTCCAAGTGAAGTTTCTTAGGTTTAATATTTTTCATATTTGATATAGCCTGGACATAATTTCCTTATTAGATTCACTGACATACTGTCTTGGCAATTTTTCAAATGACTCAAAAATACACTTTTAAAGAAAGTATATCTAATGTAAGTATGCACTAAAACTATTAAAGATTTACCGTCTTGCAGACTTTGTTTTGATTTTGATCTGTTAATTATTGTTTTGGCATTGTAATGGAAGATTTATGACTCGGTATATCTGATATAGTCAGTATTCCTTACTGGCCTCTGTGTGGCGAGTATGTCTATGATCTTAATCTCACTATTAATTGCCAGGGTTGGTTTGGCAGCTCTGTTTCTTATGCACCTTTGAGCACTGTGCTAAAGTGATGATAAAGATTGTTTATTATTGTCCTTAGTGACCTCAGGGCATTGGCTGATTAAAGCCAATGTTTCTGTAAACACATGCTGACGTCTCAGTGAATTTCTAGACTATACTGCTCTCAGGAACGTAAAGCCATAGCTCCTTGTAATCCTTAGATGCTTCCTGGCATCACCCATGAGTCCCTGACAAGAATACACACAGGCCCTCATGAAAACATGATACTTATTGGCTTGAGCCTGACTATAGATTTTTAGTCCCTTAAACTTATATTTCCCCTTTGGAGACCTGGAATTGAGTTACTGAAAAAAAAAACAAAAAACAGCAAAAAACAGTTGTTTACATACTTTTGGTGGAATAAATCTAGATTATGTAATCTGTAGAGTTCTGGACTAAAAATTAGGTGGCATTCCTCTTTTGATAAAGTGATATCTATTTTAAAATTATATATATCCTAATTGTGAAAGTACTACATGTTTGTTATAAGAAATGTAAAAAAGAGAGATGAATAAAAAGAAAATAAAAATGCTCAGAGAGCAACATTATTAAATGGAGAAAATATCTTTCAAGTAATTTTAAATTGGTTAAATTGGTTGTTAAACCAATTTATTTTAAAGAAAATAAAATAAAAAACCAATTTATTTTAAAGAAAATAAAAATGCTCAGAGAGCAACATTATTAAATGGAGAAAATATCTTTCAAGTAATTTTAAATTGGTTAAATTGGTTGTTAATTATGCACTTAATACCAAACATCTCCTGTCTGTATAAAACAAATTACTAAAAGTAAGGTTAAAGTCCACCTGATCTACAATATTAAATTCCAATCCCTACCCAGTTATCGTTTTTCTGTGTCACACACACACACACACACACACACACACACACACATTTTGAAATGTATTAAATTTATAGATTTAATTGGAGGAAGAAACTGACATGTTTACAATATGAGATCATCACCTCAGTGGAAGTGGTATTTCTCTTCAGTCAGACTTCTTTTATGTCTGTCAGTAAAAATATATAGTTTTCTATATAAAAGTTTTAATATTATTCCCAGGTACATTATGGTTTTCGTTACTCTTATGAATGAGATTTGTATCATATATTCAAATCAATTATTGCTGGTTGGGAGGAAAGTTATGGAACTGTCTTAGTTCAGACTGCTTTAACAAAAATATCATAGGCTGGGCGGAGGGCTTCAACAACAAACATTTATTTCTCACAAATCTGTCTAAGATCAAGGAATGGTCAGGTTTGCTAGCTGGTGAGGACCTGCCTGCTTCCTGGTTGATAGATGACAGCCATCTTCTTACTGTGTTCTCACATGACAGGAAAAGCAAGAGAGCTCTCTGCGGTCTTTCTCATAAGGGCACTAATCGCATCACTAGGTCTCTACCCTCATGAACTGATCATCTCCCAAAGGCCTCACCTCCAAATACCATCACCTTGGGGTTAGGATTTCAGCATGAGAATTTTGGTGGGACACATTCAGTCCGTAACAGAAGTTCCACATTATAAAGATGATATAAGATTGGAAAAAAATGATTTTTTTCTTCTAGAAATAGAAATCAACTTCCAGCTCAGTTTGAAAGGGCTAAGTAATGTCTCAAGAACATTAATTTTTCTTCAAGTTTTAGACTGCAATAGATGGTGCAAATTCTCTTAGTCTGAATAAATTGTCTAGTAACTCCTATTTTTCACATAATAGTGCTTATGTGGCTTAGTTGTTTAAAAACTACTAAACATTTGTAGATAAATGTATTATTGTGAAAATTAATAGTGGTAAAGAAGGATATTAACTAATGTTAATGATTCCACAGTGAGTTAATTGAGGTATCTTAAAGATAAATTTTTCTTAAAAGAGGTTACAATTTCACTTTGTTCTTATAGTCTTGGGAGACGTCATTTTTTTCTTCTTGTTATGGGATTTAATGATGTGGTTTCTGAAATCCCCTACTTATCACCACCACTATCACAATATATTTTGGTTTGGTTTTGATTTATTTGGTTACCTTTTTCTTCCTCCCTGGAATATAGGCAAGCCATTTGTTTTTATATGTTAATCTTGTATCCAGTCACCTTGCTAAATATTAGTTTTAGTAGCTTATAATTGATTCTCTTTAGTTTTCTAGGTAGGTAATTGCACATTCTACATATAACAGCCACCTTATCTCTTCCTTTCCAATATTTTTGTCTAATTTCTTTTTCTTATCATACTTGTGGACTAGAACGTCTAGTTTTATATAAATAGTAATGCAATAAGAGTATCCTTGATGGCAGCATTCTTATCTCATTCCTGACTTTAATTGGAAGACTTGTAATATTTCCCCTTTAAGCGTGGTAAATGCCATGGGTTTTGGTTCATACCTTTCATTAAGTCAAGAGCATTCCTCTTGGTTTCTCGCTTTCCAAGTGCCATCTTTACAATTATAAATGAATGTTAACATTTATCAAATTCTTTTCAGTTTAAAGTAGGATGTTATATAATTTTATTCCATAATGAATTACATATATAATTTACATTTTTAGATTTTCCTTCGTTGCATTCCGCAAATTAATGCTTTTTAGTCATGATGTAGTCATTAAGCAAACTACAGGATTCATCTTGCATATTGTCTAGAACTTGGTCAGTTTTTGCATATGTTTTAAATGTTTTTTAAAGAATGTATTTTGAATATTTTCAAGTCTCTATATAGTTTTTTTCTTCTTCTGCTCATTCCTAAGAAAACTTTGCTGAAGTCTCCCACCAACATTATTTATTTGTTAATGTATTTCCCCTTGTTATACCATCCTATGCAAGTACAAAAGGTTTATGGATATTACATCTTCTCAATTTATTACTTTTTCTGTAAATATAAACTTTCATCTCTTTTAACACATTTGCTTTAAATTTATGTTGAATGAGGAGGTGCCTAATTGGCTCAGTTGGTTAAGTGATTGCCTTCAGCTCAGGTCATGATTGCAGGGGCCTGGGATCGAGTCCCGAGTGGGGCTCCCTGTTCAGCAGTCTGCTTGTCCCTCTCCCTCTGCCCTTCCTCCCCCACTCATGTGCACGCTCTCTCTCACTCTCTCTTTCTGAAATAAAATCTTTTAAAAAATTATGTTGAATGAGATTAATATTGCAACATTAACTTTTTAAATTATAAAAGTATATACTTTTCTGTTTATGTGTTTATAAACACATTTATGTGTTCCCTATATTGTTTTGTTTTAGGTACGTCTCCTATAAACAGCATATAATGGTAGTTTCTTTTTTATAGTTATATTAGAGTCTCCTTTTAAAAAGTGAGGTTGAATCATTAACATTCATGCTAACTACTGTTATGTTTGGGTTTTCTTTTTCTCATCTTTTCCTTTTTTTGGTATTTTTACTTTCTAGACTTGCTTCTCGTTCTTTCATTTTTCTGCCTTTTTTTTTCTCTCTTGATTCGAAAGTTACTCATTATGTTTCTACATTAACTACCCTTAAATTTGGATGCTCAGTGTGTTCATTTTTACTGAGGTGTCACGGCTTCTAGGACAGAGGTGAGGTAGGGATATGTGTATCCACATATACTTCTATATTTATTTCTATATTTTTCTTTCTGTATAAAAAACTGTGTGTTCACATTAATCCTGCCAATACCAAACCAACATCACAGGATGTATTCTAGTCCTCTCCTTTTTCATATTTATAACTTCCTTCTTTGACAAAGAAGAATATTGCTCATTTTACCCCCATTATATTTATTTATTCACTAAAACTCCCTGTATGCAACCAAAATCCTGAACATGCAGTTGCTTCCTTGGCTCTAGTCATGCTGAATATATCAATACCACTGGCTCACTCCTCTGCCTCTGCCAAGGAAGAGAAAAGGAAAAAAGGGACTTTTAGATTTTTAATAAACATATTTGAGCTTATATTTTTCTATCATACTCTAATCATTATGCATATTCTAAGTCAAGAATAGTAGCACACTTTCGCTTTCATCTGTACCTCCTACCCCGACCTCCCATGTTTATGTCATCTGAAATTTTATTTCCAGGTTATTATTAATAAATTTTTTAAAAACCACTTATGGAGACTTAATAATGAGTTTTCTTTTTTCCTTTTTTTAAATATGTAATTTTTAATCTTTTTTTTAAGATTTTATTTATTTATTTGACAGAGATAGAGACAGCCAGCGAGAGAGGGAACACAAGCAGGGGGAGTGGGAGAGGAAGAAGCAGGCTCATAGCGGAAGAGCCTGATGTGGGGCTCGATCCCATAACGCCGGGATCATGCCCTGAGCCGAAGGCAGACGCTTAACCACTGTGCCACCCAGGCACCCCTAAATACGTAATTTTTAAAAACAGATTTATTTATTTATTTTAGAAAGAGAGAAAGCACGAGCTGGAGGGGCAGAGGGAGAAAGAATTTCAGGCAGGCGCCACACCAAGTGCAGAGCCTGACGCAGGGCTCCATCTCTCAGCCCTGAGATCATGCCCTGAGCTAAAACCAAGAGTCAGATGCTTAACCTCACCATCCAGGTGCCCCTAGATTTCATAATGGATTTTCTAAAAAAAGTTTTCGTTCATTATTGCTGTCTACTCCTGAATCCATTCTTCCTTCATTAGAATTACATATTTTAATAGTTATTCAAAATATTTGTCAGTCTGTTACTAGTAAATGTCTGTTTTATTTTCACATTCCAATGTAATTTGTCTGACCATAGATTGAGAATTATTATTAAGGCTAGTTCCAGATATAAGATTGACTTATGACAGGGGCGCCTGGGTGGCACAGTGGTTAAGCGTCTGCCTTTGGCTCAGGGCATGATCCCGGTGTATGGGATCGAGCCCCACATCAGGTTCCTCTGCTGGGAGCCTGCTTCTTCCTCTCCCACTCCCCCTGCTTGTGTTCCCTCTCTCGCTGGCTGTCTCTATCTCTGTTGAATAAATAAATAAAATCTTTAAAAAAAAAGATTGACTTATGACAATAATTAATAAAAAAATCAATAGTAACAAGCAACCGGAAAATTTAACAAAATGTAAGATTCTATTTATAATCAACAAAAACTGTAAAGTATTTAAACAAAGCAGTCCTGAGATTTCTGTGGGGAATAATTAAAACTATATTAAAGGATGCTAAAAGCTCAGCAATGCAAAGGTGGTCCATGCTCTTGGTTGGTACACCTTGACATGTAAAGATATTAATATTTATACCAATAATTTATAAATTCATTGGAAGCCCTATCAATGCTCTAGTTGAAATTTTTTAGTAATACATTCTATGTGTATTACACTTCTTTAGAAGAAACAAATAAACTAAACCAACAGACTAGAATAAAGACTTCAGAGAGCTCTTAGATCTCAGTCTTTGTTTTTGTTTTTTAAGGTTTTATTTATTTATTTGAGAGAGAGAGAGACCATGAGTAGGGAAGGGGCAGAGGGAGAGGTAGAAGGAGGACGTGGCTTTCCATCACAGGACTCCAAGATCATGACCTGAGCTGAAGGTAGACACTTAATTGACTGAGCCACCCAGGCGCTCCTAGCCTTTGTCTTTAAATATACAGTCTTTGTCACATTTTCATTATGCTAGCTATGTAAAAGTGAATTATGAATATTTTACTTTATTTCCAGCTTTTGGAATTGTTTATATGTTATGAGAATAATTTATTCTTTAGAATTCTAGAAAACCTAATCTATAAATTTATCAATGTATAAAGACATATTTGAATATAATGCCTTGATAACTTATAAAAATTTCTTATCAGCGCATTATCTACTTTTATGAATCAATTTTGATAGTTTGTTTTCCCAGGAGATTAACCTTCTAATTGATTTTTTATTCAAAAGACATGTGTGATTTTGCATATAGTATTCTTTTATAATTTAAACTTATTCCTGATTTTTCTGTTCCCTATATTGTTTAGATTTATGATCATTTTTTTATTTTACTATTTTTGTAAGAATGTTTTCTCATGTTTATTTTACATATTATTTTTATTTGCTGCTTATTATTTAATACCTGACCCTTTTATCTTTAACTTTTTAGTCACTAATTTTTTTCTTTTCTTATTTTATTAAAAACACAAGTGTATGTGGTGAATATATCTTTGTCTAAATAAGCTGATTTATGCATACTCTTTTACATTTGTATTATGTATAGGCCATCATTTAAGCTTTGATTTCTTTTTCAACTCACGACTCAATAATGTGTTTTCTTTTTATTTTAATATTCAGATATTTTGATATTTCTTATTTTGTTAGTGCTTTGAAATATGGAAGGAACGTATACTGGTGTTCTTTAAGATACTAAAAACATTTTTCAAGTTATTAAATTAAAAATGAAGCATTTTCTAGTGATTCCAAGAAAATGATAAATTTAGATACATGTACTTACTTTAGTTGCTTTCCCCACCCTATATTGAAATTTCTGGTTTACTGTAGCATAATTCTGGATTTCAAAATTCAGCTTATTGTTCATTTTTAGAATATTTTTTCCCTTCAATATTTAATATTATGACATTTGAATGAAATTTGATGGATGTATTTATAAGAAATAGTCCAGTACCACTGTGATCTACTAATATTTTTGGTTATTTCCAGTTCCCCTTTATAATATAACGGCTCATGTTTTTAAGTGTGTTAGATCCACCTCTCCATCAGCTAGAGAATGGCCTTGAACAATTTTTGAGGAATATAATTAGGTGGCAGGTTTCTGAGCTCTGTGTTCTTGGCAATGTATTTCTATTGTTCTTATATTATGCCTGGCAATGTATTTCTGTTGCTTCTTGGCTTAGAGTCATCCTTTTTTACACAAAACTCTATAGCTAATGCTCCATTTTGTCTTGGAAGGTTCATGTTAAAGAGAGAAAAAAACAGAGGACAACTTGATTGTTTTTTTCTTTTAGAGATAGTGTTTTTTGTTTTGTTTTGTTTTCTGCTAGAATAGACGTATGCATTTCCCCCCTATCATGTCATTCCAAGAAAGTAGATCTAGTAGATCTTTTCAATCTGTTTTGCCTAGGATGTGTACGTATGGGGGGAAGAAGTGCTATTTCCTTGCCTCAGGGGTCCATGAGGGATCTTTGGTAGCACCCTTGGTCCCCTTGAACAAGCCTTCTTCCTATTTTCTGCATTCCCTGGAAGGAGTTAGTTGTTTGATTTGTGAGTTTGGCAAATGGTGGTTACATCCTTCTGAACATTTCTCTCTCTCTCTCTTTTTTAGTGCATCCTGCCTGCACAGAGGATACGTGTCTGGTGTTCTATGACTCCTGTGGTAAGTGCAAGCCCCTGTGCTAGAGGCCTGCAGTCACACAGCCATGCTGGTGACTATGGGTATATCTGTCTGATTCAGGTTTAATCTAATGGGAATGCTGTTGTGGTCTAAGATTTAAGCCGAGTTCTCAAATCAGCCTTATTAACCAACTGATATTTTTATTTCTCATTACCTGATTCTTCTGTCTTCTTTGTGATCGTTTGGGATTGCTCCCATCCAGATCTCTAATATTTGGTGTTGGTATTTTGTATATTTGACATCTTTTAATCTCCAGGTATATCTTTCTTCAGAAAATTTTTCTTTATCCTTTTCCTAGCTTATTTTTTCCTCTATTTGCTCTATTTCTCTTAAATTTAGAAATTCCTATTATTGCTTTGGGGTGTGTGTGTGTGTGTGTGTGTATTTTATTTGCCTTTTATATTCCTTACCTAGCAGAAGGTAATCATAACAATACCCCCCCCCCCAATGGGGGCAGTACTCAAGCTCAGTTCTAGGATGTTCCCTATTTGGGTTATTGAATTTCTGACCTGACAAAGTAAGACTAGAGCTAACTATTAACTTTCTCCTTATCCCTTCATCTGGATGTAAAAGGCAGAGTTAAACATAGAATCACATTTTTCAGACAAAATCTACCCACTATCCAAATATTAACATAGAGACATCCCCCACCTCCACCCAAGCAAGTAGAAAAGACAAAACAAAAAACATCTCTTGGCATATGAAAATATGCCGATATTTTGAAAAGTAGATCAATATGAAAGGTTAAAATATATGTCATCATTTAAACAGAGCGATTGCAAAATGATTTGGAGGCGATGTTCTAAACTCGCTTTAGCTGTTCTCTGCAGAACCAGTTCTTTCATTCTTGGATAGACACAGTAGAAGAAAAAGCCTTGTCACGTGATGTTTATGAATTTCTGCTAGGATTCCATCTACTCACTTTTTAGATGCTCCTTAGTGATTATGGGTTGAGTTGACCCTTCTTCATTCTAGTAATGTCTGCAATAGCAGACCACTCAGGAATTCTGATGTGTGATGTCCCTGTGGGCAGTATCCAATGCTGATATAGGCTCTCTATTTTTATATATGGGTATCCATTTCAATCACAGTTTTGAAAAGAGTGCTGTTAATCATTTTTAAGGTACTATCTTGTCTGCAAGTCTGTTCATTTAAGTAAGTTACATCAACCTGTGCCTCTGTTTCCCTATTTGTAAAGTGGGAATAATCTTAATTACTTCCCAGAGGCATGAAGATAAACTTAGTTCATAGATTTGAAAAAGATTTGGAAGTGTGTATTAGAAACTGTGAGCTTTTGAGTAGTCAGTAGATGTTGCACAAGAAAAAAAATTACAAGTTCAGGGCTGAAATCTTCAACTGCTCTCTGTGAATAAAGGATTCATTCTCTACATTAACAATAGCCACTGGATATAATAATTTTGTTTAGTGATATGCTCAGAGGTAACCAGAACAGGGAGTAGTTATATATTCTTATAGCAGACCATGTGGGCGATCAGAATAGGAACAAATAAAGTGTATGGTTTCATTTTATTATACATCTGTTCTTTCATCTCTATTTACTTTGAAAAAACTGCTTCTTCAGTAAAACGACCCTATGATGGGTTTACTATATTTCCATAGTATTATGTTGCAAATATTTCTTTATTGCTGGAGTTTTAGTAAGCAGAGGTAAAATGCAATGTTTTAAAGTTACTATTTGGATTTCCTTTTCTTTGCTCTCTGGAAATATGGGTGGGAGCTGGTCAGAACTTAAGGGACTCAAGATAGTAATTTGGGGACTTAACTACATTTTATGTAATTATTTTTGTTACCCATTTTAGAAAATCAAATAACTCACATTAGATAAACTCTTTTCTTTTTAACATCTGAGAGGTAGTAGAGTGTAGATTATTATTGCAGACTTTGGATCGTTTGTCTGGGTTTAAATTGTACGCCATCATTATTTAACCATTTAAACCTCAGTTTCCTAATAGAATGGAGATTCCCCACCTTTACTGAGTTGATAATTTTCCGTATGTGTACATGTATTCTAGGGTAGCATGGGGGCAGAATCTGATTTGGATTGCAGAGATATAAATGACTCCTTTGTTAGGGCTAATGTTTTCTTTCTCCTGGGTGGGCTACCTGTGCATGTCAGAGAGTTATAAGCACAGAGGATTGTATAGAACAAAGTTAACGATAAATGATACTCTTCTTCAGTTTACTTTTTTAAAATTACAATGTAGCAGAGGTGAAGGCAGTAGGCAAAAATACCAGCTTGGTGAGTATACTGAAGGGTTTAATCCGTGTGTTGAAGGACAAACAATCTCATCATAAAGCATGCGATTAATATGGAATTCCCCGTTAAACTGGAACTTGTAATTCTTAATAGATAGATAATGGGGAATGAGAACTCCTAAATTTAAATATTGAACAAACATTTGCTCCTACATGTGATGTCAATGTGCTACTAGTGAACAATTTTGTCCACAAAAATAATGAAATACTTGATGATAATATGACCATACATAGAAACAGAGACTGATTTCTTCAGAGAAATAACATGTAGAATAAAACAATGTGAATTGCCAATTACTTAGATCACTTACAAATCTTAATAGAGTAAATCTTATGGTACTTTATTTAGGTGATGCATTTCAAATGCCACTGCAGTTTTAATTACATCAGTATGGAGACCCTTAATTGAACTCACAGGAAAAATAATCATTTGCATTAACCATAATATCTGGTGCTATCAAGTACTTGGCATGCCAATTAATAGAACATGATGCCTGATTATCTAAAGGTGATAATAAATCAGTTAGTATTGACAGTTATGCTCAATCCCAGTTTAAGACCATATATTGTACAACCACAGCTCAGGATACTGTTCAAGCATGGCTTCTATATTTACTATGCTAATTCTACTAAAATACTTTTTCTGAAGTTAAAGATTGTTCTTTAAGAGATAGGGCCTAATGAGTGGTATCGCTCAAGGCCACTGTGGGAAATCAGACCATGTGCAATTTGGTTATTCTCTCTAGAGTACCACGTACTCCACATCATTTTCCCTCACCCCTTTTGGCCTTATTCATTTTGAGTCCTTATATGTTAAGCTTCCAGAAAGCTTACTTGATTCCTTAGACTAAGTTAGATTCCCGATTAAGTATTCACATAGCAACAGTACCTTCTCCTATGAAAATAATCATTACACGATGTTGATATTACTTGGATTATGCTCTTCTTCCATCTCAACTCTCAAGCCTAGACAGTGAGCTTTGGAAGGCAGGGATCAGGTCTGCTACATACTTCTGTCCGAGGGGCCAGTCCATATCAGATGTTCAAAAATGATTTTTGAATGATTAAGTAAATGAATGAATAAATGCTTGTGCAATTAAAAGTTGACTTTTTAAAAATTCAACGTCAGTGAATTAACAAAAACAACCTAATAAAACTGTATAGGTAACAGTAAAAAAAATGTATATTTTGTAACTGAAAAAATATCTATTTAAATTTCTCATTCTCTTTATGAAAGGAACTTAAAGACTGTGAATGAAGCTAATTTCTACATATAAACTTCAATCTGAAGATAAGAAAATTACTGATCTTAAATCAGCAAAGTATCTCATGCAATTATATGGTTTCCTTCATATATGGCCTTCCAATAGATTTATAAATGAATTCTGCTCATAATAATTTTTCCTCTAGCCATTTGAAAAAGGTTTTAGACTTCAATTTGATTATTCCAATGGGGCACACATTTCTGTTGTTTCCTAAGAAGCTATAAATAAAAAAGAGAACCATAATTTAAGCTCATATAAGGACATTTTCTTTGTTAAGCAAGTGTATATGTTCTTTGAACATTTGTTTATAGTAAATAGTGGACATACTAAGCTGGGTTTTTACCTGAGATATAGTGGAGATACCTCATCTGCCATCTTATAAGAAAGTGTGATCTGGTAGAAAGAACCTGCTTATTTCTCTGGATCTCAGATTCCTTATCTATATAGTGGGAGTGTTGTTTTGGGGTTTGGTGAGATATTGTGTGAAAGTGCCTGAGAATAGTAGCAGTATTTTCCTTTCTTCCTTCTACTCTTTCTTCATTTAACCAAGAAGGGAATGAGAGGAACTTTCCCACTTCTCTGGTTTGCTAATACAGGCAAGTTTGTGGCAATCTCTGAAATACATTAGAACTTTAACAGATTAGTAATAGACTAATAATAGCAATAAGCAATGGTCATTAAATTTACATAGTATGTTAGGCTTTGTAAGATGTGTTTTTTATTTATCTTTTTTACTTCTCATAATGATGTAATGAAGAAGGTATTATGTTATGCGGTAAAGTGTGTTAACTCTAAAGTCAAACCGCCTTGGTTTACATCCAGATTCTCCTGCTTCCTTACTATTGACCTTTGGTGCCTCCCTCTCCTTCCTGGGCTCTAATTCCCTATCCATACAGTGTCTCCCTTACAAGGTTGTTGTGAAGACTAACGCAACAATCGTGCCGAGCATCATGCAGGTATCAAATACCTACCTATTATCTTACTTAATGCTTGCTCAATAAAATGCTTAGTGCTTACTCAATGAAAAATTTAAATCAGAGACTTTAGGTGACTTTAAAAAGTTAAAATAGGCAGTGTGAATCTAACATATGGTTTAGATTGTGGTCTTCTGATTCCAAACGGTATGATACTGCCATTATAACTATCTTGTTATCCGGGAGGTTCCACATGAAGCTTGTGTAATGTCAAAATGATCACGGTATGCCATATGTTGATTGCCTTTATCCTTGTTTGAGAACTTATGTACCCTGATGAGGCATAGAGGATCAAGAGTGAGCAAGTAGGCCAGATCTGGTCCATTGGTTTGCACCAGTAAGGGCTTAGGAAATGTGTGTTGGATGAATGAATAAATTGGGGATTTGTTTATCATTAGATTTGTAGGGTAAAATTTCTGTTGCCATGTACTGTATCTTTCTCCACAAGAAGAGGCAATTCAAGTGTGCTTACTTCTCGTTTCGATTATGTGGATGTAGCATGAAAGAGCCTCAGAGGCCATTAACTCAGTTTGGTACACTATGATAATTCACCATTGTGACAGTATTTTTGTTTGTTAAGGTGGTTATTTTAGGGGAAAAAGATTTTGTAAAGAGGGTGAAGTAAAATAATTGACTTCACTTGAGTTGAGGACCACTAACCTTTTAGAGAAAAGGTTTTCCAGAAATTCGTCACTGTGTCTTAAAAGCTCCCACTGAAGAAAAAAGCGCAGTTCTGATCATTGTTGATAACCCTTAAACCTAAAATGAATTATCCTTGTCTGTCTATGTAGCATTTTATTTCCAAATTTAAATTCTTGTTGGCCTTATCTAATACAGTGTATATTTAATGTCTCGGGTTTATCCTTTAAGCCACATTAAGAATTTTGGTCCTACCCGAAACAAATGTTGAGTCACCCTGATGGGAAAAATTATGCAAGAGGCAAAACCCTGAGAAGAAATGAGAGATGAAGGAGCTTGCAGCGCGGTTACCGTAGAACATATCAGGAAGTACTCACAAATTCTCAGTGGACTGAAACTTACCTGGGTACCACAGAGTATTATGTTTTTGGACCCAGGAAATAGAATTCAAATATATCACAAGTCTTTTTTTTTTTTTAAGATCTTATTTATTTATTTGAGAGAGAGTGTGAGGGGGTGAGGAACAGAGGGAAAGGGAGAAGCAGACTCCCCCTGAGCATGGAGCCCACAGGAGGCTTGATCCTGGGACTCCAGGATCACACAGCAGATGTTTAACCGACTGAGCCATCCAGGTGGCCCTGTACTGCAAGTTTTAACATCAGAAAGGTATTGAGCAACCAAGCTGTTAGGATGGATGCTAAGAAAAAGAGGGCTTATCAAGAAATTGAGCAGTGGGGACAGAAAAAAGAAGACAGATTTGAGAAATATTAGGATTTGAAATGGGATTTTGACTGAATTTGAGATTGTAGAGCAAGAACTATGGATGACTCCCTGTTTTTTTGCTTGGGAAGGTAGATGGTTGGAAACTTTACTGAGATGAGGAATCTTGAGAAGGAAGAGCTATTGAGGTCAAGGTTGTGCGTTATTTTTGGACATGTTATATTTAAGATAATCGCAGGACATTTATTTATTTAGTATTTGTAATATGCAACGTGCTGGGCTAGAAGTCTGTGAGAATAATGGAAAGACAGAATATTAATCTTTACAAAATTTTTATTTTATTAAGGAAGAAAAGATATAACTACGACTATCTGTAATGTGTAGTAGATTATTCTAAGAGCTGTTGCAAGGGAGAGCAAGTCAAGTCCAAAGATTTCTATGATCTGCAAAATGATTATAATGTCTCTGTGCTTCTAGTTAAGTTTCATTTGACATTTTGTTTGTAACCTCGCTATCAGTGATGAAAATTTTGTTAGACTTAAAGAACTTTTATACGTATCGACGACTTTAGGTAGCAGCAAATAAATACATATCAGTTTACAATTCATATTTATACAATGGTATGTACTTATGTACATATACAAATATATAGTATATATATATTTCTCTCTATATATTCTGAATATAGAAAAATATACTCTTCTTGGAACAGAACCTCTACTCTATTTTGTAAATTTCAACTTTCTCCTTGCATCTATTTTTAATTGAATCTTACTCTATTTACTGAAGCCACAATAGTAAATAAGATGTATTTTAGCAATTTAAAGTTGAATATTACCATGTAAATTTGCTAATAAAATTTAATCCTTTTTATTAGGCATTAGTATATTATTTTTATGCATTAAAAATTTTCCAAAATATTTCTTAAGACTGATAATAATCATTTATACATAAAAATAATAAATTTTATATACTGATTTTTACTTTCAGTAGCCCAATAATTTAAATTATTTTCATTAGGCCAAGTACATTTAGTAGTACATTAAACCATATTTCTTGATTTGTTATATTAGAAAGAAAAGTAATTTATATCTTTTATTATTAATCCATTTTAATGGATATGTAATTTCTGTAGGCTTTTCTTTCTTAGTAAAGTCATACTTTCTATGTAACCCATTTAAAAATATTTGTGTAGCTTCGAGTTGAAAGCTGCTTAAATTTGTTTTTGTATTTCAAGGTTTCTACATAAATGTATGTGCTACTAATTTTGAAAGAAGAACAAAGCCCCTGTGAATTATATTGTAGATGTTAATGACATTGTTAAAATAATGACAGATTGCTTTAATGGTGGATATGCACTTAATTGGAGGAAGCCTAACAAAATGTGCTATTTCATACTACTTAAAAGAGTTAGTCAAGAGCCATCACCTACTTACAGTCATGTTGTAACCCAAATCACAAAGCATGTACGGTATCAAAACTGATAAAAAATTCCAAGAGGCATGTATTCATGCACTGTACATTCATTCATTCAGATACCATTAAATAGTGTTTGTTAACCTTTAATTCAGATGTCTGCAGTAAGATAACATAATGTAAAACACAAGTCAATGGAGGGTCGTAAAACTGTTTCTTGCTACAGTTTTTATTAGCCTGCTACTCTACTCGATGCTGAAGTGCTGTTACACCCTGAAGCAAGGCTTGTATATAAGTACCGTATCAATATATGATAATACAAATTTAACCTATTAAATATGTGACAAGTGTTATGTTTATTTCTAGGACCTATATGAAAATATAGACATTTTTATTGATAAATATCACCATATCCTACTCTATATCATGGGCTTGCCCTTGCAATTCAGAGGCCCCATGGGGACTCTTGGCTGCACCCTCCAACTTTTATTGTTGTAAAACCCAGAGTGGTTTAGCTACCCAGGGGATTTTTCATTTAAGTTTTGTTAGCTTTTATATTTTTAAAGGCTATGCATATACATATAGATATATATTTTGCTTAGATTAAAGGGAAGATTATCCTACTAAAATTGGTAGGACTCTATGGAGGCTTTTAATTATGTTCTTTTCACATTCTGTATGTTCTAATTTTTCTACAAGGAACATGAATTCTTGCATAGCAAAACAATTTTAAATGAAGCTGGTTATTGTTGCATAGGAAAATGTGGTGGCGAAACCAGTGCTAATCCCTTGTTTATACCCCCAAATTATCCCCTTACAACAGGAAACCTCGATATTACCCTGGGGAAGAGCTTTCATTGAAATTTAACATTCATTTGATCACCAGAGAAGCCAGGCGTGTCATTTACTCAACATTGATGGAAATTACTTCTTTATGTCCTTCCAAATACAAAAGTTTAGAATGAGGACAGGCTCATGAGTAATAGCCACCAAAGATATCCATACTGCCCCATCAACACCTTGGATAGATCGGACCAGTGCTCAAACTTTGGATAGAGTCAGAAAACGGGGCTCACTTGTTTTCCGTTAGACTCATATCTTTCCTGGCTAAGGGTTGATAGAATTAAGAATTTGTGTGTGTGTGTGTGTGTGTGTGTGTGTGTGTGTGTGAAAAGTTTACCTGGATTGGTAATAAAGTAAAATATTTAAGAGACTTTGAAATACAAACTTCACACTAAATGAACTACTTACATACAACTACAAATCAGTTTTTCTTTGTGCTGGTAAGAATGTGGTTGACAATAGCTTTTAAATCCATTTAGGTAAGGGGTAAAGAATCTTGGGTGAATTTCCTTGTATGTCCTTTCTGCCTTTCCGTTAATATTTATACACACTCAAACACAAACACACATTCACACACTCACATACACAAACACACACACACACACACACATTCAGATTTAAAATTTCAAATCCTCCTGAACGAAATCTATTTACATAAGTTCTGTAAAATGACTAATGTGTTCATGGATCACAAGAAATAAAGTGTGTGGCTCATTGGTACTGTCTCATTTCTTTTTTTTTTTTTTAAAGATTTTATTTATTTATTCGACAGAGATAGAGACAGCCAGCGAGAGAGGGAACACAAGCAGGGGGAGTGGGAGAGGAAGAAGCAGGCTCATAGCGGAAGAGCCTGATGTGGGGCTCGATCCCACAACGCCGGGATCACGCGCCCTGAGCCGAAGGCAGACGCTTAACTGCTGTGCCACCCAGGCGCCCCGGTACTGTCTCATTTCTTGCCAGTTTTCCAGAAGTCATTGTTGCATCTGAGTCTCACCTTTCTTCATAGGTGAGTCCAGTGTATTTGTTCAGGGATGATAACGGATTCAATGCACTACAACTTTGCTTTGCTGTTTGATGATTTCAACTTTCTGCATTAATAAAATACAGATTCCCTATTCTTTCTCATGGGCTCACACCTAAAACAATTTTACTTATTTCATTTCAGTATGTACAGGTTACAAATAAGAGGCCATTATGGTAATTCTCAAGCTATTTTCCTCTTTTCCAAAGCTTGCAACTTCTTTCTATTTACATGTTAAGTTATTAGATCATATTTGGAACCCATAAATGTCTAGGACATATATGACATTAGAATTCATATAATTTTTTTTTAAGATTTTATTTATTTATTTGACAGAGAGAGAGAGACAGCTAGCGAGAGAGGGAACACAAGCAGGGGGAGTGGGAGAGGAAGAAGCAGGCTACCAGCGGAGAAGCCTGATGTGGGGCTCAATCCCAGAACTCCAGGATCACGCCCTGAGCCGAAGGCAGACGTTAAATGACTGAGCCACCCAGGCACACCTAGAAGTCATATAATGTTAAAATAGCTAACTAGGGGCGCCTGGGTGGCACAGCGGTTAAGCGTCTGCCTTCGGCTCAGGGCGTGATCCCGGCGTTATGGGATCGAGCCCCACGTCAGGCTCCTCTGCTATGAGCCTGCTTCTTCCTCTCTCTCTCCCCCTGCTTGTGTTCCCTCTCTCGCTGGCTGTCTCTATCTCTGTTGAATAAATAATAAAAAAAATCTTTTAAAAAAATAAAAAATAATAAAATAAAATAGCTAACTAAACTCAAGAATTCAGATTTAAATCTATTATTAACCCTTCTCATGGTTTCCGATCATTCATAATTAGTTCTATGAGATTGTTTATGTTATGTATGCTGGTAAACAGAGTCATTTCTTCCAACTAAATTGTCTCCTAACACTTTGACTCCTTTTATTAGGATAGTGGTCAAGTTATTGTGTCTTCAATTAAGAACAATTACAATTTGGACTGGTTTAGTTATTGCTAAAGGTGAGTAGTTTGTTAATGGAATTGGAAGTGAAGTTTCTTCTCCTTTTTAAAAAAATATTTCCCTGCCCTGATATTGCATTCTACTAACTTTGCCTAAATGTTTGAAAAGTTTGAGCCTGTTCAAATGCCTTGCTTGCTGAAATCATTTCATTCCAGTCACATTCTTTTCTGACTCTCAAACCACTGGACAGTATCTTTTCCTGAAACATCATGTCAATAGCTTGTTGGAAGATTAGAAAAAGGTGAATTTTGTATTAGTTTTTTTCTGGTGTATAACAAATACTCCCAAATTTAGCGGGTTAAGAAAATATGCATTTATTATCTCACTGTGTCTGTATGTCAGGAGTATCATGAGCTGCCATCAAGGGATCAGCTAGGGTCCGACCCTTTCTAGGATCAGGGGTCTCTTTTAGGTGCACATTATTTTTGGAAGAATTCTGTTCTTTATAGCTATAGGATTAAGGTTTTCTTTTCCTTGCTGGCTGCAACTGAGGGCCACTCTCAGGTCGTAGAGGTCACTCCCAGTTACTTCCCATATGACTCCCCGACACAACTCTTACAATATGGAAACTACTTTTTGAGGCCAGAAGGGGAATCTCTCTAACCTCAAAGAAGGCCTAAGCTAGCTTTTAAAAGGCTTCACCTGATTAAGCCAGGCACCCAGATAATCTCCCTTTCGATTAATTTAGTCAACTGATCGGGGCCTTTTATTACTACTATAAAGTCCCTTTGCCCTTGCCGTATAAGGAAACTGAATCATGGGCATAACACAAGGGTGGAAATCCTGGGGCCATCTTAAAATTCTGCATCCTAAAATTTGTATTTCAGATAGTTTAGGAAACTGCACATTGAGGGGAGAAGGTTAAAACTGATATAACTGGTAGGCATTGTTTTTTGTCCTGCAGAAATTATATCTCACTGTTTCTTTGTTCAGGACATACAGGAAGGGCTGATTTCAAGTCTCCTTTTTCAATGTGAAGTGTACTCAAAATGCAATTTTGAGTTTCCTGTTTCCTACCAGCATTGCATCTCACAGTTTGCCTTTGTTGATAATAATCCATATTTACAATTAAAAATAATAGCTACAATGTATTGAACATCTACTATGTATTAGTTATATAAATACTTTTTAATCCTGGAGGTTTTTTTTAACTCTACAAATGTATCGTTATTACTATTTTATAGGTGAGGAAACCAAAGATCAAAAAGTCTATGTTATTTTCTGAGTGTCACAAAGATTGTAGGGATAGAAGTTGTGAGGGTTAATTTTATGTATCAACTCAACTGGGCTAAGGGATGCCCCAGTAGCTGGTAAAACATTATTTCTGGGTATGAGGGTGTTACTGGAAGACATTAGCATTTGATTAAATAGACTGAGTAAAGAATGTCCACCCTCCCAAGTATGGGCTAGCATCATTCAATCCATTGGGGACCTGAATAGAACAAAAGGCAAAAGAAAGGGCAGATTCTCTCTCTTTTGTTCAACTGGGACATTTTCGCTGCCCTTGGACGTTGGAGCTACTGGTTCTCAGGCTTCAGACTCTGAAATGTACACAATCACCATCCAGTCCCTTGGTTCTCAGGCCTTTGGACCCAGACTAAATTAAACCTCTGGCTTTCCTAGTTTTCTAGCTTTCAGATGGCAGATTGTAGGACTTCTCAGCCTCAGTAACTGCATGAGCCAGTTCACATAAGTCGTCTCCTTTTTTATGTATCTGTATATCATATTGGTTCTGTTTCTCTGGAGAACCTTGACTAATACAGGGGACTTATGTGAATTAGGTCTAATTCTAAAGTTTGTGGGTTTTTTCCTTTTATTTACTGTATTGAACAACCGTATGGATTAGGTGAAGTTGACATAGCCCGTATGAAAGTCTACTGAGCCCCAAATGACTAATGTGTAGTCAAATCTCACTCAGAGCAGTTTCTTCTACAGCCTTGGGATTTGGTATTAAAAGGGTTTAAATCTATAACCAGAAAGAAAGCTTGATGCTAAATAGATGTGTGTGTTTCATTGCACCATTGATGTGGTAATAGATTATGCTACTTCCAGGGATGTGGTGGAAGGTTGATGGAAAAAGGGTTAAAATACCTGTGTGCTTTATTGCAGTTTAATGTGATTTTCTCCATTGTTCCATGTGAACATAAAAAGCTCTAAATACTTCTAGAATATTCCCTAGGGTCAATCACTTTGTTAATGCACATTCAAATTTGAAAATGTCTTCTTTCTAAAGAAAGCTAAGTTTACTAGGACGTGTGATTTACGGCACCACCCCCACGCTCCTCTCTTTTATCTATATATTTATCTTATAAGAGGTATAGTTAGGTGTCTTAGACATTGCTCACTTTAGGACAAAAAGCTTCCTTGTGAGAATCACCTCTTGTAGAAATCAGCTCTCCCAGAAGATTTGCACCTACTTCTGGTTTAGAATTACTGAATATATTCCATGCAATACTGCATGGAGTATTCGCAAGCAGCATACCCATGGGTGCATGAAAAGCGTTGTTACTAGAACTAGAAAGTAAACACTTTCTAGGTCTTTTGTGGTAGTTTGCAGATTCCAGAAAGTCAACAAAGACTTGCGCCATAGTCCCTAAGATACTATATGACTAATAAAGGGTCTTCAGCTTTTCAACATATAAATATAAAGGGCTGAGAATTTGGGCTGTCTGGGTGGCTCAGTTGGTTAAGCATCTGACTTTGGCTTAGGTCATTATCTCAGGTTCCTGGGATTGAGTGCCACATCAGACTCCCTGCTGAGCAGGGAGCGTGCTTGTTCCTCTCCTTCTGGCCCTTTCCCTGCTCATGCTTACTCTCTCTCTCAAATAAATGAATGTGTTTTTTTAAAGGGCTGAAATTTATAAGCAGTTGATGAAAAGTATTGATATACAAAACTTTGTTAATACTTTGATTCACTGTCAAACACTAGTGAAAATGTATGGCAGATACCCCCTTTTTATGATTCCCTCCCTTTTGAATTCTTCCCTTAATTACCTCTTCCCTAAGTCATCCTGGTCCTTTTAGAGAAGGCATTGCATAATACCGAAAAACAGAAATTTGGTAAAAAGCTAATTCAGTAAGACTCAGTGGGACATGAACTCCAGGATGGATGTGCCATTTATTATTTATACCAAAGGGTGCTTTGACATAACTATATCCTACCAAGAAAATGTTGACTCTAGTTTGTAAAATCAGCCCATTAAAGTGTAACTATTGTTAAGATTCCCTAAAACAAGCAAATAAATATAACACTCTGTTGGGAACACTTAACAACAACACCGGAAATAGAAATATTGACTAAGTTTTGGAGGAATATAATTTTGGTGACATTGTGACCCTAAAAGATGATGTTACTATTTAGCTGACTTCATAGCATGGTCCAGAGAAATAGGTGTCAGCCATAAAGTATTCTGCATATTTGCCCCACTTACTCCTCACAAATCCATGAGAAAGATTATTTTCCTCATGTTGGCAAGGATGAACATTAACCTGCTTCATGAATATAGAAGCACCTCCAGTGCAAGGATAATGGATTATTAACCATGCACTTCAGTACCTTACACTGGGCTAGCATGTAGTTGGTTCTCAATAAATGTTGGATGCCTTGTGTTCTTACACCTGGATGGGCAGAGCTAGAATTCAAACCCAGCTCTGTCTAAACTCAAAGGTAAATCAGTTGTTCCATGTGGATAAATATAAAGTTGTATATTTGCATATAAAAGTCAGAATGATAGTTAACATGATTGCACCACAAAAACAGCCATGGATCTTGGCCAGTTTTAAGAGGTATACCTTCTTTAATTACACTCTGCTTTGCTCCAGCTGACTGGGGGTCGGGGACACATACCTTAAGAGGACTGTCATCAATGTCAGTTTCTTTCCTCCCTCCCCTCCCTTTCCTTCCTTTCTTCCTTTCTTCCTTCCTTCCTTCCATGTGTATTTATACATTTTATATACATATTATATTTTATATTTATACATACACACGTACACACACACACACACACACACACGGGTTTCAGCCCAGACCTTTCTTCTGAACCCTACATTAGTTTATCCAATTATTTTATTTATTTATTTATTTATTTATTTATTTAACATATCTACTTAGAAATCATAAAAACATCTCCACTCAAAAAAAACAAAACAAACAAACAAACCCACAAACCACCCTTAAGTAAGTACCAATAGAGCAGGAAATACAGTTCTTTTGTTCATGACTGTTTCCTCAGAGTTTAGTATGCTTCCTGACATAAAGTAGTTTTTAAGAAATGTGCTTCATGGGCTGAGTGAATACATGACTTTAAAAAAAGTTCATAATCTTCCCCATGCCCTGACATTCCTGTCCAAATCTGCTTTTCCTCTTGCAATTCTTACACTACCTTTTTTCCTGGTTGCTCACATCTAAAATGTAGGAGTTACCTGCTACATGCCATCTCATTTACCTTCACAACCCTCATGGCAGGAGCTATAACTGACGCCCACAGCATGTCACTTCCCCTCCTTGAGAACTTGAGTTTTCGCCTGTTCTCTATTTCAGCTCTTATTGCTGTCATTCAAGTCCATGCCTTTTTTTCAGGATGATTGGACTAGTCTCCTAAATGTTGTCTGTGCCTCCAGTTTTGAAATCCTTGAATCCATCTTCCATTTTATGCTGTTACCTTTCTGAAATACAAATACAGTTATGTTACTTGTCAGTTTAGAACCTTTCAGTGACTTAACTTTATTTAGACAATTATAGCTAACACTTTGAAAGAAAAAAAAACACAAAAAACAAAAACAAAAAAAGATGACAACAAAACACCCCACAATGGATCCTATGATTATTAACATTTATTTTGGATTCTATTCCTGCCAGCTTGTTCTAGAACCTTTCATTATCAATTGTTATTTCATTATCATTATTTCTCTTTCTTGTAGATTCTATCTCTTCTGCTTGACTGGAATCATCTCATCAACATTTAAATATGAAAAATAATTTCTGTTGTTAAAAAAGGAATTTAAATCCCTTGACCCACCATGACTCTTCAGCAAACCTAATTTTAGTTCCCCCTTTGTAAGCAGTTGTCTGCCTCCTGCTCATTTCTCACCCTACCACATCTGACTTTCTCCGCCATTACTCCACTGAAATTTCTCCCATCAGTGTTGACACTGACTTCCCTGTTGCTGATTCCAGTATTCAGAACTCATCTTGCTTGACTTAACAATATCGGCTAGCTCTCCACCACTTTTTTCTTCCTTGAAAAATTCCCTTCCTTCAGCTTCTGTGACACGATACCCTCCTTGGTTTCCTTCTGTCTCTCTGGCTGTTTTTATTTTCTGTTGCAACCTCTTTCTCCTCTGTCTGGACATTGAATGATAGTTTCTCAGAACATAATCCTAAACTCTCTACTTAAATCTCCACTTGACATCTGAAGGTAACTTCAAGTATTTATTGAGTGCCCATTATGTATTAGGCACAGTGCTAAGAAATTAAAAAACTAAAAAAACCAAAACAAAACAGCTCCTGACATCTAGGAACTAGTCTGACACTTACAGCTAGACCATGTTATTCTCCTCTTGTATATAAATTATCTCACTAACATCAGACAAAGTCACTGAAACTGTGAGACAAAACAAGACCACTTCATAACTTTATTGAAGTACATTCAAGATCACTGTGCAAAATAGCAAACACTCCTCTCTCCTGGCTAATGTGAGCAGCTTTTTTTTTACCAGTTAGAACATTAAGCCTTGGCTCTAGTCAGCCTTCTCAAAGGATACAATTTACTGAAACACCCAATCAGAGAATTGTCCCCATTTTCTGACAGCACCTAATCTAGAGCAAACCCCTGCTTGCTTGGATTTTCCCCAAATCACACAACCAAAACCCAAATCTTATAATAGTTTCTTTCTAAGGCATCTTACAGAGATATCCACAGTCCCCTGTTGTTCTTTCTGAATGATGCTAATCGAGCTTTTCAACTACAAGTATGTTACTAATGATCTTTGACTGGAGAGCATTGGTGATAGTAAACATGTTAAGTGGAATATTTTATTTAATCCTTGTAACAGCTCTACAAATTGTAATTACTGTTACCATTATCTTTCTTAGTATACATGTGAACAAACTGAGGCTTATGGATGTTTTTTAAAAAATTTAACCCAAGCTCACATGTTTAGATTGTAGTAGAGCATTTAAACTCAGGAAATTTAAATAGAGAGCTAGAGCTCCTAAGACATTCACTGAACTTTCTCAAAGAATACTCATATTATTGAATAGATTGAGTATGTGAATTACCTGACTGTATTACCACTTCTAAATTACAACCCCTAACTTTAAAATATAGAATTACTAGCTCCTTTATGTCTCAGAGCTGTCATTTGTATTTCCTTCTCTTTGTGGATTACCCTAGAATGCTGCCCCTCCTCCATCTGACCTGTATTTGCAAACACCTACTAACTTTCATAACTTCAGCTAAGTCCTGAATTCTGCTATAAAGCCAGGAAGAATTGATAACTTTTTCCATCCTTAAAACCTGCACATTCTTTAGTCGTAGTTCAGAATACATTGAATACCTGTCTCCTCATCTAGGCTGTGAACTACACAAATACAGGAATAATGTTTATTAATCTTTCCCCATGTTAGACACCTAACAGGAACTAAGTAAACATATATTGAGTACATAATAAACAAATCCTGAAATAATGTATTTCTGTTATTTTAAGTGCAGTAGTACTATCTATATTCTGCCTCTGGTTGATTTAAAAGAGATTCCGTAAAAGAATTCCTGACTAAATGGGGAGGCCCTACTTAACTGTGATTAGTTTAACAGTGTCCTATCTAACTCAATTATTCAGATAAGCCAGGCAACATCATTTAGTGTCCATTAAGGTTGAATCTTCCTAAGACATACGAATGGCTAACCAGACACATGAAAAAATGCTCAACATCACTAGCCATCAAGGAAATACAAATCAAAACCACAGTGAGATATCGCCTCACACCAGTCAGAATGGCTAAAATTAACAAGTCAGGAAACAAGAAATGGTGGCGAGGATATGGAGAAAGGGGAATCTCTTAAACTATTGGTGGGAATGCATACTGGTGCAGCTCCCTAGAAAATAGCAAGGAGATTCCTCAAAAAGTTAAAAATAGAACTACCCTATGACCCAGCAATTGCACTACTAGGTATTTATCCAAAGGATACAAATAAAGTGATTTGAAGGGGCACATGCACTTCAATGTTTATAGCAGAAATGTCCACAATAGCCAGAACTGTGGAAAGAGCCCAGATGTCCATCAACAAATGAATGGATAAGGAAGAGGTGGTGTGTGTGTGTGTGTACATATATGTACACATATACACACACATACACACATGTATATGTATATATACATATACATACATGTATGTACACATACAGATACACTGGAATATTACTCAGCCATCAAAAAGAGGGAAATCTTGCCATTTGCAATGATGTGGATGGAACTAGAGGGTATTATGCTAAGTGAAATAAGTCAGTACGAGAAGACAAATACCATATGATTTCACTTACATGTGGAATTTAAAATACAAAACAGATGAACATAGGGGAAAGGAAGGAAAAATAAAATAAGATGAAATGAGAGAGGGAAACGAACCATGAGACTCTTAACTATAGGAAACAAGGGGTTGCAGGAGGGGAGGATGGTGGGGGATGGGGCACTGGGCACTGAGTAACGAGCAGTGGGTATTGTATGCAACTGATGAATCACTAAATTCCACCTCTGAAACTAATAATATACTGTATATTATTTAAATTGAATTTAAATTAAAAACTTTTTTAAAAAAGGTAGAATCTTCCTAGAAATGATATGAATAAATTTGTCAGTTTCTTTCTCTTTTAAAATTTTTTCTTTTAATTTTACTGGCAATATACTATGTGCTCATAGGTCTTTCTCCTGAAGAAGCTCAAAGAATAATAAGAGAAACAGACATGACGATAGAAAGTTGCAACACCCGCACATGTATAGGAGATATAACAAGGCTTACACTCTAAGAAAGTAAGAATAAAAAATTATAAGTAAACCAAGGGAACCATGCATGATTGCTAAGGGATTTCTGGGCACACTATGCTAGAAAATTTCATGAAGAAAGGAGTTCTAGTATAATAAGTAGAATGTTCTACCCAACAATCTTAATATTATCAGGAGCTATGGCTTAGAATATCACTGTCCAACGGAAATAGAATGTGAGCCACACAAGTATTTTTAAATTTTCTAGCGGTCACATTTAAAAAAATAAAAAGAAATGGAATGAATTTTAATAGTATAGTTTATTTGACCCAATGTGTCTGAAATATTATCATTTCAATATGTAATCAGTTCAAAAAGTGTTAATGAAATGTTTTATATTTTTATTTCAAGGTAAGCCTTTGAGACCTGGTATGTGTTTTAACTTATAGTACCTCTCCATTTGTATTAGTCACTTTTCAAGGGTTTAAAACTTGCATGTGGTTAGATAGCTCAGCTTTAGAACATTGAAACATTTCTGGCTTTAGGAAATTTAGTCATGGCTTTCTAATTCTAGCAAAAATTGTAACCTGCCAAAGACCTACTAAGTCAATAATGACAATAAGTGTTCTTTTACTTTACAATATACAAGGTTGTATGATTAAAATTCTTCTTTTTAATTTTTTAAGTATATTTAAGTATTTTCCTTCCTGATACAGTTGAGCGATGTGGTGATAGATTCAGCTATCATAATATTACCAGTATATATTTGTAATCTATTGACGACTTAAAGAACTGTATCTTCCTGTCAGATTTCAATATCATAATCTCATTGTAACTATAAATTTATCAAGAAAAGCTTTTGCTTATCAGAACTTTCACATTTTCCAAGAATAGGATCACGTAATTCCAAAATACACTGACAGAGATATGCGACTGAAAATATTAGAGACATTTCATTATGTTCTTCAGGGTGCAATAGCTCAGAATCATCTTACCGATAGTAATAGACAAATTGGATCCAGGGCTCCCAGGTGAAGTTTTTGGTAATCAAAAGAAATCTAGGCTTAGCTCTCAAGTATTTAAAAGACCACTGAAGTCTCTTGAAAACTTATAATACTTTGATTCCAATTAGGAAGGTGATAGAAATAATAAAGTCCTCTTTAAGGAAAACTCACCCTATAATGATAGAGCTATAAAGTGAAAATGTAACTCTATTGCTGTCATGAACCTACATTTACTATGGAAAATTTCCAATCTATTGGAGGTGATTGGTATATCTTGGATGAATTTGAGTTTAAGATCCTTGCACTCAGGTGGATATAATATCTTCTTGATAAACAGAAGCAAAATGTTATTTTATTTTTGGTGGGCTTTTCTTATAGCTCATAACTATTTTCTGAAAAATGTTGCTAGGCTCTAACCCTAAGCTACGAAGAATAATGTCGGAAATTAGTAAGCGCTCCACCGGCCTTTTTGTGCATATTTACCTAGAATACGCATATATAATCAATGTTGCTATTCTGTTCTTGTTGAAGAGTTCATCTTTTAATTTTTTTCTCCTCATTATCATTTATTCATTATCGTTGGTCCATGCTAAGAATATAGTAGAAGATGGCTATTCATGGACACAAAATGGGAGCCCATGCACTAGTGAGAGCCACCAGAAATTTAAAGTGGTTCCATTTATTCCTGAATATAAATTCCTAACATTGGGAGACAATATAAAATTGATTCAACCTTGAGGACTTTTGATACATTCCCTGTGTGAGACATCCTGCTATATAATTCCTGTTTTTGTTTTCTTTTTATTCTCCTTTCCTGGCCCCCAAACCAGCTCCAAATGAACTGTAGCACAGGCATCTAAGATCCTGAGAGGAGATCTTGGATAGAGAAGGTGGGAAAAGGGGTCCCTGTCATAGAAGAATATGGAATCCCCATGGTGGTTTTCTTCCTGTCGTTGTGCTACACTTGCTTGGAACTATACAAGAAGACAGGAGGCTAAAGCTCTGATAGCATCCTGTCTTTCTGCCCAGAAGGTAAAGGGCTCCTGAGAACTGGAAGGTATGGTAGAAAACCCTGGCAGGAGAAAGCTAGAAAAGGGCATCTGTAATTTTCTATTTGAGCTGGCACAAATACTAATGTCACACTGCACATGTGTGGAACTTAACCAAAGGAGTGCAACAAAGGCTTTGAACCTGGATTTACATATATAAACACCAGTTCTTTGAATTTTTAAATAATCACTCTTTTTTCTGTAATTTAAAAATTAGAGATTTATCTATAGTAGTAAGGTTAAATGAGGTAGATTGAAAGGCAAAAGCATTATTAGAGATATAAAGAAGTACTGTGCCATAGAGAATAAAAATTTGTATACATCTAATAACACAATGTCAAAGTATATAAAGCAAAAATCAACAGAATTACAAGATGAAATAGACAAATTCATAATTATAGTGGGAGACTTTAACAAAGCTCTTCTAATCAATAGAATAATCGCACTTTTTTATATTTGTATATTTTAGATGTGTGTCTTATTTATCCATATAGTTGTTAATTTAATTTAATTTTAATTTGAGATTCTTTGTCTCTTAATTGCAGCCTTAGCATATTTACATTTAGCATATGTACCGACATTTGAGTTTAGCTCTATTACCTTAAGTGTTTTCTATTTTCTCCACATTCCCTAGGTTTCTTCTTATTTTTTTTATTTTTTATTTTTTTAAAGATTTTATTTATTTATTTGACAGAGATAGAGACAGCCAGCGAGAGAGGGAACACAAGCAGGGGGAGTGGGAGAGGAAGAAGCAGGCTCATAGCCAAGGAGTCTGATATGGGGCTCGATCCCATAACGCCAGGATCACGCCCTGAGCCGAAGGCAGATGCTTAACTGCTGTGCCACCCAGGCGCCCCCCTCCCTAGGTTTCTTTTTAGATTATTTGAGGTTTTTTTAAATACCATTTTTCCTTCTTTTAGCTTGAAATTATACACATGTCTAATATTTTATTAGTGGTTTCTCTGGATATTGCAGCCTGAATTATTGACTTAGAAAATCTAATATTAATTGGCACTTTTAACATCTGAAAGGACAGTTGTAAGGACTTTGGAATTTTGGAATACCTTAACCATATTCCCCCTCTTGACTTGTATGGCATTATTATCTTATAGTTTAATTATATATATGAACTTTACATATAATTATTATATATGTTATATATGTGTGTAATTACTTTTGTCTTAAACCATCAATATTAATTCAGATTTACTCATGTGTTTAAACTTTTCATGTTTCTCGTTGGATGTCCCAGCTTCCACCTAGGGTTATTAGCCATTTGCCTAAAGAATAACTGATCATACTTCCTTTATTTCCTTTTGTGGTCATTAGCAGTCAAAAGCAGCTGTGTACTATCATACACCTACTTTCTTTTTCATTCTATAACACTCCCCGTATCTGTGTTTTGAAGTCCTTCATCAGTATTAGAAAGTTCTCAGCTATAATCTTCTCAGCTATTGTTTCTTTCCTGTTCTCATCTTTTTCTCTTATTCCTGAATTCAGTAAGTTAGCTCTTTCATGGTATCGTCTGTGTCCTACATACAATGTTCTATATTTTCCATTCTTTTGTCACTTCTTTTTTATTCTGTAAATTTTCTTCTTCTTCTTCTTTTTTTTTTTTTAAGATTTTATTTATTTGTTTGACAGAGAGAGACAGCGAGAGAGGGAACACAAGCAAGGGGAGTGTGAGAGGGAGAAGCAGGCTTCCTGCTGAGCAGGGAGCCTGATGCGGGGCTTGATCCCAGGACCCTGGGATCATGAGCTGAGCCAAGGCAGACACTTAATGGCTGAGCCACCCAGGTGCCCCTCTGTAAATTTTCTTCTAACCCATGTTCCATTTTCCTATATGTTTTGTTAGCTATATCTTATCTGGTGTTAACCCATTTGCTGAGTTCTTATTTTGGTTATTGTATTTTTGTATTTTACAATTAAGAGAATTCTCATTTCATTCTTTTATATATTTTGAAGTAGCTGATGAAATTCTGTATTTTCTTTTATATCATTGAACTGTTATATATTTTATGTAAGATAACTCCAATTTTGTATTCCATTTGGATATGTTTCTGTTGTTTATTGTTTTCTCTGTCTTTATTCATTTGAGTTGCCTTGTGGATCTATTTTGTTGTTTGTTTCAATGTGCTAGACCTTGTGTTCCAGAATTGTTTGCAGAAGTAATGTAAAGCTTACCTTCCTATAGAGATGAATTTTGTTTGCTTTTCAGGCTCCTGGTAGCACAACTAGTATGGGATTACCATAATCCAAGTTTAGTAATTGAGATGATTCACTTACTCTTCAGTTCTCAAATTTGTCTTTCTTTTTATAGTTTACCCTATATACTTCTGGATTATCAGGTCTACCTCCTTTGTGGGACTTAAACAGCAGTCTTTTTCTTTGTAGTCCATGGAATTCATCAAAAGTTGGGCTTAGCCTTTCAGTCATTTAGGGACATTTTCAGGAATCAGCAAAGATATCAAGTAATACAAATTGATAATATTATCCTGAGAAGCTTCTCTCAGCTCTTGTCTTGCCTGGAACCACACCTGATAATTCTTCAGTATCTTGTTGTTCTTTGATACTTGCAAGTAGATTTTGGTTTTTCATCCTTTGTTTTTCTTTTCTGTTTGTCCTTAAAAGAAAGATTATACTGATTACCTTGTCCTCCAGTTTTTACCTTCATGAATTCTCCTTTTCTTAAAGCTTGGAGGTTAGTGATGAACTCATGCTGGGAGAATTATTGGAGCCATGCATTTCCAAGTATTACAGGTATATTTACTCCTCCCTATAGGATGTGGGCTATTTAACACTTATTGTTTTGGCCTCTGGGTCTTTCTTAAAACTCTGATGTAAGAGGAAGAGTCTTATTTAATTTCCTTTGCTGTAAATTTCTCACAATTAAACAATATTTTGTAAGCCTTCTTCTAAGAAATTTAATTGAGTTTACAAAAATTATCTCATGTCTAATGTGTTAACAGTTTTATTTTATGTATTAAGTGCAATCATCTTTTTATGGAACTATTTTGTCACATTCTAATGATTTAGAAATTAGATAAGATGTAGAACCAAAATAAAGTTTACACAACAAATAAAATATTGGGCTAAAATAGTACTCTGTTTTCCTTTGCTGGCTCTTCTTGCCACTAGCAGTCTGTTTACTGAGAAACTAAAATTCATATTTTTAAAAACATTGATTCCTCTTTAATGGAGTAAATGTGATTTATAACTTTGGATAGTTTATTGAGGTCAGTTCTTTCTGGCCAAATTATGCAATTTGGATTCTAGTTATTTGGGTTTTTTTTTTTCCACATGTGTTTGATGTTGGTAATGTGACTTTGCAAGACCATCTTTTTAAACAATTTTGCAGTGCATCTTGAAGAAAGGTCATGAAAGAGGCTAGTGGGGGGCTCAAAGATATCAAACAAATGTAGGGATTTCAAAGGAATTCTTTTTTAGAAGAATTCAACCTGTTTATTCAATTATTTCTTAAATACTTACTATGTGCTCACCATACCATAAGATGATGTCTTTTTTTTTCAAGATTTTATTTATTTATTTGACAGAAAGAGAGACAGCCAATGAGAGAGGGAACACAACCAGGGGGAGTGGGAGGGGAAGAAGCAAGCTTCCCAGCGGAGCAGGGAGCCTGATGTGGGGCTCGATCCCAGGACCCTGGGATCATGCCCTGAGCAGAAGGCAGACGCTTAACGACTGAGCCACCCAGGCGCCCCAAGATAATGTCTTAATAGAGATTATATCCTCCTTTGGGTTAGAGATAAAATAAATAAATAAACAAGAAGATCAGCTAGTGATAAATTCTTTTCGGAGAAATAATATAATGTTTTAGAAATCAGTTGGCCAGGAGTAAAATGATCTGTTTTGAGTTTAAAGTGGTAAGTATCTGCTGTTTGGGAAATGGACTATAAGGGCCAATCACAGAGGCAATGAGATGAGTTAGCAGGTGATGGTAGTAGTAGTTCAGGTGAAACATCATGGTGTTGGCAGTAAAGGTCGAATAGACTATGTAATCTGTATTTGCTGATGGATGTGAGGTGGACAAGGAGGTTGCGTACCTTAAAGAGTGAAATCAAAGCCTCCTAGATTACTGATTAAAGTAGTTGGGTGGATAAAGCTGCCATCTAACTGCAAGGGGGATTTTGGAGGAAGGATCCAGTTTTTTGGAGAGCTAGATTCCAAAGAGCTCTGTTTATTGGACATGTAGATTTTACCATGTTAAGATGCCTAAATACCAGCTATGTGAAAACATTGTGAATGAAGTTGTATAAGTGAGTGTGGCATTCCGGTGTAAGTTTGGTGGAGGAAATATGGATTAGGGAGTCATTGGCCTGTAGCCACTTAAAGCCATGGAAGGGGATGAGTGTATCTGGGAAAATGAGCAGGTAAGAAGAGAAGGGAACTCAGAATAGAACTTTAAAAATGCTCAAATATTTAGAGATTGAGCAGAGGGAAAAACAACAACAACAACAACAACAACAACAACAAAGAATACTATAAGGAAACTGAGTCCAGGAAAGAAAACAAAACAGCATGCATAACAAGGTATGTTAGGTACCAACAGAGGCCATGACTGACAAAAGGTAAAATATAAAACATGTTCATCAAAAGCACTTTTTACTAGGCTTGTGCATGAAACAAAGGAGACAGGATAGAGAATGAAATGTTTTAATTGCTCCCCTAATATTATTCCCAAAGAAGCAAAACCTTATAATCTAGAAATTTCACTTCTGGGCATATACTTGAAACAATTGAAGAGATATTCATATACCATGTTCATAGTAGCACTAATCACAACTAAAATGTGGAGGCAGTCAAAGTCTATTGGTAGACAAATGGATATGTGATATATATGCTCAATAGAGTATTATTCAACTTTAAAAAGAGGGAAATTCTTACGTATGTTGCAACATAGGTGAGACTAGAGGACATTATGCTAAGTGAAATAAACCAATCACAAAAAAACAAATACTGAATGACCCCTCCTTACATAGAATAGTCAAAATCATAGAGACAGAAAGAGTGGTGGTTTCCAGGGGCTGAGGGTATAGGAAAATGAGTTACTTAATGGGTACAAAGTTTTCTTTGTACAAGATGAAAAGAGTTCTGGAGATGGGTGGTGGTGATGGTTACATAACAATATGAATGCATATAATATCACTGAATTGCACAGTTAAAATTGGTTGAGATAATAAATTTTATGTCATGTATTTTACAATAAAAAAGTGGAAAATAAGTAAAGATGAAGGGGGAAAATATTTAAGGCTATTAATAGTATCTGGAACCTATCCAGCAGAATTCCATTCAGAAAGAAAACAGAGTCTGGTATTTGGTCACGCAATAAAATTTGTTGAATAAGTGAAACTGTATTTTCAAGGAGACAGAATTGATCAACTAAGAGACGCTGGTAGAGTGCACAACATGTTTATGAACTAAAAGCTCTTCTTTTATGAGCCTGGGGTGTTCTGTCTGTTGACTGGGTTCGTGACACAGATGATTTGGAGGCATGATATTTATAGAGTAGATATAGTCTAAAACGCGTGAAGCATTACTTCATGGCACCCTTCCTTGGGTGAACATTCAGAAGTAAGTCCTCTTTATAATCTGAGTATGTTGGTGCAAAAGTAACAGAACATTGAATAAAAACTAAAACTTTAGCTTTTTTTCTTGGAAGATATTCAAAACAATGAAAATCGTATGCTCAATGGTGTGGCTTAATATGAGAATTGTTTACTTTTTGGGTCAATGCTATTGAATACCAGAAATAGAAAATTAGAATGATATTAAAAATAAGTTTAAATTATATATGATGAGATTCAATAGTCTTTGTATTCTGAAAATATTATTGTGGTCAAAATTTGTAAATGTGGCAGTTGTTGATCCTGATGTAGTCAAAATTATGTGTAGAATCCATACTTTCAGATAGTTGTTTTAAAGATTTACATTATGAATACATTTTTGTTTTATTTTTTATTTTTATTTTTATTTTTTTGAATACATTTTTTAAATATGAAAAACCTTTGAAATTATGCTATTTCAAATGTTTAAATTAGGTGAGATGATTTATCTCAAGTAATGTAAGCAGAGTATAAGAGAGGTGAGAAACCAGACCTAAAAGCTACAAAAGTATTGAATACCTGTTTTTGTAGAACATGGTTCAGGGAGGAGGTAGAAATAATTTTTTATCTGTAGATATTACACAGTTTTAAAAAATTCTCTGATTATGTGTCTTTTCTAACCAATTTCTAATATTTTATACTGAGAAGGAACAGCTGAAATATAATAAAGTGAATAAAATTCAAAATATGATTCCAAATATATATTAATTTTTGAACAAGTTCTTGACTATAGCATAAGAATCAAGAATGGAATGCTTGAGAAGAAAAGAAAATAAGCTGCCTGGCTAACTAAACAATGGGGAATAATTTGCTAAGCCTGTGTCAAACATTAAAACATATAGAACTTAGTGGTCCACAAAATACTCACAAAAAGGAATGGCATATCCATGAGAAATGCTAGATTAATCTCATCAAATTCTAAGCCTGAACAGAATTTTAATAAAGGATTGTAGCATTCCTGAAATCTCCAGAATATATATGATACATAAAACACACAAAGATTTTTAGAATTCACTAATTATCAATTTTTTTCCTCCCTTCCTGTTGGTATTGTGATATATTTCTCTCTAGCCTTCATTTCCCATGCTATATCTTTTTAATTAAAAAAAAAGCTGTGCTGCAGTTGTAATCATACTATATATGTTTTAGGTTTTATCTTGCTATTTAAAATTAACATGGTTAAGAGAATTTTTCATGCTATGTTATAATCTTCATAGCCGCCCTTTTCAGTAATTATATACTATTTCAAAAGGTATATCTAATACGTCAAATGTATCATGATTAATGAATATTCAGGCTAATTTATTTCACTATCAGAAATATTGCTGAGATGAATGTCTTTATACAGAGAGTTCACTATTTGGGTTTTATTAATGACATACTTCTAGAAGTAGTATTGTTTGACCTAAATATTAAAATACACAGCTGCACATAGGACTCATTTGACAAGTGGGAATATGGTATCATTATTGTTTAAATTGGCATGTATAGAGTTGCTAGTGAACTTTAATATTTGCATCATGTTTATTTGCTAATTGTAATTCTTTTTTTTGTGAATTACCTGATCATACTTGTTCATTTAATTATGAGCTCTTGATTGTCTTATAAATTTATTTGTGTGTTTTATGTAATAAAAGCAACCCTATTGCTTTATTTGCTGTAAGTGTTTGCAGTAGCCTATAACATGCCTTTTACTCCCCTTTTTTTTTTTTTAAGATTTTATTTATTTATTTGACAGAGAGAGAGCGAGAGAGGGAACACAAGCAGGGGGAGAGGGAGAAGCAGGCTTCCTGCTGAGCAGGGAGCCTGATGCGGGGCTAGATCCCAGTACCCTGGGATCATGACCTGAGCTGAAGGCAGACACTTAATGACTGAGCACCCAGGCGCCCCTACTCCCTCTTTTCTAACAAATAAAATATAAAGAATACGTTTTATAATGTAAAATCTTTTACTCTTTTACTTTGCAATTTCTTCCATTGTTTTTAAGCTTAGCAAGTCCTCTCTCTTACAGGAGTTTTATAAATATTCTATTTTTGTTATTTTCTTATAGTTTAATTATCTGCATATGTTTATAGCTATATAAGTGATTTAATTGGTGGTTTAATTTGTTTTAGTATTTGAAGTAAGGTAAAGTCCAAACTCATTCTTTTCGTCAGTGCTCCTGGTCAGTTATCCTCATATTTACTAAAAAAATTTCCCTATTCTACTGTTCCTTTTCCTTTTATTAAAGAAAAAGATAAAGTGATAGGGTTTATATCTGGATTATTTTTATTTCACTGATCTGCCTATATNCATCTGGTAGAGCTAATGACATAACACTGCAATTTGTTATAAAGTATCTCTGATACTTTTGCCCCTTTGTGTTTTTAAATGAGAATTTAAATTAATTTTCAGGTTTCAAAAGCTCCATTACTATTTTTATTGATAACACAATGAACTTCATTGTTAATATGGGAAGTCTGATATTTTCAGAAATTTGATTTTTACCTTTCCCATTATGGAGTATGTTTTATGTCTTTACATTATCAAATATTTCTTTATCTTTTAAACATATACAAAATGCGTATAATTTTCTTTTTTTTTTTTTTTAAGATTTTATTTTTATTTATTCGACAGAGAGAGAGACAGCCAGCGAGAGAGGGAACACAAGCAGGGGGAGGGGGAGAGGAAGAAGCAGGCTCATAGCAGAAGAGCCCGATGTGGGGCTCGATCCCATAACGCCGGGATCACGCCCTGAGCTGAAGGCAGAGGCTTAACCGCTGTGCCACCCAGGTGCCCCTGCGTATAATTTTCTTTGTAAAAGCCACGTACACTTAATGTTGCCAAAAGTATTCCAGTGTTGGCAGCGTATTGTAGAGTCAGATGGACCTTGTTTGGAGTTTCTCTGTCACTTACTAGAATAATGATTTTTTTTTGGTCACTTAACTAGAAAAATGATATCTATTATTTTTTTTTTTCTGTTGGTTCTTATAGACTTTTTGATTATACAATAAGGTCATGTAAATAGTTATGTTTTTCTCTTTATTATCAGGATTTATAACCCTCATTTCTACTTGCTGTGACTAGTGCTGTTGGGACAATAATAATTAAAGGCAGTGATTAAAGGCATTTCCAGTTTTTGTCCCAATTTTTATAAATTAACTTTAGTATTTCATGACATGTTAAAATAGATATTTTTACCTTACTTAGGATATATTATTTTATGCCTATTTGTAGTATTGGTGGAGGTATGTAATCATTCATCAAATCTCTTTTTGTTTTGTTTTTCCTAGTCAGTGTATAAACATGCTGTATCATGTAGCCTAATCTTAAGATTTGAAAGCAGAGAGTCCTTCTTCTCTCTCTGAAACATAGTTTCTGGGTTAGTAATGGTTTGATCAGGTACCAGGAGTATATGGAATTTAAGATTTGTCATAGTGTTGAAGCAGTTATGAGAGCTAACAGAGAACCCTGCGTTAGACGTGGTGCCTGAAAGGGTTGTAGGTCAGCGGGGAGGGGAGTGGGGAACAAAAGTAGGATGTGAAGCAAGGGGAAGCAAAGACAGACTGGAACCTCTGAGTACAGACTGGGACCTACATCTGTCTCTCCCAACTTCCCACTCAATGATGCGGGTGGTCCGCAGGGGAAGTGAATGTCCTTTGTCACAAGGCACACACATGCCTGGCCAGGATTCCGAGAAGCCAAAGGATAAAATATGGGAGCTGGAGGAGCCACAAAGTGAAGCAGCCGGCCAGCAGCTGCCTGTGTCAGACACAGGGGCTCCCGGTGCCCTGTACCAACCTCTAAGCCCTGGGGCTGCTTCACTTAGGTCTTCTAAATAATCATGCAAGCTACTCCTCTGGCCATATCCACCCTGGAACCATATAGGGGAGGGCATTCTGGGAAATGTAGCCCTGGTTAGCTAAGTTAAAACAATACAAAATACAGCAATAACAACAGAGTTTACTTACCTATAAAATAGGACTAATAATATATGCATCTAGTTTGGTGTCATGAATGTTACAGCTAAATCATGTAAAGTATATGGATATAATATATGCTCAGTTAGTGATGCCCATTACTATTACGGATCATACCAATAGGCTTCCTAATATTGAGTTTATGTATCTTGCTGCTTTCATTTACTTTTGCCAGTAAACCATACACTTTGTGTTACCTTCCTTTAAAATTTGCTTTACTTATTGTCAACACATACCAGCTCTATTATTTCTTATGTAACTTCCCAACATTGGGCTAATTCTTTTTTTTTTCTTCTAATTATATATNACCTATTTCTCCCTCTGACATAATGATATTTTCGTATTGGTAGGAAAATAGTAGATATTGCAAGGCTATTATGTGGATAAAATTCAAACACTGATATGACTACTTTGCAAACTGATAATTCACCTTCACCGTCATTTCATTAGTTTGGCTTTGGAATCATAGTGATATGACAGGTCTGTACCTTTTCATATTTTACAAGTAATCTGGAAGCAAATAAGGGTAGTCAGCATTTGTAGATTGTATGATGGAATTTTTATCTGGTGTTTTTCATGCATATTGAACAACAGGAACAATAGTAAGCCTTTCAGTATAGGCCATAATCATAATAACCCTAGGATTAGTGACTTCATATATTTGTCCATTTATTGTCCACTTAAAAATTATGATTTTCTTCATTAACCAAGACTCTTAGAACTGATATCAACTGATAGTCAGAAGTGAAATTCTTTTCAGTTTCCTTAAATGTGTCTTGAGAACATTTAGGCTTACACAATTTTACTTTATTTTATTTATCTATTTATTTCACTTTACTTTAAAAAATAAACTAAAGTCTGATCAGCTCTTCCTTAGTTCTTTCTTTATCCTGCTGACGGCATTCTCTCTGTTCTAGTTTTTGTCTTCAGTATTACTTCTTCTATGTAATGATACCTATCACATGGCATAATATCATATTAATACTTTGATCATTGAGTTTAATTTGTGAATGCTTAATAATTTTACAGAGTCATGTTAACTAATAAATAAAGGGGACAAGTAAAGTTTAATTTTTTGAATTTTGTAGGGTTAGGGAGTTTAAAATCTTGAAGCCTGGCACTTTAAATAATTAATAGTGTTGTTGATAGAACTTCTCAAAGTCACTGTGATTTTCACGAAAAGAAAAGAAAAGAAAAAGGACAGTATTTTCCAGGGAGAAAATAATTCTCTTTGAGGGATTCAAGAGCTTATACTTATATGGCATGATGATTTTTACCAGGGGCAGATCCAGGTTTTGTGAGACCAGAAACATATACAGCCAGGGTGGAAGATCTTCTGAGGAAAGAAGCACAAAATTATGAAGATAAAATTGTTAGGAATACAAAGGTTTCCTTGGTTGAGGCCATTTAATTGATTGACCTTGCAACTCAGTCTTTATTAACTTCACATAAAATCTGGCTCTCCTCTAGGGAAATATTGGATGACTTTTTCATTACAGTTAAATGTTTTAAAATAAAATTAAAGCATTTTGATAAAACTTCAACAGTTTAGATCTAATTTTGTATTGTAAAATAACTCATTTTTTTATTCTGAGAACTATACAGCATAATAGATAGTGGTTTCATAGTTTATTTCTATTTTGAATGCTGATAAACATTTAATGATAACGGGATAGCGAACGGTATCCTTTTAAAATTTGTCAGCAATATTGATTTGGTACGTACTATGTGAGGGGCACTGAAATCATGGTATAAAACATCTATTGAGGTCTTTCTTCTCAACAATTTTATGCTAAGAACAACATAACTCCTGACTCTTAAGGGCACTTTGGAAAGGGTAAATGAAGTGGTAGCAAAAGGTTTACTTTAACAACTAAAAAAATGTGTCATATGTATTAATGTCAACAACTGGAATTTTACCTCATTAGGCAATTTCTGGATCTAAGGCTCTGATTATTATTCTAAGCAGAAAAAATATGCTAATTATTCACTGAATGTAGAAGGAAAAAAGGTGTAAAATCTCCTGTTAGCCGTGTGACCATGTACTAATTGCATGTCATGTGTCAAAATAATGCAGCTCACTGTGCCTAAAGCAATTAGACACACAGAACTCCATTAATGAAGCACTGTCTGTCACTAAAAGTGTTTTCTGTGCTATAGTTGAAGATTAAAATATTAACTTCTCAAATATTTATGATAGTTACTGACAGCATTTCAAAATGTTGCTTTTAACAAAAGCTTTCTATTAAGAATTAGTTTTTAATTTGGATTTTATATTCAAAGAAGATATTAACATATGGGAGTAAGATGGGATTTCTTAGGTATCTGAAGAGAGTTTGTTATAAAAGATAGATTACTTTTAGAAAACTTTACCATGTCTTTGACCCTTAATTTTTTCCTCAGAAAGGGGCTTTCTGAGAGAGTATTACCAAAACATCTTTTTTCCTCATTTAAATATTCATTTGACAATCACATGCAAATGTAGGTTTCACTTGTATTATTTTTCTCTGTTATTAAAATTAATCAGCTCTGAACTCACTGTAACAAGTCAGGTCCTACTGGTCAAATATAATCTACATAGTGTTTGGTGAATTGAGAAACATCGAGAAAGGATGCCAGTAACCTAAAAGATTATCAATTCTAGCTCAACCAGTAACATCAGCACACTGCTTTTTCTATACTAAATGCATTTATTGAGTGATTATTAAGTACCGAGTAGTATGCTTGGCATACGGTATTTTATTCAGTTGCAGCTTTGCACGCCATGTTTTTTCCTTAACTCTTTGTAACCATCCAATTTTGATCTAATTATCATTATGTCTAAAAGACTTTGCTTTGGTCTACACCTCAGGTTTGACAGTTTGAAAGTTTTTGGTCAAAACAAAAATGTTCTTTAATTTTTGTTTGTTTTAGTACTATTTCTTTCAGTACATTCTGCTTCTTCATCAGTTTTTATGAATGAAAAAAATAATGTTCTCTCTTGGTCAGAAGACCTTCATCTCAGTCTTTCTAAGATCAGTTATTTTCAGAAATCTGTGTACATTCTTCCCAGAGAAGAATAATTCTGCATATTAATTCAGGTAAAAACAAATGGATGTTTATTAAACTTTAGCTGTCTTAATTAAGATAGCATATCCACTAATCTTCAGAAGTTCATTTTGCCATTTTCACGGTGTCTTATGGTTTTAGTAGAAGTCCTGTGTTTTTTAATTGTATCTTAGAAAATTTAGTGCAAAACATCCTGAATTAGTACTCTGAACTTTTTACTCTAGCTTAATAAATGCTGAAATTCAGCTCAGTGTTAAATTATAAATCTTCACTCAGATGGCAGTAAATATTAATTTTTTTGTTTGTTTTCACATTCAAAGCTCAAGGATCACTGACAATTTTTATGCTAGATAATGTTTCTTTCTTTTCCCCACTTATCACTCCTCTTTATGTAAGAAAAGGACAGCCTTGCTACCTAGAAATTTTCATTAGTAATGCGAACTTGGAGTAGAAAATTTGTAATCACATTAGTAATTTTTCGGACTGGTAGAAAAACTCTCTGCAGTCTTAGCTGACAGAGTATTCATTAACACCCTGAGTGTGATGACCTCTAGATACTCTACTGTGGGGTAGTGTATTATTGAATATTAACAAGTGATTATTTGGTTGGAGGCTCACATAGAATTTCTGGAGGAATAAGTAAAGGTTTAGTATTTATAACCAGGATACTGTTGGCTCATATCTGTACCTGAATTTGAAAGACAATTATTTCAAATCTTTAGCACATGGGTATTGGACATTTAGGGGAGAAAAATTCAATTTGTTTTCATATTATGTGAATCATTGAATAGAAAATAGATTACTCAAGCAACTAAAACAATAATTTGCTCAGTTTTAAAATCAAACCCTTTGGCCATCTCTGAAACTGTTCTCAGAAAGGATGAAGTAAGATGAATATATTGGAAGGATTAGATTCCTTAGTGGATTTTAGTTATTTTTCCTTTGCCCAAGTTGTTGGTGATTTTAAAATACTTTATTGTTGAAAGCAAAAACATTAACTTCTTTCTATTTTCCATTCAGGTAATTTTATAAGTATTTTAATTTTGGTAAGTCCTGTTTCATAAAAAAGTTAGTTTGGTTGAATCTAGTAGCATGCATGCTCCATAAATACAGGAATTGTTTTTCTATTTTGATTAATACTGGCACTTGGTACTTAATTCCTGGTACATAGAGTGGTATCTGGCCCTGGTACGTGTTTAATAATTATTTCCTAAATGAATGGGTAAATGTTTTGCATTCTTTCCTATCTTTATTCATTTTATTTTTATTATATTAATATGTTTCAGCACATAGAGAAGATTTATATGTCATGCAAATGTTATTAATAAAGCATAATGATACAGTGAACATTCATAAACCTAACACTCAGCCCAAAAGATAGGAGTTACCAATAATTTGCATCTACCTATATGTTTTTCCCTTGTCTTATCCCTATGATTCTTTACTCAGAGACACCACTATCCTAAATTTTGTGTTTGTGCTTTTTCTAATATGGGGTTCTGTCATAAATATTGAATATTTAAGAATATCTTGTTTAGTTTATGTTCTGCGGGAGTATAAAATGGCATTATACTATATGTTATCTTCTTAGACTTGCTTTTTTTACTCATTATGCTTTTAAGATTTATTCCTACTGCTATATGTGCATCTTCCACATGTTGCTATATAACAATCGATTAATTGTGTGACTATATTAGCTTGATGAAAAATTTTTATTTTTACTCTTCTGTAGAATGGTGTTATCAACATTCATGTATGTCTCTTGATGCATGTGATTACAACTTTATCACAGGTATTACCACAGAAATGGAATTTCTGGGTTGTAGGATATTCAGTGGATCAGCTTTGAGAGAAAGTGTCTATTTTTGCATGCTGATTTGAACATTTAAATTAGCAGCATGCCCTCCAACTGGCAGTGTATGAGCATTCCCACTGCTCTATATATTCACTGATACTATAACACATTCTCAGTTTTTGTTAGCTTTGACATTTTTTTTGTTTTCTGTTTTTGTTATTTATTGCTTTGGAATAGAGGAAATCTTAGAGATCACTTATGCCACTTGTAAGTCAGAGATGTCTCAAATAGTATGACTTTTCAGACTTTAGTTGCTGTTTAAGTCCCTTAGTCAGCTTCAAGTTAGCCATATTGCCAGAACCTGAATACCCTTCAATTGCAATTCCAATTAACTTGCTAATTGAAAAGTTATTCAAAAGTTGCTAGATATAAGTTCAATATACAAAAGTCAATTATAGTTTTACATGTAAGCAACAACCCATTAGGAAAATGTACTCTTTTTTTTAAAATATTTTATTTATTTATTCGACAGAGATAGAGACAGCCAGCGATAGAGGGAACACAAGCAGGGGGAATGGGAGAGGAAGAAGCAGGCTCATAGCAGAGGAGCCTGATGTGGGGCTCCATCCCACAACGCCGGGATCACACCCTGACCCGAAGGCAGACGCTTAACCACTGTGCCACCCAGGCGCCCCAGGAAAATGTACTCTTGAATCAATGCCATTTAAATGACTAAAAATATAAGCTAGCTAAAAATAAGTCTGAAAAAGAATGTGGCAAAACTATTAGGGAGAAAACTAGTATTTAACAGATAAAAATGGGAGATATGCTGTGCTCATTAATAGAATATTCAATATTCATTAAAAAATAGTTCTTCCACAACTGATCCATTAATTCAAAGCGATCTCATTTCAAATCCTCATAAGATTATTCACTGATCTAAATACCAAACATTCTAAAACTCATTTAGAAGAATAAAAAGCTACGAATTGCTAAGACGTTTTATTTTTTTAGATTTTTTTTAATTTTTAAAGATTTTATTTATTTGAGAGAGAGTGAGCAAGAGAGAGAGCAGAGTATAGGGGCAGGGGAAGAGAGAGAAGCAGATTCCCCACTGAGCAGGGAGCCGGATGCAGGACTCAATCCCAGGTCCCTGAGATCATGACTTGAGTTGAAGGCAGATGCTTAACTAACTGAGCCACCTGGGTGCCCTGATAAGGCATCTTAAAGAAGAAGCATCAGAGAAGAAGAATTGTCCTATTAAATGTCAAAAATTATATGAGGCATTGGGACACCTGGGTGGCTAGCTGGTTAAGCACCAGACTATTGGTTTCAGCTCAGGTCATGATCTCAGGGTCATGGGATCCAGCCCTATATCAGGCTCCATGCTCAGTCGTGACTTTGCTGGAGGTTCTCTCTCCCTCTCCTCCTGCCCCTCCCCCTGCTTGCTCACTCTTTCTCTCTCGAATAAATAAACCTTTAAAACATTTTTTTCTATACAGAAAAATTAAATTTGATGACATTAAAATAAAGAACCTTAGGTACATACCCAATAAAAACTCTTCTACATGAACGTAAATGAAGCAATATTAAAAACAACATTGATTATAATAAGAAAACGCAAAATCCAAAAGGCAATAGCCAAATGCCTTTCAAAAATAAAACAGTATATTTAAAATAAAACACTATACAGCAGTTTGAGTGAACTAGTGCTACATATATCATGAACAACCCTCACAAATATAATGCTGATTGAAAAGAAATAAGGTAGAGAAGTATAATTTAACCTTAAAATTTTGCAAAGAAAGGATGGCATAAAAATGGAAGAATAAGAATTTCTTACCATCTTCTTCCCTGTGTCTCCCCCACCCCACCCCCACACACAGTACAGTGAGTTTGGCAATCAGCAATTCACAATAGTACCTTTGTGGAAGTCTGAGAGTGTAGCGGAGCAGTTCCAACACACTTTTGGAGAAAAAAAAATCTGAGATTGGAAACTTTGAAGAGGGTGAGAGGGACAGTTACACTTTACCTGTGCCACCCCTTCCACAAGGCAGTACAACTCAGTGCCAAGAGAGACCTCCTCAGCCTGTGATTTCTCCCACTGGGGAAAGTAATAGTATGTTAGTGAGCATTTAGCTTCCTCATCTGTGTGGGGTGCTGCCAGAGACCCACTTCTTTTCTGCCATATCCAGAATTCTGAGTCGTGATGTGCAACTAGAAGGCAGGGTAGTGGCTGGGAGAGTAGCAGCCTGGGCTCTCAGAGAACATCAAAGGGAGGCAGGGTCTACCCACCTCTTAGCAGACTGTATCTGGAAAACCCTCCATGAGCTTTAGGGGACATCTTACCTATAGATACACCTAAATGGCCCACAGGCACCCCCAGTGCTCTGTGTACCTCACCCACACAACACCCGCTGGGAAAGAGAGTGGCCAACTTCTTGTGCACATCCCTGAAAGAGACAAGAGTGAGCCTTTACAGATGGCTATTGAACACTCACAGAAAGCAGACCAAACTCTGCTGGATTGGGAAAAAGCACACACATTTGAAAGTTCAGTACCATATAGGAAGAGCAAATGGGAGGCTGGCTTTGTAAGATCAAGAGAAGACATATAATCCTAAGAATTCCCCATTAAGGGGGAACCAGAAGTGTGGAGCAATGATTACCCATTTCAAAAGCCTTAGAAATCCTCAGAATTCCTAACAGGGCTGATGGAAGGTATTTCTCTCCCAAAGTTAGTCACTAAAGACTGAAAACCCTTGATTTCGTCTTCAAATATGAAGAACAGTGCAAGTCCTCAGGGAACGTGATAAACAAGGAAACATGATACCACCAAAGGAAGATAAAAGTTTTCTCCTAATTAACCCCAAAGAAATGGAAATCTGCAATTTGCCTGATAAAAAATTCGAAATAGTTGTTTTAAGGAAACTCAGCTGCAAGAATACACAGGAAGACAATTCGGTGAAATCAGGAAAAAAACATAGAAACAAAATGAGAAGTTTAACAGAAAAATAGAAATCATAAGAAGTACCAAGCAGTACCAAACCAAGCTGAAGAATACAGTGATTGAAATAAAAAGTGCAATAGAGAGCATCCACATCAGACTTGGTCAAGCAGAGGAAAGACTCTGTGAAGTAGAAGACAAGTCACTTGAAATTACCGGTTAGAGGAAGCAAAGAGAAAAAAAAATGAAAAGAGTGAAGAAAGCCTATGGAGACTCTGGGATATTATTAAACGAAACAATTCATGCATAATTGGAGCCACAGAAGAAGAAGAGAGGGAGAAAGGGAGGAAAGCTTACTTGAAGAAATAATGGCTAAGAACATCCCAAATCCAGGGAGCTATTTGGACATCCATGTTCATGAATCTCCTAAGTCCCTAAACAATTTTTACCCAAAAAGGTCTTCTCTAAGACACATTATAATTAAACTCTAAAATTTAAGACAGAAAGAGAATTTTAAAATCAGCAAGAGAAAAATACTCCCCACATACAAGGGAACGTCTCAAAAGTCTTATGGTAGATTTCTTAGCGGAAAGCTTGCAGTCCAGGAGATAGCGGGATGATATATTGAAAATACTGAAAGGAAAAAAAAAAACTCTGCCAAAAAAGAACACCTTACCTGGAAATGTTGTCCCTCAGAAATGAAAGTGAAGTAAAGAGTTCATTACCACTACAAGCCATGCTGAAAGGAGTTTTTCAAGCAGAAATGAAAGGATCCCAATTAATAACATGAAAACATATGATAATATAAAACACACTGGTAAGGGTTAAGCATATAGTCAAATTTAGAATACTCTAATACTGGAATACCATGGTGTGTTTATCACTTAACTCTGATATAAAGATTAAAGGACAGAAGTGTTAAAAATAACTACAATTATAATGAATTATTAATGAATACCCAACATAAAATAGATGTAAATTAAACATCAAAAACAAAATGTAGCGTTAGTAGAATAAAAGAATAGAGTTTTTGTGTGTGATTGAAGCCAATTTGTTATCAGCTTAAAATAGACTATTTTATTTATAATCTGTTATATGTAAGCCTCATGGTAAACACAAAACAAAAACAGATACATAAAAGATAAAGAGAAGGGAGTCAAAGCCTCTCACCATGGAAAATCATCAATTCACAAAGGAAAATAGTGAGAGAGGAAGAAAGGAATGGCGGACCTACAAAATAGCCCGAGAACAACTAATAAAATGGCATCAGTATGACATTGCTTATAAACAATTACTAAAATGCATTAAATGTATTACTAAAATAGATTAAATTCCTTAAAGGGATCCATTCACTGAGAGGATGTAACAGTTGTAAATAAATATGCATCCAGTGTGAAAGTAGCTAAATACATTTGCAAGTATTTACAGATCTGAAGGAAGAAATAGACAATACAATAATTGTAGGAAGCTTCAATACCCCATTTTCAATAATGGATAGACCATCCAAGAAGAAAACATTGGACTCAAACTACTTTAGAACAAATGGGCCTAACAGGGGTGTGTGTGTGTGTGTGTGTGGAACATTCCATTCAACAGCAACAGAATACACTTTTTTTTTCAAGTGTACACAGATCATTCTCAAGGATAGATCATATGTTAGGTAACAGAACAAGCCTTAGTAAATTTAAGAGTAAAGTCATATTGAGCATCTTTTCTGGCACAATAATATGAAATTAGAACTTACTTATAAGAAGAGAACTGGAAAAGTCAGAAATATGTGGAAATTAAACCACACACTTCTGAACAACCAGTACATCAATGAAGAAACCAAAGAGAAATTAAAAAATATCTTGAGACAGATGAAAATGGAAACACAAAATTCCAAAACTTATGGAATTCAGTAAGAACAGTTTTAAGAAGGAATGCTTAGTGATGAATGCATACATTAAGAAAGATCTCAAATAAATAACCCTAATTTCCACCTCACGGAACTAGAAAAAGAATAATAATCTTAAGACCAAAGTTAGCAGAAGGAAGGAAATAACAAATTTCAGAGCAGCAATAAATGAAATAGAGACCAGTAAAGCAACAGAAAAGACCAATAAAATGCTGTTTTTTAAAAAGATAAACAAAATTTACAAATCCTTAGCTAGACTAAAAAAAAAAGACTAAAATAAATAAAATTAGAAATGAAACAGGAGGCATTGCAACTGATACCACATAAATGACAAGGTTCCCAAGAGAGTGCTGTGAATAAATTGGGTAACCTAAAAGAAATGAATAAATTCCTAGAAACATACAACATATGAAGACTGAGTAATAAAAATAGAAAATTTGAACAAACCAATAATCAGTAAGGTGAAAGAATCAGTAGTCAAAAATCTCCCTACAAACAAAAAACTCATAACCACGCAGTTTCAGTGTTTGTTTCTACCATTTAAAGAATTATGTCAGTTCTTCTCAGACTCTTCCAAAAAAAAAAAATATGAAGAGAAGGGAACACTCTGAAACTCATTTTATGAGGCTAGCATTACTCTGATATCAAAGCCAGAGAAAGACACTACAGGAAAACAAACAAACAAACAAACAAAAAACTGCAGGTCAGTATCTCTGATGAACATACATGCAAAAATTCTCAATAAAATACAAGCAAACCAAATTTAGCAATTCATAAAAGGATCATACACCATAAGTAAGTGAAATTCATCCCTGGGTGCAAAGATGATTTATAACCTTTTATAAAAAATTAAAAAAATATATATGGTCATCTCAATAGATGGAGGAAAAACACTTAAAACTACAATATTGTTTTATGATTAACAACTCTCAACTAATTGGGTATAGGAGAAATGTACCTCATGTAATAAAGGCCATAAGTGTCAAGCCCACAGATAACATCACAGCCAATGGTAAAAGATTGAAAGTTTTTCCTCTATGGTCAGGAAGAAGATAAGCGTGTCCATTCTCACCACTCCTATTCCAAATAGACCTGGAAGTCCTAGGCAGAGCAGTTAGGCAAGAAAAAGAAATAAATGACATCCAAATTGGGAAGGAAGAAGTAAAATTATCTGTTTGCAGATGATACAATCTTCTTATACTTAGAAAATTCTTCTTATACATAGAAAATCCTATAGATTTTCCGAAAAACTGTTAGAGTTAGTAAACAAATTCAGTAAAGTTGCAGGACACAAAATCAACATTAAAAAATCAGTGCATACACGAACAATGCACTGTCTGAACAATCCTTTTTATAATAGCATCAAAAACTATGATATTTTGGAATAAATTTCATCAAGGAGGTAGAATAACTGTATGCTAAACTGCATAAACATTGATGAAATTGAAAACACATAAGTGGAAAGATATGCCATGTTTATGGATTGAAATAATCAATACTGTTAAAATGTTCGTATTACTCAAAGACATCTATAGAGTCAATGCAATCGCTATCAAAATACCAATGGCATTTTTCACAGAAATGGAAGAAGCAGTCTTACAATTTGTTGGAACCACAGAAGACTCCAGATAGCTTAAATAATCCCAAGAAAGAAGAAGAAAGCTGGAGGCATCCTGATTTCACACTGTATTTCAAAGCTATAGTAACCAAAACAGTATATACTGGCATACAAACAGATACATAGACCAATAGAACAGAATGAAGAGCCCAGAAATAAACTCATATTTATAAGCTCAACTAATATTTGACAAGTAAGCCAAAATACTTAGTGGGGGAAAAGGATAATTTCTTTAATAAATAGCACTGGGAAAACTGGATATTCACATGCAAATGAGTGAAATTAGATTCATATTTTACACTACTCACAAAAATTAACTCCAGATGGATTGAAGCCTTACGTAAAACCTAAAAGTATAAAGCTTCTGGAAGAAAACATGGGGAAAATGTTCCTTGACATTGGTCTTGGCAGCAATTTTTTTGGGTATAACATCAAAAGCACAAGCAACAAACGAACAAGTGGGACTGAATCAAACTAAAAAGCTTCTGCACAGAAAGAAAAACAATCAATAGAATGAAAAACCAACCTGTGGAATGGGATAAAATATTTGCAAACCATATATTAGTTATGAAGTTAATATCTAAAATATATAAGGAACACATGCAATCTAATAGCAATCTGATTAAAAAATGAACAGAGGACCTGAATAAATAATTTTCCAAAGACATGCAGATGACCAAGAGTTACATGAAAAGATGCTCAGCATCACTTAACATCGGGGGAATTCAGATCAAAACCGCAATGCGATATCACCTTATACCTGTGAGAATGGCTATAATCAAAAAGATAAAACAAGTATAGGGAAGGATGTGAAGTGGAAATCCTTGTGCACTATTGGTGCACTCCCATCTTCATTACAGCGTTACTCACAATAGCTAAGACATGGAAATGACCTAAGTGTCCATCAATAGATGAATTCATAAAGGAAATGTGAAAAAATTGTATATATATACAGATATATATATATGAATATCATTCAGCCATTGAATAGAAGGAAATCTTATGATTTGTGACAACATGGAGGGATTTTGAAGGCATTAATCTAAATGTAATAAGTCAATCAAAGAAAAATGCTGTATGATCATATATGTGGAATCCAAAAAAGCCTAACTCATAGTAAAGGAGAGTAGAACAGCGATTTCTAGGGGCTGGGGGGCTTGGAGGAAATGGAGACATGTTGGTCAAAGTGCACAGACTTGTAGTAAGTTCTAGGGCTCTAATACACATTATGGTGACTATAGTTAATAATGCTATATTATTCATTTAAAAGTTCCTAAATGAAGTTAAATTTTATCACTACACAAAAAGGTAATTATATGAGGGATGAATATGTTAACTAGCCTTATTATCACTTCACAATATATGTGTGCATCAAATCATGACAGTGTATACCTTAAACTTACATAATGTTGATGTCTATATGACAGCAAAGTTGGAAAACATTTAAAAATTGTGCCACAAAAGTCATCATTTATGGATGCAGACATGTAGTGAATATGTAAAGACATGCATGGAAATATTAACCAAATTTAACATACTGATTTCTCAAGAGGCCAAGGGAGAGACAAATGGAATATGTAGGGTTACAGGGAGCTATTCAACCATATATATAATGTTTCATTTCCTAAGCTTGGTACATTAGTGTACATTATAATGCTTGTTATGCCTTTTGGATATCTGATACACTTTACAAAATACACATTCATTTCCTTTTTACCTTATAAATTTCTCAGTGATTAGAATATGTACTGTTTAGCTGTATTTTTCTTCAATTTCTCATTTATATTAACCCATCTCATATCTGTATAATTCAAAACATAAAAATTGGCTCATAATAGCTTTAATCTTCATTTTAAAACGTTTTAAAAATTAGCTGCCCATCAACATTGTATTGACCATCTACTCTCTGTAAGATACTGTACTCACTATTAGAAGGGCAGAAATAAAAAAGAATAGCAACCCTGCTCTTGCGGATCTAGCAGTTCAGTGAAGAAGATTAGCATGTGAATAACTGTAGCATAAAAAGCAAAGTGTTCTATAAAAGAAACTAATGAACTGGCTCATGAAGTATGAGTACCAGTGTTAGTCATTCTAGATACAGGGAACAATATAAAAGGTGAAGCTGTGGACAAAATATTGTTTCAAAATTTTGTATTTTTTAAAGTCTATCCAAAGTCTGACTCTGTCTTCAGGAAGATAATACTGCGTTTCTGCCCTGACAAGCTGTTGCTAGAATTCTGCTTATTATTCTCGCTTCATAGAATTTGTTTTGTAGACGTTGTCACCTATTGCTCAGTTTGTTTTAATTATGGAATTTAGGTATATTCCTCTTAGTGTCCTACAGAAACAGTAATTAACTACTCTGAGAT